>NC_091282.1:234239311-234839311 GCF_032444005.1 Ranitomeya imitator | reverse complement strand
TGCGCTTCCTCGCAGCATCCTGTTCTGAAGCCAGCAGCTGAGTTCTGGTTGTAAGCAGCACATGGTGGTGACGTTATTAGCTGCTTACAAGACAAGAACAGCTGTTGGAATACTTACTGCTCCTCAAGCCCTGGACTATGGGCATGTGGAGCAGTAAATATTAATTTCTCTTTAATAGCAAGCATACTGGTAGCCACAGCCACTGGCTTCCTGCAGCTGCTGTGCGATCATGTGTGCCCGCTACTAAAGGGAATGAATATTCCCTGCTCTTCACTCCCATGGGCGTGAGGAGAAGTAAATATTCATTCTCTTTAATAGCTGGCACATGTCATCGCCCAGCCGCTGCAGGAAGCCAGTGGCTGCGGCTACTGTGCCCACTATTAAAGAGAAATGATTATTCATTGCTCACCACGCCCATACTCCCTACCATCTCCTGTCACCAACTTCAGTGCAAAAAGGTGAGGATTATGGGCATAGGGAGCAGTGAATATTCATTTCTCTTTAACAGCTAACTTCACCGTTGCCACTTCCACACTTCGCCAACCATAGCCACAGCAAGTACATCCATACTGCACACATCCATTTTCCTCCAAATATTTGGAGAAAAAAAAGTGTGTCTTATAGTCCAAAAAATATGGTATACATTCAATACGCCCCCTGATAAAGCAAGGGTGAAATGTATGTTTGGGCACTAGGACCACATATCACACCAGTATGCTGAACATGTAAGAAATTTTCTTTATCCTTTAGCTTATATGGCTTTTCATACCATCTACTAAGACATGTCAGAAATGTTTTATTGTGTAATATATACATTCTGCCATTAAGACTTTGACTTGAGTGTCCAAAATTAACAAGTTTGAACATTTATTCAGACTAATGATGATTAGTGATGAGCAAATAAACTCGTTACTCAAGATTTCTCGAGCACGCTCGGGGGTCCTCCGAGTATTTTTTAGTGCCCGGAAATTTTTTTTTTTTTGCTGCAGCTGAATGATTTACATCTGTTAGCCAGCATAAGAACATGTGGGGGTTGCCTGGTTGCTAGGGAATCCCCACATGGACTTATGCTGGCTAACAGATGTAAATCATTCAGCTGCGGCAAGAAAAACTTAATCTCTGAGCACTAAAAAATACTTAGAGGATCCTGGAGCATGCTCGGGAAATCTCGAGTAACGAGTATATTCACTCATCACTAATGATGATATAATTTTAGTGATGTTAGGTGTAAATATGTAAATACATTTATGTGGTCCTGCAATGTGTTAGTTAATTTATTCTACATTGTTTTTAATTGTTTGAATTCAATTAAGTCTATAATTTAAGAGATCATATGCACCTATTTTGTTCTCTTGGTGGTATTTATAGTTGAGATGTGTCTTCAGTCACCATTATTTTGATGATTTATGCTCCCTCATGTTGATAGTCAGGGAAAATTGACCTCCTGTTTCTACATGTGAGGTAAATATTGTGATAGGCAAAATTGGGGAAATTGTTAAATATTCAGAGTACTTTTTCTGAAAGTAAAAAGTCTCAAATTATAGCGCAGGTCATGTTTGAGCAATAACTGGAAACTTCTCTTCCGTCTCATCTTTTGGAAAGGGTCATTAAAAGCATGGTTGGTTTAATTGAGAGGGCCATGGTACTACAAAAAATTATGGATTAAGATTGGCATTTAAAAAAAACTAACAGATTTAACAAACGTGCACCCATAAGTATTTTGTCACTGATGCCAGCTCATGTTTTCAATCTACAGCAGTGTTTTCCCTGGCAACGTTCCATGACAGTCAAGGGTTCCCTGTTGGAAATACTCTTAAAACCCTTGAAAGCCGCTTGGAATGGGGTGGAAAGAAAATTCTATAAGTCTGAGCCACTAAATGATGATCAGGAGATAACGAGCATTGCACTTCTCCTCTGGTAGACTAAAGGCCATTTACAAAGAAAGCTATTTATTTGATTTGCAGCCACCACATTCTTAACCCCTTTACCCCCAAGGGTGGTTTGCACGTTAATGACCAGGCCAATTTTTACAATTCTGACCACTGTCCCTTTATGAGGTTATAACTCCGAAACGCTTCAACGGATCCTGGTGATTCTGACATTGTTTTCTCGTGACATATTGTACTTCATGATAGTGGTAAAATTTCTTTGATAGTACCTGCGTTTATTTGTGAAAAAAACGGAAATTTGGCGAAAATTTTGAAAATTTCGCAATTTTCAAACTTTGAATATTTATGCAATTAAATCACAGAGATATGTCACACAAAATACTTAATAAGTAACATTTCCCACATGTCTCCTTTACATCAGCATAATTTTGGAACCAATTTTTTTTTTTGTTAGGGAGTTATAAGGGTTAAAAGTTGACCAGCAATTTCTCATTTTTACAACACCATTTTTTTTTAGGGACCACGTCTCATTTGAAGTCATTTTAAGGGGTCTATATGATAGAAAATGCCCAAGTGTGACACCATTCTAAAAACTGCACCCCTCAAGGTGCTCAAAACCACATTCAAGAAGTTTATTAACCCTTCAGGTGTTTAATAGGAATTTTTGGAATGTTTAAATAAAAATGAACATTTAACTTTTTTACACAAAAAATTTACTTCAGCTCCAATTTGTTTTATTTTACCAAGGGTAACAGGAGAAATTGGACCCAAAAAGTTGTTGTCCAATTTGTCCTGAGTACGCTGATACCCCATATGTGGCAGTAAACCACTGTTTGGGCGCATGGGAGAGCTCGGAAGGGAAGGAGCGCAGTTTGACTTTTCAATGCAAAATTGACAGAAATTGAGATGGGACGCCATGTTGCGTTTGGAGAGCCACTGATGTGCCTAAACATTGAAACCCCCCACAAGTGACACCATTTTGGAAAGTAGACCCCCTAAGGAACTTATCTAGAGGTGTGGTGAGCACTTTGACCCACCAAGTGCTTCACAGAAGTTTATAATGCAGAACCGTAAAAATAAAAAATCATATTTTTTCACAAAAATTATATTTTTGCCCCCAATTTTTTATTTTTCCAAGGGTAAGAGAAGAAATTGGACCTCAAAAGTTGTTGTCCAATTTGTCCCGAGTACGCTGATACCCCATATGTGGCAGTAAACCACTGTTTGGGCGCATGGGAGAGCTCGGAAGGGAAGGAGCGCCGTTTGACTTTTCAATGCAAAATTGACAGGAATTGAGATGGGACGCCATGTTGCGTTTGGAGAGCCACTGATGTGCCTAAACATTGAAACCCCCCACAAGTGACACCATTTTGGAAAGTAGACCCCCTAAGGAACTTATCTGGATGTGTGGTGAGCACTTTGACCCACCAAGGGCTTCACAGAAGTTTATAATGCAGAGCCATAAAAATAAAACAAAATTTTTTTCCCACAAAAATTATTTTTTAGCCCCCAGTTTTGTATTTTCCCTAGGGTAACAGGAGAAATTGGACCCCAAAAGTTGTTGTCCAATTTGTCCTGAGTACGCTGATACCCCATATGTGGGGGGGAACCACCGTTTGGGCGCATGGGAGGGTTCGGAAGGGAAGGAGCGCCATTTGGAATGCAGACTTAGATGGAATGGTCTGCAGGCGTCACATTGCGTTTGCAGAGCCCCTAATGTACCTAAACAGTAGAAACCCCCCACAAGTGACACCATTTTGGAAAGTAGACCCCCTAAGGAACTCATCTTGATGTGTTGTGAGAGCTTTGAACCCCCAAGTATTTCACTACAGTTTATAACGCAGAGCCATGCAAATAAAAAATATTTTTTTTTCCACAAAAATTATATTTTAGCCCCCAGTTTTGTATTTTTCCAAGGTTAGCAGGAGAAATTGGACCCTAAATGTTGTTGTCCAATTTGTCCTGAGTACGCTGATACCCGATATGTGGGGGGGAACCACCGTTTGGGCGCATGGGAGGGCTCGGAAGGGAAGGAGCATCATTTGGAATGCAGACTTAGATGGATTGGTCTGCAGGCGTCACATTGCGTTTGCAGAGCCCCTAATGTACCTAAACAGTAGAAACCCCCCACAAGTGACCCCATATTGGAAACTAGACCCCTCAATGAACTTATCTAGATGTGTTGTGAGAACTTTGAACTGCCAAGTGTTTCACTACAGTTTATAACGCAGAGCCGTGAAAATAAAAAATCTTTTTGTTTTCCCACAAAAATTATTTTTTAGCCCCCAGTTTTGTATTTTCCCAAGGGTAACAGGAGAAATTGGTCCACAAAAGTTGTTGTCCAATTTGTCCTGAGTACGCTGATACCCCATATGTTGGGGTAAACCCCTGTTTGGGCACACAGGAGAGCTCGGAAGGGAAGGAGCACTGTTTTACTTTTTCAACGCAGAATTGGCTGGAATTGAGATCGGACGCCATGTCGTGTTTGGAGAGCCCCTGATGTGCCGAAACAGTGGAAACCCCCCAATTATAACTGAAACCCTAATCTAAACACACCCCTAACCCTAATTCCAACGGTAACCCTAACCACACCTCTAACCCTGACACACCCCTAACCCTAATCCCAACCCTATTCCCAACTGTAAATGTAATCTAAACCCTAACCCTAACTTTAGCCCCAACCCTAACTGTAGCCCCAACCCTAACCCTAACCCTAGCCCTAACCCTAGCCCTAACCCTAACCCTAGCCCTAACCCTAGCCCTAACCCTAGCCCTAACCCTAGCCCTAACCCTAACCCTAGCCCTAGCCCTAACCCTAACCCTAGCCCTAGCCCTAACCCTAGCCCTAACCCTAGCCCTAACCCTAACCCTAGCCCTAGCCCTAACCCTAGCCCTAACCCTAGCCCTAACCCTATCCCTAGCCCTAACCCTAGCCCTAGCCCTAACCCTAGCCCTAACCCTAGCCCTAATGGGAAAATGGAAATAAATACATTTTTTTTTATTTTTCCCTAACTAAGGGGGTGATGAAGGGGGGTTTGATTTACTTTTATAGCGAGTTTTTTAGCGGATTTTTATGATTGGCAGCCGTCACACACTGAAAGACCCTTTTTATTGCAAAAAATATTTTTTGCAATACCACATTTTGAGAGCTATAATTTTTCCATATTTTGGTCCACAGAGTCATGTGAGGTCTTGTTTTTTGCGGGACGAGTTGACGTTTTTATTGAAAACATTTTTGGGCACGTGACATTTTTTTATCGCTTTTTATTCCGATTTTTGTGAGGAAGAATGACCAAAAGCCAGCTATTCATGAATTTCTATTGGGGGAGGCGTTTATACCGTTCCGCGTTTGGTAAAATTGATAAAGCAGTTTTATTCTTCGGGTCAGTACGATTACAGCGATACCTCATTTATATCATTTTTTTATGGTTTGGTGCTTTTATACGATAAAAACTATTTTACAGAAAAAATAATTATTTTTGCATCGCTTTATTCTCAGGACTATAACTTTTTTATTTTTTTGCTGATGATGCTGTATGGCGGCTCTTTTTTTGCGGGACAATATGACGCTTTCAGCGGTACCATGGTTATTTATATCTGTCCTTTTGATCGCGTGTTATTCCACTTTTTGTTCGGCGGTATGATAATAAAGCGTTGTTTTTTGCCTCGTTTTTTTTTTTTTTTTCTTACGGTGTTTACTGAAGGGGTTAACTAGTGGGACAGTTTTATAGGTCGGGTCGTTACGGACGCGGCGATACTAAATATGTGTACTTTTATTGGTTTTTTTTTTTTATTTAGATGAAGAAATGTATTTATGGGAATAATATTTTTTTTTTTTTTTCATTATTTTGGAATATTTTTTTTTATTTTTTTTACACATTTGGAAAATTTTTTATTTACTTTTTTACTTTGTCCCAGGGGGGGACATCACAGATCAGTGATCTGACAGTTTGCACAGCACTCTGTCAGATCACTGATCTGATAGGAGTGCAGGCTGCTTCACAGTGCCTGCTCTGAGCAGGCTCTGTGAAGCCACCTCCCTCCCTGCAGGACCCGGATCCGCGGCCATCTTGGATCCGGGGCTCGAGCAGGGAGGGAGGTGAGGAGACCCTCGCAGCAACGCGATCACATCGCGCTGCTGCGGGGGGCTCAGGGAAGCCCGCAGGGAGCCCCCTCCCTGCGCGGTGCTTCCCTGCACCGCCGGCACATCGCGATCATCTTTGATCGCGGTGTGCCAGGGGTTAATGTGCCGGGGGCGGTCCGTGACCGCTCCTGGCACATAGTGCCGGATGTCAGCTGCGATAAGCAGCTGACACCCGGCCGCGATCGGCCGCGCTCCCCCCGTGAGCGCGGCCGATCGGCTATGACGTACTATCCCGTCCAGGGTCAGATAAGCCCAGGGCACCTCGACGGGATAGTACGTCTAAGGTCACAGAGGGGTTAAAGTACAGCCTGTTTTATTTTTTTCCTCTCTTACAAGATATATACTGGGCTTTCGTTTTATTATTTTTATTACTATCTTATTTTTTTAGCGACAGGATTCAACGGTATGGGCATCCAGGTACACGCTAATGTAGCAGTATATGTTGTTGTTTTTTCTGCAGTGGGAAGCAGAACTGTATACTGCAAGGATATGGGGAAAAATGGCTACTACAGATTTACTCTTCAGAAAAGCCAGCTTTATATTAGGGTTCTTGGAAGACAGATCAGTAGTTGTTAGATAACCACTGGGGGAGTATCAGAAGAATTATTTCAAAATAAAATCATAACATTTTACCATTGCTTTGATCATAGAAAGTGGAACCATATTGGATGTCATTACTTATCACAATAATTTTGGCAGCATATTCTAATAATGACAAAGTGACAGATGAAGGGACACAAAAGATTAACAGTGAAGTGCTAGGTGAAGGATGACCAATTAATCCACATGCACCTTCAAAAAATTAGATACCGTATATACTCGAGTATAAGCCGACCCGAGTATAAGCCGACCCCCCTAATTTTGCCACAAAAAACTGGGAAAACTTATTGACTCGAGTATAAGCCTAGGGTAGAAAATGCAGCAGCTACCGGTGAATTTCAAAAATAAAAATAGATGCTCCATACCGTTCATTATTGCCTCATAGATGCTCCATATACAACTGTGCTACATAGAATGCTCTGCACCGTTCATTATTGGATAAAACAACCACAGCCAATATATGGACACACCCAGAGAAAGTGACCACGACAAGGATATAAAAAAATGCCTTTATTGTATCTGATTGGCAAAAATAGTACAACAATTGTGCGCATAAAAACGAGAATATAGTTACATAATTAGTTATAATTAAAAAAATATAAAAGCTGACCCAATTATATATATACAAAATCTAGGTTAGTGGAGCCCCTGAGAAAATATATGACGATTATATAGTTGTAAAAATTCAAAAAGGCTCGGCAATATTCATCAGTAAGATTGAAAAAAATGTGCAATTTGCGATATATGAAGTGCAGGATCTCAGATACTTAAAGGTATATATATTAGCCTCATATAATATAGATAGTGTGATTCCTCTCATCTGCCTTAATCCGTGATATAAAATTAAAAACTAAGGTGCAAAAGGAGGAAAAAAATAAATATATATATATATATATACTATTGTATACAAGCCTAATTAATGTGCAACAATAAATGCTTCAATTAATAATGACCAATATAAAGTGCACTGTGCAAAAATGCCAAAAATTGAAAAAAACCAGTGTAAAATAACAGAACACACTAAAAAACCTATACTGTGCAAATATAGCAATATTAAGAGCTGCTAATATATATGTTCCAATTATAGAGCCAATACCACAAGGCTAGTGCAAAAAAAGAGACTATACTGTGCAAATATAGCAAATGAAGGCTGCCAATATATGTGGGGAAATCTATGTCACATAATAATACCCCAATATCAAGTTCCGCATAATTTGTGCAAATATCGCAAAAAAGTGCCAAGATGGGGTGCCAATACCGCAGCACCTGATGTGCACGAGTGCCTTGATTGTGCTATGAACCACCTTATGTTGCGTGCTCCACAGAAAAGACAACAGGAGTCCAGCAACCAAATAAGTAAGGGGGTGCACAGTATAAAACAAAGAGGGGAAAGCCCACAATATACCTTAGTAAGAGGGTCAGCCAGGTCCCGTTGTACGCACCCCAACGCGCGTTTCGGAGCTAAGTCCTTCGTCATGGAGACCATGTGATCCTGTTTTTGGGGATTGAGTGTCTATCACTAATCAACAATATATTTTTCTTCTGACGAAGGACTTAGCTCCGAAACGCGCGTCGGGGTGCGTACAACGGGACCTGGCTGACCCTCTTACTAAGGTATATTGTGGGCTTTCCCCTCTTTGTTTTATACTGTGCACCCCCTTACTTATTTGGTTGCTGGACTCCTGTTGTCTTTTCTGTGGAGCACGCAACATAAGGTGGTTCATAGCACAATCAAGGCACTCGTGCACATCAGGTGCTGCGGTATTGGCACCCCATCTTGGCACTTTTTTGCGATATTTGCACAAATTATGCGGAACTTGATATTGGGGTATTATTATGTGACATAGATTTCCCCACATATATTGGCAGCCTTCATTTGCTATATTTGCACAGTATAGTCTCTTTTTTTGCACTAGCCTTGTGGTATTGGCTCTATAATTGGAACATATATATTAGCAGCTCTTAATATTGCTATATTTGCACAGTATAGGTTTTTTAGTGTGTTCTGTTATTTTACACTGGTTTTTTTCAATTTTTGGCATTTTTGCACAGTGCACTTTATATTGGTCATTATTAATTGAAGCATTTATTGTTGCACATTAATTAGGCTTGTATACAATAGTATATATATATATATATATTTATTTTTTTCCTCCTTTTGCACCTTAGTTTTTAATTTTATATCACGGATTAAGGCAGATGAGAGGAATCACACTATCTATATTATATGAGGCTAATATATATACCTTTAAGTATCTGAGATCCTGCACTTCATATATCGCAAATTGCACATTTTTTTCAATCTTACTGATGAATATTGCCGAGCCTTTTTGAATTTTTACAACTATATAATCGTCATATATTTTCTCAGGGGCTCCACTAACCTAGATTTTGTATATATATAATTGGGTCAGCTTTTATATTTTTTTAATTATAACTAATTATGTAACTATATTCTCGTTTTTATGCGCACAATTGTTGTACTATTTTTGCCAATCAGATACAATAAAGGCATTTTTTTATATCCTTGTCGTGGTCACTTTCTCTGGGTGTGTCCATATATTGGCTGTGGTTGTATATAGTGGTTTCTCCACAACCTTTCTCCACAGAGTACTAAATCACTGGGATATGGTATATACTATTTCTACATTACTGATTTTGTGATTATTGATTTATAGTGATTTATACCTCTGTGGTTGTGTCTAACCGTTCATTATTGCCCCATAGATGCTCCATATACAACTGTGCTATATAGAATGCTCTGCACCGTTCATTATTGCCCCATAGATGCTCCATATACAACTGTGCTATATAGAATGCTCTGCACCGTTCATTATTGCCCCATAGATGCTCCTTATAAAGCTGTGCCATATAGAATGCTCTGCACCGTTGATTATGGCCCCATAGATGCTCCTTATAATGCTGTGCCATATATAATGCTCTGCACCTTTGATTATGGCCCCATAGATGCTCCTTATAATGCTGTGCCATATATGCTCTGCACCTTTGATTATGGCCCCATAGATGCCCCTTATAATGCTGTGCCATATATAATGCTCTGCACCTTTGATTATGGCCCCATAGATGCCTCTTATAATGCTGTGCCATATATAATGCTCTGCACCTTTGATTATGGCCCCATAGATGCCCCTTATAATGCTGTGCCATATATGCTCTGCACCTTTGATTATGGCCCCATAAATGCTCCTTATAATGCTGTGCCATATATGCTCTGCACCTTTGATTATGGCCCCATAGATGCTCCTTATAAAGCTGTGCCATATATGCTCTGCACCTTTGATTATGGCCCCATAGATGCCCCTTATAATGCTGTGCCATATATAATGCTCTGCACCTTTGATTATGGCCCCATAAATGCTCCTTATAATGCGGTGCCATATATGCTCTGCACCTTTGATTATGGCCCCATAGATGCTCCTTATAATGCTGTGCCATATATGCTCTGCACCTTTGATTATGGCCCCATAAATGCTCCTTATAATGCGGTGCCATATATGCTCTGCACCTTTGATTATGGCCTCATAGATGCTCCTTATAATGCGGTGCCATATATGCTCTGCACCTTTGATTATGGCCCCATAGATGCTCCTTATAATGCTGTGCCATATATGCTCTGCACCTTTGATTATGGCCCCATAAATGCTCCTTATAATGCTGTGCCATATATGCTCTGCACCTTTGATTATGGCCCCATAGATGCTCCTTATAATGCTGTGCCATATATGCTCTGCACCTTTGATTATGGCCCCATAGTTGCTCCTTATAATGTTGTGCCATATATGCTCTGCACCTTTGATTATGGCCCCATAAATGCTCCTTATAATGCTGTGCCATATATGCTCTGCACCTTTGATTATGGCCCCATAGATGCCCCTTATAATGTTGTGCCATATATGCTCTGCACCTTTGATTATGGCCCCATAGATGCTCCTTATAATGTTGTGCCATATATGCTCTGCACCTTTGATTATGGCCCCATAGATGCTCCTTATAATGCTGTGCCATATATGCTCTGCACCTTTGATTATGGCCCCATAGATGCCCCTTATAATGCTGTGCCATATATGCTCTGCACCTTTGATTATGGCCCCATAGATGCCCCTTATAATGCTGTGCCACATATGCTCTGCACCTTTGATTATGGCCCCATAGATGCCCCTTATAATGCTGTGCCACATATGCTCTGCACCTTTGATTATGGCCCCATAGATGCCCCTTATAATGCTGTGCCATATATGCTCTGCACCTTTGATTATGGCCCCATAGATGCCCCTTATAATGCTGTGCCATATATGCTCTGCACCTTTGATTATGGCCCCATAGATGCTCCTTATAATGCTGTACTGCATATATGCTCTGCACCTTTGATTATGGCCCCATAGATGCCCCTTATAATGCTGTGCCATATATGCTCTGCAACTTTGATTATGGCCCCATAGGTGCTCCTTATAATGCTGTGCCATATATGCTCTGCACCTTTGATTATGGCCCCATAGATGCTCCTTATAAAGTTGTGCCATATATGCTCTGCACCTTTGATTATGGCCCCATAGATGCTCCTTATAATGCTGTGCCATATATGCTCTGCACCTTTGATTATGGCCCCATAGATGCCCCTTATAATGCTGTGCCATATATGCTCTGCACCTTTGATTATGGCCCCATAGATGCTCCTTATAATGCTGTACTGCATATATGCTCTGCACCTTTGATTATGGCCCCATAGATGCCCCTTATAATGCTGTGCCATATATGCTCTGCAACTTTGATTATGGCCCCATAGGTGCTCCTTATAATGCTGTGCCATATATGCTCTGCACCTTTGATTATGGCCCCATAGATGCTCCTTATAAAGTTGTGCCATATATGCTCTGCACCTTTGATTATGGCCCCATAGATGCTCCTTATAATGCTGTGCCATATATGCTCTGCACCTTTGATTATGGCCCCATAGATGCCCCTTATAATGTTGTGCCATATATGCTCTGCACCTTTGATTATGGCCCCATAGATGCCCCTTATAATGCTGTGCCATGTATGCTCTGCACCTTTGATTATGGCCCCATAGGTGCTCCTTATAATGTTGTGCCATATATGATCTGCACCTTTGATTATGGCCCCATAGATGCTCCTTATAATGTTGTGCCATATATGCTCTGCACCTTTGATTATGGCCCCATAGATGCTCCTTATAATGCTGTGCCATATATGCTCTGCACCTTTGATTATGGCCCCATAGATGCTCCTTATAATGCTGTGCCATATATGCTCTGCACCTTTGATTATGGCCCCATAGGTGCTCCTTATAATGCTGTGCCATATATGCTCTGCACCTTTGATTATGGCCCCATAGGTGCTCCTTATAATGCTGTGCCATATATGCTCTGCACCTTTGATTATGGCCCCATAGGTGCTCCTTATAATGTTGTGCCATATATGCTCTGCACCTTTGATTATGGCCCCATAGATGCTCCTTATAATGTTGTGCCATATATGCTCTGCACCTTTGATTATGGCCCCATAGATGCTCCTTATAATGCTGTGCCATATATGCTCTGCACCTTTGATTATGGCCCCATAGGTGCTCCTTATAATGCTGTGCCATATATGCTCTGCACCTTTGATTATGGCCCCATAGATGCTCCTTATAATGCTGTGCCATATATGCTCTGCACCTTTGATTATGGCCCCATAGGTGCTCCTTATAATGCTGTGCCATATATGCTCTGCACCTTTGATTATGGCCCCATAGGTGCTCCTTATAATGCTGTGCCATATATGCTCTGCACCTTTGATTATGGCCCCATAGATGCCCCTTATAATGTTGTGCCATATATGCTCTGCACCTTTGATTATGGCCCCATAGATGCCCCTTATAATGCTGTGCCATGTATGCTCTGCACCTTTGATTATGGCCCCATAGGTGCTCCTTATAATGTTGTGCCATATATGATCTGCACCTTTGATTATGGCCCCATAGATGCTCCTTATAATGTTGTGCCATATATGCTCTGCACCTTTGATTATGGCCCCATAGATGCTCCTTATAATGCTGTGCCATATATGCTCTGCACCTTTGATTATGGCCCCATAGATGCTCCTTATAATGCTGTGCCATATATGCTCTGCACCTTTGATTATGGCCCCATAGGTGCTCCTTATAATGCTGTGCCATATATGCTCTGCACCTTTGATTATGGCCCCATAGGTGCTCCTTATAATGTTGTGCCATATATGCTCTGCACCTTTGATTATGGCCCCATAGATGCTCCTTATAATGTTGTGCCATATATGCTCTGCACCTTTGATTATGGCCCCATAGATGCTCCTTATAATGCTGTGCCATATATGCTCTGCACCTTTGATTATGGCCCCATAGGTGCTCCTTATAATGCTGTGCCATATATGCTCTGCACCTTTGATTATGGCCCCATAGGTGCTCCTTATAATGCTGTGCCATATATGCTCTGCACCTTTGATTATGGCCCCATAGGTGCTCCTTATAATGCTGTGCCATATATGCTCTGCACCTTTGATTATGGCCCCATAGGTGCTCCTTATAATGTTGTGCCATATATGCTCTGCACCTTTGATTATGGCCCCATAGGTGCTCCTTATAATGTTGTGCCATATATGCTCTGCACCTTTGATTATGGCCCCATAGATGCCCCTTATAATGCTGTGCCACATATGCTCTGCACCTTTGATTATGGCCCCATAGATGCCCCTTATAATGCTGTGCCATATATGCTCTGCACCTTTGATTATGGCCCCATAGATGCTCCTTATAATGCTGTACTGCATATATGCTCTGCACCTTTGATTATGGCCCCATAGATGCCCCTTATAATGCTGTGCCATATATGCTCTGCAACTTTGATTATGGCCCCATAGGTGCTCCTTATAATGCTGTGCCATATATGCTCTGCACCTTTGATTATGGCCCCATAGATGCTCCTTATAAAGTTGTGCCATATATGCTCTGCACCTTTGATTATGGCCCCATAGATGCTCCTTATAATGCTGTGCCATATATGCTCTGCACCTTTGATTATGGCCCCATAGATGCCCCTTATAATGCTGTGCCATATATGCTCTGCAACTTTGATTATGGCCCCATAGGTGCTCCTTATAATGCTGTGCCATATATGCTCTGCACCTTTGATTATGGCCCCATAGATGCTCCTTATAAAGTTGTGCCATATATGCTCTGCACCTTTGATTATGGCCCCATAGATGCTCCTTATAATGCTGTGCCATATATGCTCTGCACCTTTGATTATGGCCCCATAGATGCCCCTTATAATGTTGTGCCATATATGCTCTGCACCTTTGATTATGGCCCCATAAATACTCCTTATAATGCTGTGCCATATATGCTCTGCACCTTTGATTATGGCCCCATAGATGCCCCTTATAATGTTGTGCCATATATGCTCTGCACCTTTGATTATGGCCCCATAGATGCCCCTTATAATGCTGTGCCATGTATGCTCTGCACCTTTGATTATGGCCCCATAGGTGCTCCTTATAATGTTGTGCCATATATGATCTGCACCTTTGATTATGGCCCCATAGATGCTCCTTATAATGTTGTGCCATATATGCTCTGCACCTTTGATTATGGCCCCATAGATGCTCCTTATAATGCTGTGCCATATATGCTCTGCACCTTTGATTATGGCCCCATAGATGCTCCTTATAATGCTGTGCCATATATGCTCTGCACCTTTGATTATGGCCCCATAGGTGCTCCTTATAATGCTGTGCCATATATGCTCTGCACCTTTGATTATGGCCCCATAGGTGCTCCTTATAATGCTGTGCCATATATGCTCTGCACCTTTGATTATGGCCCCATAGGTGCTCCTTATAATGTTGTGCCATATATGCTCTGCACCTTTGATTATGGCCCCATAGATGCTCCTTATAATGTTGTGCCATATATGCTCTGCACCTTTGATTATGGCCCCATAGATGCTCCTTATAATGCTGTGCCATATATGCTCTGCACCTTTGATTATGGCCCCATAGGTGCTCCTTATAATGCTGTGCCATATATGCTCTGCACCTTTGATTATGGCCCCATAGGTGCTCCTTATAATGCTGTGCCATATATGCTCTGCACCTTTGATTATGGCCCCATAGGTGCTCCTTATAATGCTGTGCCATATATGCTCTGCACCTTTGATTATGGCCCCATAGGTGCTCCTTATAATGTTGTGCCATATATGCTCTGCACCTTTGATTATGGCCCCATAGGTGCTCCTTATAATGTTGTGCCATATATGCTCTGCACCTTTGATTATGGCCCCATAGATGCTCCTTATAATGTTGTGCCATATACTGTATGCTCTGCACCTTTGATTATGGCCCCATAGATGCCCCTTATAATGTTGTGCCATATATGCTCTGCACCTTTGATTATGGCCCCATAGGTGCTCCTTATAATGCTGTGCCATATATGCTCTGCACCTTTGATTATGGCCCCATAGATGCTCCTTATAATGCTGTGCCATATATGCTCTGCACCTTTGATTATGGCCCCATAGATGCCCCTTATAATGCTGTGCCATATATGCTCTGCACCTTTGATTATGGCCTCATAGGTGCTCCTTATAATGCTGTGCCATATATGCTCTGCACCTTTGATTATGGCCTCATAGATGCTCCTTATAATGCTGTGCCATATATGCTCTGCACCTTTGATTATGGCCCCATAGATGCCCCTTATAATGCTGTGCCATATATGCTCTGCACCTTTGATTATGGCCTCATAGGTGCTCCTTATAATGCTGTGCCATATATGCTCTGCACCTTTGATTATGGCCCCATAGATGCCCCTTATAATGCTGTGCCATATATGCTCTGCACCTTTGATTATGGCCCCATAGATGCTCCTTATAAAGCTGTGCCATATATGCTCTGCACCTTTGATTATGGCCCCATAGGTGCTCCTTATAATGCTGTGCCATATATGCTCTGCACCTTTGATTATGGCCCCATAGATGCCCCTTATAATGCTGTGCCATATATGCTCTGCACCTTTGATTATGGCCTCATAAGTGCTCCTTATAATGCTGTGCCATATATGCTCTGCACCTTTGATTATGGCCTCATAGATGCTCCTTATAATGCGGTGCCATATATGCTCTGCACCTTTGATTATGGCCACATAGATGCCCCTTATAATGTTGTGCCATATATGCTCTGCACCTTTGATTATGGCCCCATAGGTGCTCCTTATAATGTTGTGCCATATATGCTCTGCACCTTTGATTATGGCCCCATAGATGCCTCTTATAATGCTGTGCCATATATGCTCTTAACCTTTGATTATGGCCCCATAGATGCCCCTTATAATGCTGTGCCATATATGCTCTGCACCATTGATTATGGCCCCATAGGTGCTCCTTATAATGCTGTGCCATATATGCTCTGCACCTTTGATTATGGCCCCATAGATGCTCCTTATAATGCTGTGCCATATATGCTCTGCACCTTTGATTATGGCCCCATAGATGCTCCTTATAATGTTGTGCCATATATGCTCTGCACCTTTGATTATGGCCCCATAGATGCTCCTTAGAATGCTATGCCCCATATATGCTCTGCACCTTTGATTATGGCCCCATAGATGCCCCTTATAATGTTGTGCCATATATGCTCTGCACCTTTGATTATGGCCCCATAAATGCTCCTTATAATGCTGTGCCATATATGCTCTGCACCTTTGATTATGGCCCCATAGATGCTCCTTATAATGTTGTGCCATATATGCTCTGCACCATTGATTATGGCCCCATAGGTGCTCCTTATAATGCTGTGCCATATATGCTCTGCACCTTTGATTATGGCCCCATAGATGCTCCTTATAATGCTGTGCCATATATGCTCTGCACCTTTGATTATGGCCCCATAGATGCTCCTTATAATGTTGTGCCATATATGCTCTGCACCTTTGATTATGGCCCCATAGATGCTCCTTAGAATGCTATGCCCCATATATGCTCTGCACCTTTGATTATGGCCCCATAGATGCCCCTTATAATGTTGTGCCATATATGCTCTGCACCTTTGATTATGGCCCCATAAATGCTCCTTATAATGCTGTGCCATATATGCTCTGCACCTTTGATTATGGCCCCATAGATGCTCCTTATAATGTTGTGCCATATATGCTCTGCACCTTTGATTATGGCCCCATAGATGCTCCTTATAATGCTGTGCCATATATGCTCTGCACCTTTGATTATGGCCTCATAGGTGCTCCTTATAATGCTGTGCCATATATGCTCTGCACCTTTGATTATGGCCTCATAGATGCTCCTTATAATGCGGTGCCATATATGCTCTGCACCTTTGATTATGGCCACATAGATGCCCCTTATAATGTTGTGCCATATATGCTCTGCACCTTTGATTATGGCCCCATAGGTGCTCCTTATAATGTTGTGCCATATATGCTCTGCACCTTTGATTATGGCCCCATAGATGCCCCTTATAATGCTGTGCCATATATGCTCTTAACCTTTGATTATGGCCCCATAGATGCCCCTTATAATGCTGTGCCATATATGCTCTGCACCTTTGATTATGGCCCCATAGATGCCCCTTATAATGCTGTGCCATATATGCTCTGCACCTTTGATTATGGCCTCATAGGTGCTCCTTATAATGTTGTGCCATATATGCTCTGCACCTTTGATTATGGCCCCATAGGTGCTCCTTATAATGCTGTGCCATATATGCTCTGCACCTTTGATTATGGCCCCATAGATGCCCCTTATAATGTTGTGCCATATATGCTCTGCACCTTTGATTATGGCCCCATAGGTGCTCCTTATAATGTTGTGCCATATATGCTCTGCACCATTGATTATGGCCCCATAGGTGCTCCTTATAATGCTGTGCCATATATGCTCTGCACCTTTGATTATGGCCCCATAGATGCTCCTTATAATGCTGTGCCATATATGCTCTGCACCTTTGATTATGGCCCCATAGATGCTCCTTATAATGTTGTGCCATATATGCTCTGCACCTTTGATTATGGCCCCATAGATGCTCCTTAGAATGCTATGCCCCATATATGCTCTGCACCTTTGATTATGGCCCCATAGATGCCCCTTATAATGTTGTGCCATATATGCTCTGCACCTTTGATTATGGCCACATAAATGCTCCTTATAATGCTGTGCCATATATGCTCTGCACCTTTGATTATGGCCCCATAGATGCTCCTTATAATGTTGTGCCATATATGCTCTGCACCATTGATTATGGCCCCATAGGTGCTCCTTATAATGCTGTGCCATATATGTTCTGCACCTTTGATTATGGCCCCATAGATGCTCCTTATAATGCTGTGCCATATATGCTCTGCACCTTTGATTATGGCCCCATAGATGCTCCTTATAATGTTGTGCCATATATGCTCTGCACCTTTGATTATGGCCCCATAGATGCTCCTTAGAATGCTATGCCCCATATATGCTCTGCACCTTTGATTATGGCCCCATAGATGCCCCTTATAATGTTGTGCCATATATGCTCTGCACCTTTGATTATGGCCCCATAAATGCTCCTTATAATGCTGTGCCATATATGCTCTGCACCTTTGATTATGGCCCCATAGATGCTCCTTATAATGTTGTGCCATATATGCTCTGCACCTTTGATTATGGCCCCATAGATGCTCCTTATAATGTTGTGCCATATATGCTCTGCACCTTTGATTATGGCCCCATAGGTGCTCCTTATAATGTTGTGCCATATATGCTCTGCACCTTTGATTATGGCCCCATAGGTGCTCCTTATAATGCTGTGCCATATATGCTCTGCACCTTTGATTATGGCCCCATAGATGCCCCTTATAATGTTGTGCCATATATGCTCTGCACCTTTGATTATGGCCCCATAGATGCTCCTTATAATGTTGTGCCATATATGCTCTGCACCTTTGATTATGGCCCCATAGATGCCCCTTATAATGCTGTGCCATATATGCTCTGCACCTTTGATTATGGCCCCATAGATGCTCCTTATAATGTTGTGCCATATATGCTCTGCACCTTTGATTATGGCCTCATAGATGCTCCTTATAAAGCTGTGCCATATATGCTCTGCACCTTTGATTATGGCCCCATAGATGCTCCTTATAATGCTGTGCCATATATGCTCTGCACCTTTGATTATGGCCTCATAGATGCTCCTTATAAAGCTGTGCCATATATGCTCTGCACCTTTGATTATGGCCCCATAGATGCCCCTTATAATGCTGTGCCATATATGCTCTGCACCTTTGATTATGGCCTCATAGGTGCTCCTTATAATGTTGTGCCATATATGCTCTGCACCTTTGATTATGGCCCCATAGATGCTCCTTATAATGCTGTGCCATATATGCTCTGCACCTTTGATTATGGCCCCATAGATGCTCCTTATAAAGCTGTGCCATATATGCTCTGCACCTTTGATTATGGCCCCATAGATGCCCCTTATAATGCTGTGCCATATATGCTCTGCACCTTTGATTATGGCCCCATAGATGCCCCTTATAATGCTGTGCCATATATGCTCTGCACCTTTGATTATGGCCCCATAGATGCCCCTTATAATGCTGTGCCATATATGCTCTGCACCTTTGATTATGGCCCCATAGATGCCCCTTATAATGCTGTGCCATATATGCTCTGCACCTTTGATTATGGCCCCATAGATGCCCCTTATAATGCTGTGCCATATATGCTCTGCACCTTTGATTATGGCCCCATAGATACTCCTTATAATGCTGTGCCATATATGCTCTGCACCTTTGATTATGGCCCCATAGATGCCCCTTATAATGCTGTGCCATATATGCTCTGCACCTTTGATTATGGCCTCATAGGTGCTCCTTATAATGTTGTGCCATATATGCTCTGCACCTTTGATTATGGCCCCATAGGTGCTCCTTATAATGCTGTGCCATATATGCTCTGCACCTTTGATTATGGCCCCATAGATGCTCCTTATAAAGCTGTGCCATATATGCTCTGCACCTTTGATTATGGCCCCATAGGTGCTCCTTATAATGCTGTGCCATATATGCTCTGCACCTTTGATTATGGCCCCATAGTTGCTCCTTATAATGCTGTGCCATATATGCTCTGCACCTTTGATTATGGCCCCATAGGTGCTCCTTATAATGTTGTGCCATATATGCTCTGCACCTTTGATTATGGCCTCATAGATGCTCCTTATAATGCTGTGCCATATATGCTCTGCACCTTTGATTATGGCCCCATAGTTGCTCCTTATAATGCTGTGCCATATATGCTCTGCACCTTTGATTATGGCCCCATAGTTGCTCCTTATAATGCTGTGCCATATATGCTCTGCACCTTTGATTATGGCCCCATAGTTGCTCCTTATAATGCCATGCCATATATGCTCTGCACCTTTGATTATGGCCCCATAGATGCTCCTTATAATGTTGTGCCATATATGCTCTGCACCTTTGATTATGGCCCCATAGGTGCTCCTTATAATGCTGTGCCATATATGCTCTGCACCTTTGATTATGGCCCCATAGTTGCTCCTTATAATGCTGTGCCATATATGCTCTGCACCTTTGATTATGGCCCCATAGGTGCTCCTTATAATGTTGTGCCATATATGCTCTGCACCTTTGATTATGGCCCCATAGATGCTCCTTATAATGTTGTGCCATATATGCTCTGCACCTTTGATTATGGCCCCATAGGTGCTCCTTATAATGTTGTGCCATATATGCTCTGCACCTTTGATTATGGCCCCATAGATGCTCCTTATAATGTTGTGCCATATATGCTCTGCACCTTTGATTATGGCCCCATAGGTGCTCCTTATAATGTTGTGCCATATATGCTCTGCACCTTTGATTATGGCCTCATAGATGCTCCTTATAATGCTGTGCCATATATGCTCTGCACCTTTGATTATGGCCCCATAGTTGCTCCTTATAATGCTGTGCCATATATGCTCTGCACCTTTGATTATGGCCCCATAGTTGCTCCTTATAATGCTGTGCCATATATGCTCTGCACCTTTGATTATGGCCCCATAGTTGCTCCTTATAATGCCATGCCATATATGCTCTGCACCTTTGATTATGGCCCCATAGATGCTCCTTATAATGTTGTGCCATATATGCTCTGCACCTTTGATTATGGCCCCATAGGTGCTCCTTATAATGCTGTGCCATATATGCTCTGCACCTTTGATTATGGCCCCATAGTTGCTCCTTATAATGCTGTGCCATATATGCTCTGCACCTTTGATTATGGCCCCATAGGTGCTCCTTATAATGTTGTGCCATATATGCTCTGCACCTTTGATTATGGCCCCATAGATGCTCCTTATAATGTTGTGCCATATATGCTCTGCACCTTTGATTATGGCCCCATAGGTGCTCCTTATAATGTTGTGCCATATATGCTCTGCACCGTTCATTATGGCCCCATAGTTGCTCCTTATAATGCTGTGCCATATATGCTCTGCACCTTTGATTATGGCCCCATAGATGCTCCTTATAATGCTGTGCCATATATGCTCTGCACCTTTGATTATGGCCCCATAGGTGCTCCTTATAATGTTGTGCCATATATGCTCTGAACCTTTGATTATGGCCCCATAGGTGCTCCTTATAATGCTGTGCCATATATGCTCTGAACCTTTGATTATGGCCCCATAGATGCCCCTTATAATGTTGTGCCATATATGCTCTGCACCTTTGATTATGGCCCCATAGGTGCTCCTTATAATGCTGTGCCATATATGCTCTGCACCTTTGATTATGGCCCCATAGGTGCTCCTTATAAAGCTGTGCCATATATGCTCTGCACCTTTGATTATGGCCCCATAGATGCTCCTTATAATGTTGTGCCATATATGCTCTGCACCTTTGATTATGGCCCCATAGATGCCCCTTATAATGCTGTGCCATATATGCTCTGCACCTTTGATTATGGCCCCATAGATGCTCCTTATAATGCTGTGCCATATATGCTCTGCACCTTTGATTATGGCCCCATAGATGCTCCTTATAATGCTGTGCCATATATGCTCTGAACCTTTGATTATGGCCCCATAGGTGCTCCTTATAAAGCTGTGCCATATATGCTCTGCACCTTTGATTATGGCCCCATAGATGCTCCTTATAATGTTGTGCCATATATGCTCTGCACCTTTGATTATGGCCCCATAGGTGCTCCTTATAATGCTGTGCCATATATGCTCTGCACCGTTCATTATGGCCCCATAGATGCCCCTTATAAAACTGTGCCATATATGCTCTGCACCTTTGATTATGGCCCCATAGGTGCTCCTTATAATGTTGTGCCATATATGCTCTGCACCTTTGATTATGGCCCCATAGGTGCTCCTTATAAAGCTGTGCCATATATGCTCTGCACTTTTGATTATGGCCCCATAGTTGCTCCTTATAAAGCTGTGCCATATATGCTCTGCACTTTTGATTATGGCCCCATAGATGCCCCTTATAATGCTGTGCCATATATGCTCTGCACCTTTGATTATGGCCCCATAGGTGCTCCTTATAATGTTGTGCCATATATGCTCTGCACCTTTGATTATGGCCCCATAGGTGCTCCTTATAAAGCTGTGCCATATATGCTCTGCACTTTTGATTATGGCCCCATAGATGCCCCTTATAATGCTGTGCCATATATGCTCTGCACCTTTGATTATGGCCCCATAGGTGCTCCTTATAATGCTGTGCCATATATGCTCTGCACCGTTCATTATGGCCCCATAGATGCCCCTTATAAAGCTGTGCCATATATGCTCTGCACCTTTGATTATGGCCCCATAGGTGCTCCTTATAATACTGTGCCATGTATGCTCTGCACCTTTGATTATGGCCCCATAGGTGCTCCTTATAATGCTGTGCCATATATGCTCTGCACCTTTGATTATGGCCCCATAGATGCTCCTTATAATGCTGTGCCATATATGCTCTGCACCTTTGATTATGGCCCCATAGATGCCCCTTATAATGCTGTGCCATATATGCTCTGCACCTTTGATTATGGCCTCATAGGTGCTCCTTATAATGTTGTGCCATATATGCTCTGCACCTTTGATTATGGCCCCATAGATGCTCCTTATAATGTTGTGCCATATATGCTCTGCACCTTTGATTATGGCCCCATAGATGCCCCTTATAATGCTGTGCCATATATGCTCTGCACCTTTGATTATGGCCCCATAGGTGCTCCTTATAATGTTGTGCCATATATGCTCTGCACCTTTGATTATGGCCCCATAGATGCTCCTTATAATGTTGTGCCATATATGCTCTGCACCTTTGATTATGGCCCCATAGGTGCTCCTTATAATGCTGTGCCATATATGCTCTGCACCTTTGATTATGGCCCCATAGGTGCTCCTTATAATGTTGTGCCATATATGCTCTGAACCTTTGATTATGGCCCCATAGGTGCTCCATATAATGCTGTGCCATATATGCTCTGCACCTTTGATTATGGCCCCATAGATGCTCCTTATAATGCTGTGCCATATATGCTCTGCACCTTTGATTATGGCCCCATAGATGCTCCTTATAATGCTGTGCCATATATGCTCTGCACCTTTGATTATGGCCCCATAGATGCTCCTTATAATGCTGTGCCATATATGCTCTGAACCTTTGATTATGGCCCCATAGATGCTCCTTATAAAGCTGTGCCATATATGCTCTGCACCTTTGATTATGGCCCCATAGGTGCTCCTTATAATGTTGTGCCATATATGCTCTGCACCTTTGATTATGGCCCCATAGGTGCTCCTTATAATGCTGTGCCATATATGCTCTGCACCTTTGATTATGGCCCCATAGGTGCTCCTTATAATGTTGTGCCATATATGCTCTGCACCTTTGATTATGGCCCCATAGATGCTCCTTATAATGTTGTGCCATATATGCTCTGCACCTTTGATTATGGCCCCATAGATGCTCCTTATAATGTTGTGCCATATATGCTCTGCACCTTTGATTATGGCCTCATAGGTGCTCCTTATAATGTTGTGCCATATATGCTCTGCACCTTTGATTATGGCCCCATAGATGCTCCTTATAATGTTGTGCCATATATGCTCTGCACCTTTGATTATGGCCCCATAGGTGCTCCTTATAATGTTGTGCCATATATGCTCTGCACCTTTGATTATGGCCCCATAGATGCTCCTTATAATGCTGTGCCATATATGCTCTGCACCTTTGATTATGGCCCCATAGGTGCTCCTTATAATGTTGTGCCATATATGCTCTGCACCTTTGATTATGGCCCCATAGATGCTCCTTATAATGCTGTGCCATATATGCTCTGCACCTTTGATTATGGCCCCATAGGTGCTCCTTATAATGTTGTGCCATATATGCTCTGCACCTTTGATTATGGCCCCATAGATGCTCCTTATAATGTTGTGCCATATATGCTCTGCACCTTTGATTATGGCCCCATAGATGCCCCTTATAATGCTGTGCCATATATGCTCTGCACCTTTGATTATGGCCCCATAGATGCTCCTTATAATGTTGTGCCATATATGCTCTGCACCTTTGATTATGGCCCCATAGGTGCTCCTTATAATGCTGTGCCATATATGCTCTGCACCTTTGATTATGGCCCCATAGATGCCCCTTATAATGTTGTGCCATATATGCTCTGCACCTTTGATTATGGCCCCATAGGTGCTCCTTATAATGTTGTGCCATATATGCTCTGCACCATTGATTATGGCCCCATAGGTGCTCCTTATAATGCTGTGCCATATATGCTCTGCACCTTTGATTATGGCCCCATAGATGCTCCTTATAATGCTGTGCCATATATGCTCTGCACCTTTGATTATGGCCCCATAGATGTTCCTTATAATGTTGTGCCATATATGCTCTGCACCTTTGATTATGGCCCCATAGATGCTCCTTAGAATGCTGTGCCATATATGCTCTGCACCTTTGATTATGGCCCCATAGATGCTCCTTATAATGTTGTGCCATATATGCTCTGCACCTTTGATTATGGCCCCATAGATGCTCCTTATAATGTTGTGCCATATATGCTCTGCACCTTTGATTATGGCCCCATAGATGCTCCTTATAATGTTGTGCCATATATGCTCTGCACCTTTGATTATGGCCCCATAGATGCTCCTTAGAATGCTGTGCCCCATATATGCTCTGCACCTTTGATTATGGCCCCATAGATGCTCCTTATAATGCTGTGCCATATATGCTCTGCACCTTTGATTATGGCCCCATAAATGCTCCTTATAATGCTGTGCCATATATGCTCTGCACCTTTGATTATGGCCCCATAGATGCTCCTTATAATGTTGTGCCATATATGCTCTGCACCTTTGATTATGGCCTCATAGGTGCTCCTTATAATGTTGTGCCATATATGCTCTGCACCTTTGATTATGGCCCCATAGATGCTCCTTATAATGTTGTGCCATATATGCTCTGCACCTTTGATTATGGCCCCATAGGTGCTCCTTATAATGCTGTGCCATATATGCTCTGCACCTTTGATTATGGCCCCATAGATGCCCCTTATAATGTTGTGCCATATATGCTCTGCACCTTTGATTATGGCCCCATAGATGCTCCTTATAATGTTGTGCCATATATGCTCTGCACCTTTGATTATGGCCCCATAGATGCCCCTTATAATGCTGTGCCATATATGCTCTGCACCTTTGATTATGGCCCCATAGATGCTCCTTATAATGTTGTGCCATATATGCTCTGCACCTTTGATTATGGCCTCATAGATGCTCCTTATAATGCTGTGCCATATATGCTCTGCACCTTTGATTATGGCCCCATAGATGCTCCTTATAATGCTGTGCCATATATGCTCTGCACCTTTGATTATGGCCCCATAGATGCCCCTTATAATGCTGTGCCATATATGCTCTGCACCTTTGATTATGGCCCCATAGATGCCCCTTATAATGTTGTGCCATATATGCTCTGCACCTTTGATTATAGCCCCATAGGTGCTCCTTATAATGTTGTGCCATATATGCTCTGCACCTTTGATTATGGCCTCATAGATGCTCCTTATAATGCTGTGCCATATATGCTCTGCACCTTTGATTATGGCCCCATAGATGCTCCTTATAATGTTGTGCCATATATGCTCTGCACCTTTGATTATGGCCCCATAGATGCCCCTTATAATGCTGTGCCATATATGCTCTGCACCTTTGATTATGGCCCCATAGATGCCCCTTATAATGCTGTGCCATATATGCTCTGCACCTTTGATTATGGCCCCATAGATGCCCCTTATAATGTTGTGCCATATATGCTCTGCACCTTTGATTATGGCCCCATAGGTGCTCCTTATAATGCTGTGCCATATATGCTCTGCACCTTTGATTATGGCCCCATAGATGCTCCTTATAATGCTGTGCCATATATGCTCTGCACCTTTGATTATGGCCCCATAGATGCCCCTTATAATGTTGTGCCATATATGCTCTGCACCTTTGATTATGGCCTCATAGATGCTCCTTATAAAGCTGTGCCATATATGCTCTGCACCTTTGATTATGGCCCCATAGATGCCCCTTATAATGTTGTGCCATATATGCTCTGCACCTTTGATTATGGCCCCATAGATGCCCCTTATAATGCTGTGCCATATATGCTCTGCACCTTTGATTATGGCCTCATAGATGCTCCTTATAAAGCTGTGCCATATATGCTCTGCACCTTTGATTATGGCCCCATAGATGCCCCTTATAATGCTGTGCCATATATGCTCTGCACCTTTGATTATGGCCTCATAGATGCCCCTTATAATGTTGTGCCATATATGCTCTGCACCTTTGATTATGGCCCCATAGATGCCCCTTATAATGCTGTGCCATATATGCTCTGCACCTTTGATTATGGCCTCATAGATGCTCCTTATAATGCTGTGCCATATATGCTCTGCACCTTTGATTATGGCCCCATAGATGCCCCTTATAATGTTGTGCCATATATGCTCTGCACCTTTGATTATGGCCTCATAGATGCTCCTTATAATGTTGTGCCATATATGCTCTGCACCTTTGATTATGGCCCCATAGATGCCCCTTATAATGCTGTGCCATATATGCTCTGCACCTTTGATTATGGCCCCATAGATGCCCCTTATAATGCTGTGCCATATATGCTCTGCACCTTTGATTATGGCCCCATAGGTGCTCCTTATAATGCTGTGCCATATATGCTCTGCACCTTTGATTATGGCCCCATAGGTGCTCCTTATAATGCTGTGCCATATATGCTCTGCACCTTTGATTATGGCCTCATAGATGCTCCTTATAATGCTGTGCCATATATGCTCTGCACCTTTGATTATGGCCCCATAGGTGCTCCTTATAATGCTGTGCCATATATGCTCTGCACCTTTGATTATGGCCCCATAGATGCCCCCTATAATGCTGTGCCATATAAACTCTGCACCTTTGATTATGGCCTCATAGATGCTCCTTATAAAGCTGTGCCATATATGCTCTGCACCTTTGATTATGGCCCCATAGATGCTCCTTATAATGCTGTGCCATATATGCTCTGCACCTTTGATTATGGCCCCATAGGTGCTCCTTATAATGCTGTGCCATATATGCTCTGCACCTTTGATTATGGCCCCATAGATGCCCCTTATAATGCTGTGCCATATATGCTCTGCACCTTTGAATATGGCCTCATAGATGCTCCTTATAATGCTGTGCCATATATGCTCTGCACCTTTGATTATGGCCTCATAGGTGCTCCTTATAATGTTGTGCCATATATGCTCTGCACCTTTGATTATGGCCCCATAGATGCTCCTTATAATGCTGTGCCATATATGCTCTGCACCTTTGATTATGGCCCCATAGATGCTCCTTATAAAGCTGTGCCATATATGCTCTGCACCTTTGATTATGGCCCCATAGATGCCCCTTATAATGCTGTGCCATATATGCTCTGCACCTTTGATTATGGCCCCATAGATGCCCCTTATAATGCTGTGCCATATATGCTCTGCACCTTTGATTATGGCCCCAGAGATGCCCCTTATAATGCTGTGCCATATATGCTCTGCACCTTTGATTATGGCCCCATAGATGCCCCTTATAATGCTGTGCCATATATGCTCTGCACCTTTGATTATGGCCCCATAGATGCCCCTTATAATGCTGTGCCATATATGCTCTGCACCTTTGATTATGGCCCCAGAGATGCCCCTTATAATGCTGTGCCATATATGCTCTGCACCTTTGATTATGGCCCCATAGATGCCCCTTATAATGCTGTGCCATATATGCTCTGCACCTTTGATTATGGCCCCATAGATGCCCCTTATAATGCTGTGCCATATATGCTCTGCACCTTTGATTATGGCCCCATAAATACTCCTTATAATGCTGTGCCATATATGCTCTGCACCTTTGATTATGGCCCCATAGATGCCCCTTATAATGCTGTGCCATATATGCTCTGCACCTTTGATTATGGCCTCATAGGTGCTCCTTATAATGTTGTGCCATATATGTTCTGCACCTTTGATTATGGCCCCATAGGTGCTCCTTATAATGCTGTGCCATATATGCTCTGCACCTTTGATTATGGCCCCATAGTTGCTCCTTATAATGCTGTGCCATATATGCTCTGCACCTTTGATTATGGCCCCATAGATGCTCCTTATAATGTTGTGCCATATATGCTCTGCACCTTTGATTATGGCCCCATAGGTGCTCCTTATAATGCTGTGCCATATATGCTCTGCACCTTTGATTATGGCCCCATAGATGCTCCTTATAATGTTGTGCCATATATGCTCTGCACCTTTGATTATGGCCCCATAGGTGCTCCTTATAATGCTGTGCCATATATGCTCTGCACCTTTGATTATGGCCCCATAGTTGCTCCTTATAATGCTGTGCCATATATGCTCTGCACCTTTGATTATGGCCCCATAGGTGCTCCTTATAATGTTGTGCCATATATGCTCTGCACCTTTGATTATGGCCCCATAGATGCTCCTTATAATGTTGTGCCATATATGCTCTGCACCTTTGATTATGGCCCCATAGGTGCTCCTTATAATGTGCCATATATGCTCTGCACCGTTCATTATGGCCCCATAGGTGCTCCTTATAATGTTGTGCCATATATGCTCTGCACCTTTGATTATGGCCCCATAGATGCTCCTTATAATGCTGTGCCATATATGCTCTGCACCTTTGATTATGGCCCCATAGGTGCTCCTTATAATGTTGTGCCATATATGCTCTGAACCTTTGATTATGGCCCCATAGGTGCTCCTTATAATGCTGTGCCATATATGCTCTGAACCTTTGATTATGGCCCCATAGATGCCCCTTATAATGTTGTGCCATATATGCTCTGCACCTTTGATTATGGCCCCATAGGTGCTCCTTATAATGCTGTGCCATATATGCTCTGCACCTTTGATTATGGCCCCATAGGTGCTCCTTATAAAGCTGTGCCATATATGCTCTGCACCTTTGATTATGGCCCCATAGATGCTCCTTATAATGTTGTGCCATATATGCTCTGCACCTTTGATTATGGCCCCATAGATGCCCCTTATAATGCTGTGCCATATATGCTCTGCACCTTTGATTATGGCCCCATAGATGCTCCTTATAATGCTGTGCCATATATGCTCTGCACCTTTGATTATGGCCCCATAGATGCTCCTTATAATGTTGTGCCATATATGCTCTGCACCTTTGATTATGGCCCCATAGGTGCTCCTTATAATGTTGTGCCATATATGCTCTGAACCTTTGATTATGGCCCCATAGGTGCTCCTTATAATGTTGTGCCATAAATGCTCTGCACCTTTGATTATGGCCCCATAGGTGCTCCTTATAAAGCTGTGCCATATATGCTCTGCACCTTTGATTATGGCCCCATAGATGCTCCTTATAATGTTGTGCCATATATGCTCTGCACATTTGATTATGGCCCCATAGGTGCTCCTTATAATGCTGTGCCATATATGCTCTGCACCGTTCATTATGGCCCCATAGATGCCCCTTATAAAGCTGTGCCATATATGCTCTGCACCTTTGATTATGGCCCCATAGGTGCTCCTTATAATGTTGTGCCATATATGCTCTGCACCTTTGATTATGGCCCCATAGGTGCTCCTTATAAAGCTGTGCCATATATGCTCTGCACTTTTGATTATGGCCCCATAGGTGCTCCTTATAAAGCTGTGCCATATATGCTCTGCACTTTTGATTATGGCCCCATAGGTGCTCTTTATAAAGCTGTGCCATATATGCTCTGCACTTTTGATTATGGCCCCATAGATGCCCCTTATAATGCTGTGCCATATATGCTCTGCACCTTTGATTATGGCCCCATAGGTGCTCCTTATAATGTTGTGCCATATATGCTCTGCACCTTTGATTATGGCCCCATAGGTGCTCCTTATAAAGCTGTGCCATATATGCTCTGCACTTTTGATTATGGCCCCATAGATGCCCCTTATAATGCTGTGCCATATATGCTCTGCACCTTTGATTATGGCCCCATAGGTGCTCCTTATAATGCTGTGCCATATATGCTCTGCACCGTTCATTATGGCCTCATAGATGCCCCTTATAAAGCTGTGCCATATATGCTCTGCACCTTTGATTATGGCCCCATAGGTGCTCCTTATAATACTGTGCCATGTATGCTCTGCACCTTTGATTATGGCCCCATAGGTGCTCCTTATAATGCTGTGCCATATATGCTCTGCACCGTTCATTATGGCCTCATAGATGCCCCTTATAAAGCTGTGCCATATATGCTCTGCACCTTTGATTATGGCCCCATAGGTGCTCCTTATAATACTGTGCCATGTATGCTCTGCACCTTTGATTATGGCCCCATAGGTGCTCCTTATAATGTTGTGCCATATATGCTCTGCACTTTTGATTATGGCCCCATAGGTGCTCTTTATAAAGCTGTGCCATATATGCTCTGCACTTTTGATTATGGCCCCATAGATGCCCCTTATAATGCTGTGCCATATATGCTCTGCACCTTTGATTATGGCCCCATAGGTGCTCCTTATAATGTTGTGCCATATATGCTCTGCACCTTTGATTATGGCCCCATAGGTGCTCCTTATAAATCTGTGCCATATATGCTCTGCACTTTTGATTATGGCCCCATAGATGCCCCTTATAATGCTGTGCCATATATGCTCTGCACCTTTGATTATGGCCCCATAGGTGCTCCTTATAATGCTGTGCCATATATGCTCTGCACCGTTCATTATGGCCTCATAGATGCCCCTTATAAAGCTGTGCCATATATGCTCTGCACCTTTGATTATGGCCCCATAGGTGCTCCTTATAATACTGTGCCATGTATGCTCTGCACCTTTGATTATGGCCCCATAGGTGCTCCTTATAATGTTGTGCCATATATGCTCTGCACCTTTGATTATGGCCCCATAGATGCTCCTTATAATGCTGTGCCATATATGCTCTGCACCTTTGATTATGGCCCCATAGATGCCCCTTATAATGCTGTGCCATATATGCTCTGCACCTTTGATTATGGCCTCATAGGTGCTCCTTATAATGTTGTGCCATATATGCTCTGCACCTTTGATTATGGCCCCATAGATGCCCCTTATAATGCTGTGCCATATATGCTCTGCACCTTTGATTATGGCCCCATAGATGCCCCTTATAATGCTGTGCCATATATGCTCTGCACCTTTGATTATGGCCCCATAGATGCCCCTTATAATGCTGTGCCATATATGCTCTGCACCTTTGATTATGGCCCCATAGATGCCCCTTATAATGCTGTGCCATATATGCTCTGCACCTTTGATTATGGCCCCATAGATGCCCCTTATAATGCTGTGCCATATATGCTCTGCACCTTTGATTATGGCCCCATAGATACTCCTTATAATGCTGTGCCATATATGCTCTGCACCTTTGATTATGGCCCCATAGATGCCCCTTATAATGCTGTGCCATGTATGCTCTGCACCTTTGATTATGGCCTCATAGGTGCTCCTTATAATGTTGTGCCATATATGCTCTGCACCTTTGATTATGGCCCCATAGGTGCTCCTTATAATGCTGTGCCATATATGCTCTGCACCTTTGATTATGGCCCCATAGATGCTCCTTATAAAGCTGTGCCATATATGCTCTGCACCTTTGATTATGGCCCCATAGGTGCTCCTTATAATGCTGTGCCATATATGCTCTGCACCTTTGATTATGGCCCCATAGTTGCTCCTTATAATGCTGTGCCATATATGCTCTGCACCTTTGATTATGGCCCCATAGGTGCTCCTTATAATGTTGTGCCATATATGCTCTGCACCTTTGATTATGGCCTCATAGATGCTCCTTATAATGCTGTGCCATATATGCTCTGCACCTTTGATTATGGCCCCATAGGTGCTCCTTATAATGTTGTGCCATATATGCTCTGCACCTTTGATTATGGCCCCATAGATGCTCCTTATAATGCTGTGCCATATATGCTCTGCACCTTTGATTATGGCCCCATAGTTGCTCCTTATAATGCTGTGCCATATATGCTCTGCACCTTTGATTATGGCCCCATAGTTGCTCCTTATAATGCCATGCCATATATGCTCTGGACCTTTGATTATGGCCCCATAGATGCTCCTTATAATGTTGTGCCATATATGCTCTGCACCTTTGATTATGGCCCCATAGGTGCTCCTTATAATGCTGTGCCATATATGCTCTGCACCTTTGATTATGGCCCCATAGTTGCTCCTTATAATGCTGTGCCATATATGCTCTGCACCTTTGATTATGGCCCCATAGGTGCTCCTTATAATGTTGTGCCATATATGCTCTGCACCTTTGATTATGGCCCCATAGATGCTCCTTATAATGTTGTGCCATATATGCTCTGCACCTTTGATTATGGCCCCATAGGTGCTCCTTATAATGTTGTGCCATATATGCTCTGCACCGTTCATTATGGCCCCATAGTTGCTCCTTATAATGCTGTGCCATATATGCTCTGCACCTTTGATTATGGCCCCATAGATGCTCCTTATAATGCTGTGCCATATATGCTCTGCACCTTTGATTATGGCCCCATAGGTGCTCCTTATAATGTTGTGCCATATATGCTCTGAACCTTTGATTATGGCCCCATAGATGCTCCTTATAATGCTGTGCCATATATGCTCTGCACCTTTGATTATGGCCCCATAGGTGCTCCTTATAATGCTGTGCCATATATGCTCTGCACCTTTGATTATGGCCCCATAGGTGCTCCTTATAAAGCTGTGCCATATATGCTCTGCACCTTTGATTATGGCCCCATAGATGCTCCTTATAATGTTGTGCCATATATGCTCTGCACCTTTGATTATGGCCCCATAGATGCTCCTTATAATGCTGTGCCATATATGCTCTGCACCTTTGATTATGGCCCCATAGATGCTCCTTATAATGTTGTGCCATATATGCTCTGCACCTTTGATTATGGCCCCATAGGTGCTCCTTATAATGCTGTGCCATATATGCTCTGCACCTTTGATTATGGCCCCATAGTTGCTCCTTATAATGCTGTGCCATATATGCTCTGCACCTTTGATTATGGCCCCATAGGTGCTCCTTATAATGTTGTGCCATATATGCTCTGCACCTTTGATTATGGCCCCATAGATGCTCCTTATAATGTTGTGCCATATATGCTCTGCACCTTTGATTATGGCCCCATAGGTGCTCCTTATAATGTTGTGCCATATATGCTCTGCACCGTTCATTATGGCCCCATAGTTGCTCCTTATAATGCTGTGCCATATATGCTCTGCACCTTTGATTATGGCCCCATAGATGCTCCTTATAATGCTGTGCCATATATGCTCTGCACCTTTGATTATGGCCCCATAGGTGCTCCTTATAATGTTGTGCCATATATGCTCTGAACCTTTGATTATGGCCCCATAGATGCTCCTTATAATGCTGTGCCATATATGCTCTGCACCTTTGATTATGGCCCCATAGGTGCTCCTTATAATGCTGTGCCATATATGCTCTGCACCTTTGATTATGGCCCCATAGGTGCTCCTTATAAAGCTGTGCCATATATGCTCTGCACCTTTGATTATGGCCCCATAGATGCTCCTTATAATGTTGTGCCATATATGCTCTGCACCTTTGATTATGGCCCCATAGATGCCCCTTATAATGCTGTGCCATATATGCTCTGCACCTTTGATTATGGCCCCATAGATGCTCCTTATAATGCTGTGCCATATATGCTCTGCACCTTTGATTATGGCCCCATAGATGCTCCTTATAATGCTGTGCCATATATGCTCTGAACCTTTGATTATGGCCCCATAGGTGCTCCTTATAAAGCTGTGCCATATATGCTCTGCACCTTTGATTATGGCCCCATAGATGCTCCTTATAATGTTGTGCCATATATGCTCTGCACCTTTGATTATGGCCCCATAGGTGCTCCTTATAATGCTGTGCCATATATGCTCTGCACCGTTCATTATGGCCCCATAGATGCCCCTTATAAAGCTGTGCCATATATGCTCTGCACCTTTGATTATGGCCCCATAGGTGCTCCTTATAATGTTGTGCCATATATGCTCTGCACCTTTGATTATGGCCCCATAGGTGCTCCTTATAAAGCTGTGCCATATATGCTCTGCACTTTTGATTATGGCCCCATAGGTGCTCCTTATAAAGCTGTGCCATATATGCTCTGCACTTTTGATTATGGCCCCATAGATGCCCCTTATAATGCTGTGCCATATATGCTCTGCACCTTTGATTATGGCCCCATAGGTGCTCCTTATAATGTTGTGCCATATATGCTCTGCACCTTTGATTATGGCCCCATAGGTGCTCCTTATAAAGCTGTGCCATATATGCTCTGCACTTTTGATTATGGCCCCATAGATGCCCCTTATAATGCTGTGCCATATATGCTCTGCACCTTTGATTATGGCCCCATAGGTGCTCCTTATAATGCTGTGCCATATATGCTCTGCACCGTTCATTATGGCCCCATAGATGCCCCTTATAAAGCTGTGCCATATATGCTCTGCACCTTTGATTATGGCCCCATAGGTGCTCCTTATAATACTGTGCCATGTATGCTCTGCACCTTTGATTATGGCCCCATAGGTGCTCCTTATAATGCTGTGCCATATATGCTCTGCACCTTTGATTATGGCCCCATAGATGCTCCTTATAATGCTGTGCCATATATGCTCTGCACCTTTGATTATGGCCCCATAGATGCCCCTTATAATGCTGTGCCATATATGCTCTGCACCTTTGATTATGGCCTCATAGGTGCTCCTTATAATGTTGTGCCATATATGCTCTGCACCTTTGATTATGGCCCCATAGATGCTCCTTATAATGTTGTGCCATATATGCTCTGCACCTTTGATTATGGCCCCATAGATGCCCCTTATAATGCTGTGCCATATATGCTCTGCACCTTTGATTATGGCCCCATAGGTGCTCCTTATAATGTTGTGCCATATATGCTCTGCACCTTTGATTATGGCCCCATAGATGCTCCTTATAATGTTGTGCCATATATGCTCTGCACCTTTGATTATGGCCCCATAGGTGCTCCTTATAATGCTGTGCCATATATGCTCTGCACCTTTGATTATGGCCCCATAGGTGCTCCTTATAATGTTGTGCCATATATGCTCTGAACCTTTGATTATGGCCCCATAGGTGCTCCATATAATGCTGTGCCATATATGCTCTGCACCTTTGATTATGGCCCCATAGATGCTCCTTATAATGCTGTGCCATATATGCTCTGCACCTTTGATTATGGCCCCATAGATGCTCCTTATAATGCTGTGCCATATATGCTCTGCACCTTTGATTATGGCCCCATAGATGCTCCTTATAATGCTGTGCCATATATGCTCTGAACCTTTGATTATGGCCCCATAGATGCTCCTTATAAAGCTGTGCCATATATGCTCTGCACCTTTGATTATGGCCCCATAGGTGCTCCTTATAATGTTGTGCCATATATGCTCTGCACCTTTGATTATGGCCCCATAGGTGCTCCTTATAATGCTGTGCCATATATGCTCTGCACCTTTGATTATGGCCCCATAGGTGCTCCTTATAATGTTGTGCCATATATGCTCTGCACCTTTGATTATGGCCCCATAGATGCTCCTTATAATGTTGTGCCATATATGCTCTGCACCTTTGATTATGGCCCCATAGATGCTCCTTATAATGTTGTGCCATATATGCTCTGCACCTTTGATTATGGCCTCATAGGTGCTCCTTATAATGTTGTGCCATATATGCTCTGCACCTTTGATTATGGCCCCATAGATGCTCCTTATAATGTTGTGCCATATATGCTCTGCACCTTTGATTATGGCCCCATAGGTGCTCCTTATAATGTTGTGCCATATATGCTCTGCACCTTTGATTATGGCCCCATAGATGCTCCTTATAATGCTGTGCCATATATGCTCTGCACCTTTGATTATGGCCCCATAGGTGCTCCTTATAATGTTGTGCCATATATGCTCTGCACCTTTGATTATGGCCCCATAGATGCTCCTTATAATGCTGTGCCATATATGCTCTGCACCTTTGATTATGGCCCCATAGGTGCTCCTTATAATGTTGTGCCATATATGCTCTCCACCTTTGATTATGGCCCCATAGATGCTCCTTATAATGTTGTGCCATATATGCTCTGCACCTTTGATTATGGCCCCATAGATGCCCCTTATAATGCTGTGCCATATATGCTCTGCACCTTTGATTATGGCCCCATAGATGCTCCTTATAATGTTGTGCCATATATGCTCTGCACCTTTGATTATGGCCCCATAGGTGCTCCTTATAATGCTGTGCCATATATGCTCTGCACCTTTGATTATGGCCCCATAGATGCCCCTTATAATGTTGTGCCATATATGCTCTGCACCTTTGATTATGGCCCCATAGGTGCTCCTTATAATGTTGTGCCATATATGCTCTGCACCATTGATTATGGCCCCATAGGTGCTCCTTATAATGCTGTGCCATATATGCTCTGCACCTTTGATTATGGCCCCATAGATGCTCCTTATAATGCTGTGCCATATATGCTCTGCACCTTTGATTATGGCCCCATAGATGTTCCTTATAATGTTGTGCCATATATGCTCTGCACCTTTGATTATGGCCCCATAGATGCTCCTTAGAATGCTGTGCCCCATATATGCTCTGCACCTTTGATTATGGCCCCATAGATGCTCCTTATAATGCTGTGCCATATATGCTCTGCACCTTTGATTATGGCCCCATAAATGCTCCTTATAATGCTGTGCCATATATGCTCTGCACCTTTGATTATGGCCCCATAGATGCTCCTTATAATGCTGTACTGCATATATGCTCTGCACCTTTGATTATGGCCCCATAGATGCTCCTTATAATGTTGTGCCATATATGCTCTGCACCTTTGATTATGGCCTCATAGGTGCTCCTTATAATGTTGTGCCATATATGCTCTGCACCTTTGATTATGGCCCCATAGATGCTCCTTATAATGTTGTGCCATATATGCTCTGCACCTTTGATTATGGCCCCATAGGTGCTCCTTATAATGCTGTGCCATATATGCTCTGCACCTTTGATTATGGCCCCATAGATGCCCCTTATAATGTTGTGCCATATATGCTCTGCACCTTTGATTATGGCCCCATAGATGCTCCTTATAATGTTGTGCCATATATGCTCTGCACCTTTGATTATGGCCCCATAGATGCCCCTTATAATGCTGTGCCATATATGCTCTGCACCTTTGATTATGGCCCCATAGATGCTCCTTATAATGTTGTGCCATATATGCTCTGCACCTTTGATTATGGCCTCATAGATGCTCCTTATAATGCTGTGCCATATATGCTCTGCACCTTTGATTATGGCCCCATAGATGCTCCTTATAATGCTGTGCCATATATGCTCTGCACCTTTGATTATGGCCCCATAGATGCCCCTTATAATGCTGTGCCATATATGCTCTGCACCTTTGATTATGGCCCCATAGATGCCCCTTATAATGTTGTGCCATATATGCTCTGCACCTTTGATTATAGCCCCATAGGTGCTCCTTATAATGTTGTGCCATATATGCTCTGCACCTTTGATTATGGCCTCATAGATGCTCCTTATAATGCTGTGCCATATATGCTCTGCACCTTTGATTATGGCCCCATAGATGCTCCTTATAATGTTGTGCCATATATGCTCTGCACCTTTGATTATGGCCCCATAGATGCCCCTTATAATGCTGTGCCATATATGCTCTGCACCTTTGATTATGGCCCCATAGATGCCCCTTATAATGCTGTGCCATATATGCTCTGCACCTTTGATTATGGCCCCATAGATGCCCCTTATAATGTTGTGCCATATATGCTCTGCACCTTTGATTATGGCCCCATAGATGCTCCTTATAATGCTGTGCCATATATGCTCTGCACCTTTGATTATGGCCCCATAGATGCCCCTTATAATGTTGTGCCATATATGCTCTGCACCTTTGATTATGGCCTCATAGATGCTCCTTATAAAGCTGTGCCATATATGCTCTGCACCTTTGATTATGGCCCCATAGATGCCCCTTATAATGTTGTGCCATATATGCTCTGCACCTTTGATTATGGCCCCATAGATGCCCCTTATAATGCTGTGCCATATATGCTCTGCACCTTTGATTATGGCCTCATAGATGCTCCTTATAAAGCTGTGCCATATATGCTCTGCACCTTTGATTATGGCCCCATAGATGCCCCTTATAATGCTGTGCCATATATGCTCTGCACCTTTGATTATGGCCTCATAGATGCCCCTTATAATGTTGTGCCATATATGCTCTGCACCTTTGATTATGGCCCCATAGATGCCCCTTATAATGCTGTGCCATATATGCTCTGCACCTTTGATTATGGCCTCATAGATGCTCCTTATAATGCTGTGCCATATATGCTCTGCACCTTTGATTATGGCCCCATAGATGCCCCTTATAATGTTGTGCCATATATGCTCTGCACCTTTGATTATGGCCTCATAGATGCTCCTTATAATGTTGTGCCATATATGCTCTGCACCTTTGATTATGGCCCCATAGATGCCCCTTATAATGCTGTGCCATATATGCTCTGCACCTTTGATTATGGCCCCATAGATGCCCCTTATAATGCTGTGCCATATATGCTCTGCACCTTTGATTATGGCCCCATAGGTGCTCCTTATAATGCTGTGCCATATATGCTCTGCACCTTTGATTATGGCCCCATAGGTGCTCCTTATAATGCTGTGCCATATATGCTCTGCACCTTTGATTATGGCCTCATAGATGCTCCTTATAATGCTGTGCCATATATGCTCTGCACCTTTGATTATGGCCCCATAGGTGCTCCTTATAATGCTGTGCCATATATGCTCTGCACCTTTGATTATGGCCCCATAGATGCCCCTTATAATGCTGTGCCATATAAACTCTGCACCTTTGATTATGGCCTCATAGATGCTCCTTATAAAGCTGTGCCATATATGCTCTGCACCTTTGATTATGGCCCCATAGATGCTCCTTATAATGCTGTGCCATATATGCTCTGCACCTTTGATTATGGCCCCATAGGTGCTCCTTATAATGCTGTGCCATATATGCTCTGCACCTTTGATTATGGCCCCATAGATGCCCCTTATAATGCTGTGCCATATATGCTCTGCACCTTTGAATATGGCCTCATAGATGCTCCTTATAATGCTGTGCCATATATGCTCTGCACCTTTGATTATGGCCTCATAGGTGCTCCTTATAATGTTGTGCCATATATGCTCTGCACCTTTGATTATGGCCCCATAGATGCTCCTTATAATGCTGTGCCATATATGCTCTGCACCTTTGATTATGGCCCCATAGATGCTCCTTATAAAGCTGTGCCATATATGCTCTGCACCTTTGATTATGGCCCCATAGATGCTCCTTATAAAGCTGTGCCATATATGCTCTGCACCTTTGATTATGGCCCCATAGATGCCCCTTATAATGCTGTGCCATATATGCTCTGCACCTTTGATTATGGCCCCATAGATGCCCCTTATAATGCTGTGCCATATATGCTCTGCACCTTTGATTATGGCCCCATAGATGCCCCTTATAATGCTGTGCCATATATGCTCTGCACCTTTGATTATGGCCCCAGAGATGCCCCTTATAATGCTGTGCCATATATGCTCTGCACCTTTGATTATGGCCCCATAGATGCCCCTTATAATGCTGTGCCATATATGCTCTGCACCTTTGATTATGGCCCCATAGATGCCCCTTATAATGCTGTGCCATATATGCTCTGCACCTTTGATTATGGCCCCATAGATACTCCTTATAATGCTGTGCCATATATGCTCTGCACCTTTGATTATGGCCCCATAGATGCCCCTTATAATGCTGTGCCATATATGCTCTGCACCTTTGATTATGGCCTCATAGGTGCTCCTTATAATGTTGTGCCATATATGTTCTGCACCTTTGATTATGGCCCCATAGGTGCTCCTTATAATGCTGTGCCATATATGCTCTGCACCTTTGATTATGGCCCCATAGTTGCTCCTTATAATGCTGTGCCATATATGCTCTGCACCTTTGATTATGGCCCCATAGATGCTCCTTATAATGTTGTGCCATATATGCTCTGCACCTTTGATTATGGCCCCATAGGTGCTCCTTATAATGCTGTGCCATATATGCTCTGCACCTTTGATTATGGCCCCATAGATGCTCCTTATAATGTTGTGCCATATATGCTCTGCACCTTTGATTATGGCCCCATAGGTGCTCCTTATAATGCTGTGCCATATATGCTCTGCACCTTTGATTATGGCCCCATAGTTGCTCCTTATAATGCTGTGCCATATATGCTCTGCACCTTTGATTATGGCCCCATAGGTGCTCCTTATAATGTTGTGCCATATATGCTCTGCACCTTTGATTATGGCCCCATAGATGCTCCTTATAATGTTGTGCCATATATGCTCTGCACCTTTGATTATGGCCCCATAGGTGCTCCTTATAATGTGCCATATATGCTCTGCACCGTTCATTATGGCCCCATAGGTGCTCCTTATAATGTTGTGCCATATATGCTCTGCACCTTTGATTATGGCCCCATAGATGCTCCTTATAATGCTGTGCCATATATGCTCTGCACCTTTGATTATGGCCCCATAGGTGCTCCTTATAATGTTGTGCCATATATGCTCTGAACCTTTGATTATGGCCCCATAGGTGCTCCTTATAATGCTGTGCCATATATGCTCTGAACCTTTGATTATGGCCCCATAGATGCCCCTTATAATGTTGTGCCATATATGCTCTGCACCTTTGATTATGGCCCCATAGGTGCTCCTTATAATGCTGTGCCATATATGCTCTGCACCTTTGATTATGGCCCCATAGGTGCTCCTTATAAAGCTGTGCCATATATGCTCTGCACCTTTGATTATGGCCCCATAGATGCTCCTTATAATGTTGTGCCATATATGCTCTGCACCTTTGATTATGGCCCCATAGATGCCCCTTATAATGCTGTGCCATATATGCTCTGCACCTTTGATTATGGCCCCATAGATGCTCCTTATAATGCTGTGCCATATATGCTCTGCACCTTTGATTATGGCCCCATAGATGCTCCTTATAATGTTGTGCCATATATGCTCTGCACCTTTGATTATGGCCCCATAGGTGCTCCTTATAATGTTGTGCCATATATGCTCTGAACCTTTGATTATGGCCCCATAGGTGCTCCTTATAATGTTGTGCCATAAATGCTCTGCACCTTTGATTATGGCCCCATAGGTGCTCCTTATAAAGCTGTGCCATATATGCTCTGCACCTTTGATTATGGCCCCATAGATGCTCCTTATAATGTTGTGCCATATATGCTCTGCACATTTGATTATGGCCCCATAGGTGCTCCTTATAATGCTGTGCCATATATGCTCTGCACCGTTCATTATGGCCCCATAGATGCCCCTTATAAAGCTGTGCCATATATGCTCTGCACCTTTGATTATGGCCCCATAGGTGCTCCTTATAATGTTGTGCCATATATGCTCTGCACCTTTGATTATGGCCCCATAGGTGCTCCTTATAAAGCTGTGCCATATATGCTCTGCACTTTTGATTATGGCCCCATAGATGCCCCTTATAATGCTGTGCCATATATGCTCTGCACCTTTGATTATGGCCCCATAGGTGCTCCTTATAATGTTGTGCCATATATGCTCTGCACCTTTGATTATGGCCCCATAGGTGCTCCTTATAAAGCTGTGCCATATATGCTCTGCACTTTTGATTATGGCCCCATAGATGCCCCTTATAATGCTGTGCCATATATGCTCTGCACCTTTGATTATGGCCCCATAGGTGCTCCTTATAATGCTGTGCCATATATGCTCTGCACCGTTCATTATGGCCTCATAGATGCCCCTTATAAAGCTGTGCCATATATGCTCTGCACCTTTGATTATGGCCCCATAGGTGCTCCTTATAATACTGTGCCATGTATGCTCTGCACCTTTGATTATGGCCCCATAGGTGCTCCTTATAATGTTGTGCCATATATGCTCTGCACCTTTGATTATGGCCCCATAGATGCTCCTTATAATGCTGTGCCATATATGCTCTGCACCTTTGATTATGGCCCCATAGATGCCCCTTATAATGCTGTGCCATATATGCTCTGCACCTTTGATTATGGCCTCATAGGTGCTCCTTATAATGTTGTGCCATATATGCTCTGCACCTTTGATTATGGCCCCATAGATGCTCCTTATAATGCTGTGCCATATATGCTCTGCACCTTTGATTATGGCCCCATAGGTGCTCCTTATAATGTTGTGCCATATATGCTCTGCACCTTTGATTATGGCCCCATAGGTGCTCCTTATAATGCTGTGCCATATATGCTCTGCACCTTTGATTATGGCCCCATAGGTGCTCCTTATAATGTTGTGCCATATATGCTCTGCACCTTTGATTATGGCCCCATAGGTGCTCCTTATAATGTTGTGCCATATATGCTCTGCACCTTTGATTATGGCCCCATAGATGCTCCTTATAATGTTGTGCCATATATGCTCTGCACCTTTGATTATGGCCCCATAGGTGCTCCTTATAATGCTGTGCCATATATGCTCTGCACCTTTGATTATGGCCCCATAGATGCTCCTTATAATGCTGTGCCATATATGCTCTGCACCTTTGATTATGGCCCCATAGGTGCTCCTTATAATGTTGTGCCATATATGCTCTGAACCTTTGATTATGGCCCCATAGGTGCTCCATATAATGCTGTGCCATATATGCTCTGCACCTTTGATTATGGCCCCATAGATGCTCCTTATAATGCTGTGCCATATATGCTCTGAACCTTTGATTATGGCCCCATAGATGCTCCTTATAAAGCTGTGCCATATATGCTCTGCACCTTTGATTATGGCCCCATAGGTGCTCCTTATAATGCTGTGCCATATATGCTCTGAACCTTTGATTATGGCCCCATAGGTGCTCCATATAATGCTGTGCCATATATGCTCTGCACCTTTGATTATGGCCCCATAGGTGCTCCATATAATGCTGTGCCATATATGCTCTGCACCTTTGATTATGGCCCCATAGATGCTCCTTATAATGCTGTGCCATATATGCTCTGAACCTTTGATTATGGCCCCATAGATGCTCCTTATAAAGCTGTGCCATATATGCTCTGCACCTTTGATTATGGCCCCATAGGTGCTCCTTATAATGCTGTGCCATATATGCTCTGAACCTTTGATTATGGCCCCATAGATGCTCCTTATAATGCTGTGCCATATATGCTCTGCACCTTTGATTATGGCCCCATAGATGCTCCTTATAATGCTGTGCCATATATGCTCTGAACCTTTGATTATGGCCCCATAGGTGCTCCATATAATGCTGTGCCATATATGCTCTGCACCTTTGATTATGGCCCCATAGATGCTCCTTATAATGCTGTGCCATATATGCTCTGCACCTTTGATTATGGCCCCATAGGTGCTCCTTATAATGCTGTGCCATATATGCTCTGCACCTTTGATTATGGCCCCATAGGTGCTCCATATAATGCTGTGCCATATATGCTCTGCACCTTTGATTATGGCCCCATAGATGCTCCTTATAATGCTGTGCCATATATGCTCTGAACCTTTGATTATGGCCCCATAGGTGCTCCATATAATGCTGTGCCATATATGCTCTGCACCTTTGATTATGGCCCCATAGATGCTCCTTATAATGCTGTGCCATATATGCTCTGCACCTTTGATTATGGCCCCATAGGTGCTCCTTATAATGCTGTGCCATATATGCTCTGCACCTTTGATTATGGCCCCATAGGTGCTCCATATAATGCTGTGCCATATATGCTCTGCACCTTTGATTATGGCCCCATAGATGCTCCTTATAATGCTGTGCCATATATGCTCTGAACCTTTGATTATGGCCCCATAGATGCTCCTTATAAAGCTGTGCCATATATGCTCTGCACCTTTGATTATGGCCCCATAGGTGCTCCTTATAATGCTGTGCCATATATGCTCTGAACCTTTGATTATGGCCCCATAGATGCTCCTTATAATGCTGTGCCATATATGCTCTGCACCTTTGATTATGGCCCCATAGATGCTCCTTATAATGTTGTGCCATATATGCTCTGCACCTTTGATTATGGCCCCATAGGTGCTCCTTATAATGCTGTGCCATATATGCTCTGCACCTTTGATTATGGCCCCATAGATGCTCCTTATAATGCTGTGCCATATATGATCTGCACCTTTGATTATGGCCCCATAGGTGCTCCTTATAATGTTGTGCCATATATGCTCTGCACCTTTGATTATGGCCCCATAGGTGCTCCTTATAATGCTGTGCCATATATGATCTGCACCTTTGATTATGGCCCCATAGGTGCTCCTTATAATGTTGTGCCATATATGCTCTGCACCTTTGATTATGGCCCCATAGGTGCTCCTTATAATGCTGTGCCATATATGCTCTGCACCTTTGATTATGGCCCCATAGATGCTCCTTATAATGCTGTGCCATATATGCTCTGCACCTTTGATTATGGCCCCATAGATGCCCCTTATAATGCTGTGCCATATATGATCTGCACCTTTGATTATGGCCCCATAGGTGCTCCTTATAATGTTGTGCCATATATGCTCTGCACCTTTGATTATGGCCCCATAGATGCTCCTTATAATGTTGTGCCATATATGCTCTGCACCTTTGATTATGGCCCCATAGATGCTCCTTATAATGTTGTGCCATATATGCTCTGCACCTTTGATTATGGCCCCATAGATGCTCCTTATAATGCTGTGCCATATATGCTCTGCACCTTTGATTATGGCCCCATAAATACTCCTTATAATGCTGTGCCATATATGCTCTGCACCTTTGATTATGGCCCCATAGGTGCTCCTTATAATGTTGTGCCATATATGCTCTGCACCTTTGATTATGGCCCCATAAATACTCCTTATAATGTTGTGCCATATATGCTCTGCACCTTTGATTATGGCCCCATAGGTGCTCCTTATAATGCTGTGCCATATATGCTCTGCACCTTTGATTATGGCCCCATAGATGCTCCTTATAATGTTGTGCCATATATGCTCTGCACCGTTCATTATGGCCCCATAGGTGCTCCTTATAATGCTGTGCCATATATGCTCTGCACCTTTGATTATGGCCCCATAGGTGCTCCTTATAAAGCTGTGCCATATATGCTCTGCACCTTTGATTATGGCCCCATAGGTGCTCCTTATAATGCTGTGCCATATATGCTCTGCACCTTTATGGCCCCATAGGTGCTCCTTATAATGCTGTGCCATATAGAATGCGGCTGCAATAAAAAAAAAAAATCACATTCTCACCTCTCTTCTCAGGACGCCGGCGCTTTCAATATTTACCTGCTCCTCGTGCGGCTCCGTCTCCAGCACTGACGCTCAGCAGAGGGCGCGCACTGACTACGTCACAGCGCCCTCTAACCTGAGCGTCACTGCCAGAGGACGCTGCAGACGGAGCCGGAGCGAGGAGCAGGTAATTATAGCGCTGCGCTCCCCTTACCTGCTGCGGCGCGGTCCCTGCGGTCCCTGGCTTCTCAGGCGCTGCAGCTTCTTCCTGTAATTGAGCGGTCACATGGCACCGATCATTTACAGCAATGAATATGCGGCTCCTCCCCTATGGGGGTGGAGCCGCCTATTCATTTCTGTAATGAGCGGTGCCTTGTGACCGCTCAGTACAGGAAGAATCTGCAGCGCCGGAGAAGCCAGGGACTGCAGGGACCGCGCCGCAGCAGGTAAGTATGACTACACAGCCCCCGCACCCCCTCCCCTGCCGACACCCGGGTATATGACTCGAGTATAAGCCGAGAGGGGGACTTTCAGCCCAAAAAAATGGGCTGAAAATCTCGGCTTATACTCGAGTATATACGGTATATGTTTTTTTCTCTGAAAATCAAAATAGATAAAATCTTATGGCAGCACATCTATTAGAAGCTTTAGTTTTCTTATTTAGGTCAGTTGAGCATGGCATGAAACCAAGTACACAAAAAGGCCAAGAGCAGCAGATATGCTATATTCTTTAGGGTATGTTCACACGTTCAGGATTTCCATCCTTTTTTTTTCCTGACTGTTTTTTAAAAAACTGCAGCTCTTGGCAGAAAACGCAGGTCCTTTTTTTGGTCCTTTTTTGGTCCGTTTTTGATGCGTTTTTTGATGCGTTTTTTGATGCGTTTTTTTGATGCAGTTTTCTAGCCAGAGTCTGTGTGTTTTCTAGGAATTTTTTTAGGGTTAAAATGGCTGAAAATACCCTAACCCTACCCCTACCCCTAACCCTACCCCTAACCCTAACCCTACCCCTAACCCTACCCCTAACCCTAACCCTACCCCTAACCCTACCCCTAACCCTAACCCTACCCCTAACCCTACCCCTAACCCTACCCCTACCCCTATTCTAACCTTAGTGAAAAAAAAAAAAAAAAATTCTTTATTTTTTTTATTGTCCCTACCTATGGGGGTGACAAAGGGGGGGGTGTGTCATTTACTATTTTTTTATTTTGATCACTGAGATAGGTTATATCTCAGTGATCAAAATGCACTTTGGAACGAATCTGCCGGCCGGCAGATTCGGCGGGCGCACTGCGCATGCGCCCGCCATTTTGCAAGATGGCGGCGCCCAGGGAGAAGACGGCCGGACGGACACCGGGACGCCGGGTGAGTATAAGGGGGGGAGATTAGGGCACGGGGGGGGCATCAGAGCACTGGGGGGGGGCATCGGAGCACTGGGGGGGGGCATCGGAGCACGGGGGGGCGGGATCGGAACACGGGGGGGGCAGCCACACTCCGCCCACGCACTTCCGCCCGCTCCCCGCACTTCCTGCTGCAGCGGTTCTGCACATCAAATCGCAGTAAAACCCGCAGATATATTTTTGATCTGCGGGTTTTACTTCGGTTTGGACCTCACAATGGAGGTCTATGGGTGCAGAACCGCTGCGGCTCCGGAAAAAGAATTGACATGCTCCTTCTTTTTTCCGGGAGCTATTCAGCGCGTCTTTTTTTTAACAATTTCCGGACCATGTGCACAGTGTGTCCTGTTTTCCATAGGGTACAGTGTACTGTACCCTGCATGGAAAACAGCTGCGGAACCGCAGCGGCAAAACCGCCGCGGTTCCGCGGTAAAAAACGCACTGTGTGAACATGGCCTAACAGGGAATGTGTAAACAGAAAATTGTTTACATCAGGTTTTTACTAAAGTGAACCAGAGAGCTAATACATGCTGCCCAATCTACAGACAGCACAGCATGTATCTGACACTGGCTGTATCCAACACTGGCTGTATGATCTCAAGCAGGTATGCTTCGCTTTGAAACGCTGAAGCGTTTCAGAGAAAAACATACTTTACAGCCCATGTAGTATATAGCATAGCCCACGCAGTATATAACACAGCCCACGCAGTAGATAACACAGCCCACGTAGTATATAACACAGCCACATAGTATATAGCACAGCCACGTAGTATATTGCACAGCCACGTAGTATATAGCACAGCGACGTAGTATATACAGTAACACAGCCCACGTAGTATATAGCAATGTGGGCACCATATCCCTGTTAAAAAACGAATTAAAATAAAAAAAACCAGGCCTTTAGCGATGCTCCTCGTGACACTCCATTCCCAGTAATGCCTTGCGGCAATAACCTGTGATGATGTAGCGGTCTCGTGAGATCCCTATGTCATCTGAGGTCATTGCCGCAATGCATTCTTGGGACCGGAGCGTCGCGAGGAGCGGGAAAGGCTGCCACGGACACCGGAAGGTGAGAATATAATGATTTTTTTATTATTATTTTTAACATTATATATTTTTACTATTGATGCTGCATAGGCAGCATCAATAGTAAAAAGTTGGTGACACTTACAGGGTTTATGGCAGAGTTAATGGACTGCGTTACACTACGTTATGCCACGGTGTAACGCAGTCCATTTAACGGGCTGCTATAACGCTATGTGGGCGCAGAATGGAGGGGGGTATGGAGGGGGCACTGACTGGAGGGGAGTAGGGAGGGGCCAATTCACGGCCGGACTGTGCCTGTCGCTGATTGGTCGCGCCCAGCCGGCCACGACCAATCAGCGACATGGGATTTCCGTGACAAACAGACGGAAGTGGACCTTAGACAATTATATATATAGATAGTAATAATAAAAATATAATAAATCAGTTTAAAAGTTTAATTTATACCCAACCCAACCTACTTTCCCCTCCCTTTGGTGACACGTGAGAAAACCAAAAAATAAAACAACAAACTACTTGTATTATGCTAGAGCCCCATATTTTATTGAAACATACAAACTTGCCACTTCAATAACAGTAAACCTTTTCCTGCAGTATAATAGTTGCAAAGCAGGTCCCTACATAAACCTTCTGACCTAAAAACCGAGATGCCTCATATTAGAAATCCTTATTAACTTCCTATTAAAAACTTCTCCACTCTAAAGAATGGAGCAATTTTTAATTCTATAGTTTACAGCTCGTTGCCCACATAAATGGCCACCCTGCAGTCTATCAAAGGTGGCCGGTTTCCTAGGCATGTAGTTTGCACTTGAAAGCTGTTTGCGATACAGCTTCCAAGCGTTGCTCTGGGAGCCCTACTTACACAGGCAACCTTATCTTTATCTTTTAGAAAAGTTAGGTGGTCTACACTTTCAGAGGACAGCCAGATGCGCTTAGGCTGGTTTCACATTTGCGGGGGTTTTTTTTGCGTTTTTGCTGTAAAAAACGCATGCGTTTTTTCCCCTTATATTTAACAATAAAAACGCATGCGTTTTTTTGCATGCGTTTTTGCAACTCATGCGTTTTTTCTCTGCATGCGTTGTGTTGCAGAAATGCAACATGCAGTCATTTTTGCTGCATTTTTTTGCCGCAAAAAAACGCATGCGTTTTTTCGCGGCAAAAAACCTATTGATGTCTATGTAAACGCATGTGTTTTTAAGCACATGCGTTTGTTTGCGTTAAAAACGCATGCGTTTTTTATTTTAAAAAAACAAACAGAAAACACTGATATGCCACCCCCCACCATAAAGGTGATAAAGGGATCCTAACCCTAAAGGGATCCTAACCCTAACCCTAAAGGGATCCTAACCCTATCCCTAACCCTATCCCTAACCCTACCCCTAACCCTAAAGGGATCCTAACCCTAACCCTAACCCTAAAGGGATTCTAACCCTAACCCTAATTAGGGTTAGGGTTAGGATCCCTTTAGGGTTAGGGTTAGGATCCCTTTAGGGTTAGGGTTATGATCCCTACCCCTAACCCTACCCCTAACCCTAACTATTTCTGTTTATAGTGGTTTTTTTACTTTATTTTGATGGTTGGCAGCTGTCACACATTTCTCAGCATGCGTTTAAAAAATGCAAACGCATGAAAAAATGCATGTAAACGCGTCAAAACGCCGCGGTTTTTTCACCACATGCAAAAACGCATGCGTCAAAAAAACGCAGCGTTTGCACGCGTTTACATGCGTTTTTCACGCATGCGTTTTAAAACACAAGTGTGAAACCAGCCTTATCCATCAGGATGCCAACAGCAGCACTGAAGACACGCTCTGAGAGAACACTGGCTGCCAGGCATGACATAACTTCCAAGGCATGACAGGCGAGCTCAGGCCGCTCTTCCATTTTTGAAGACCAAAATGCAAAATGGTCCATATCAACACCTGATGGAATTGATATTGAGCTCCGGATACTTCTGCACCATCCTCTCCAGTCATTGACAAGGTGTCACACTTGTACTGTGTTCTGCTGGCTGCTCTAAAAAAAGTGTGAAATAACTCATATAAATTGGTTATGCCCCTTACACTGCTGCTGCTAATGTTTTTGCGATGATGCCTTGACATTCCCGGGGTTGGACGTCTAGAACTGCAACACACACTGTGTGCCTCACTGCTGTCTTGGGGAAACCACTATTAAGATTGTCTACAAGCGTGTTTCTATACTCCAGCATGCACGCTGTGATGTTAAAATGGAGGAACAGGAGGAGAGGCCATTTGATGCAGCGCTTGCCATCCACTGGAGCACATGATCTTTCTGATTCTCATCTACAAGGAGTACCACTGTGCAGTTGCCAAAGAAGGGAAGTCAAATAGCCCATCCAGTAACATGTTGTCAGTGGTCTTTGGATAGGACAAGACTGTGTTTGTTCAGTTGAGCTTTCATTAGCATTAACACCCAACATACATGTGGAACACCAAGCCTATTACCCCTTCCACCACAACCTCTCTTTTTCACACTCATGTTGTATGTACCCTTATCCTCTTTTAACCTGCTGATTCACAACCTTAGGCCCACACCTGTCAGTCACCTTTCACCATATGACCAATCACTATTTATTTTCTTAGATAGTGTGCCTGAACAACACTTTTATACAGAACGATTTTTATGAGCAAATGAACAGGCTTAACGATATTTAAATGGAAATCTGGTCTTCAGATTTCTCACTGAAACACAGTTTTATCAGAAATGATTTGGATCAGCTAATGGGGCCTTCTGAGACTGCAACACAGTTGTTGCACAATCTAGTTTGATGGTGGATGATCGATTTCACACAGGACAGGATCCTATCTAGCTAACTGACAAGTTCACTTGTATCACTAGGAGGAGCGGATTATTTGCACTGTGACCCTGAGAAAATGGTGCCAGCAAAACAAGATGTCCGCTTTTTATATGGCCAGGGACATGTGACTTCAGCAGCCAATCACAGAAGACCTTGTGTCATGAAGTTCTGAATGGTTTCTGCACTCTGATTGGCTGCCGTAATGTACACACATTAAGTTATTAAAAAACAAATTACACTCCACAGCTCCTCTGACCTAGACAGACACCCTCCCTTCATTAAACATGTCTCCCCCTCCCCCCCTCCCGCTCATCATACAGCATCACTATCCTAGCCAAAGTAATAACAATAACAAAAGCATTCGTGGAAAAGAGATGATTTACTGAACTGTGACCGAATTTTGCAAACTTTGAGTAAAAATGCTTGTGAAACAGAATACGAATCCAAATTTGCTACGTTCGTAAGTTCGCTCATCTCTACTATTAATCAATTTATAGGACCATTAACAATTTCCTATGTTACAAAATTGGAATTTATTTTTTTGCACCTCCATAGACTTGAATAGGTGAGTTTCATCTGATTTACGGAAGAAGCTAGTCAATAATCACTTAATGGCCCATTATAAAAAGTAACTCAAAAGTTTGAAAACAGTGCAAGAGTGGGTAAAAACATATTTGTCATCAGATTTTGCAATACAAAGTGCATATATAATATTGAGATTATAAGGAGCATTTTAGCATTTTAGCATTCCAGCTTTTGGTTTACATGCATAAAAATGCTAATTCTCATATTAGGGGGACAAAGTTTAACAAACAATTATACAGCCATTTTGACATGGATTTTTTCAAGGGTAATACATCAGCCTCATCAGGTCCAAAATGTATTTATTAATATATGACATTTATATTGTGAAATTTAGTGAGAGATCAACTTTACTATAATTTGAAGGGAACCTCCCACCTCCAGGAATTATTTTTTACTTTTAGATCTCACGGTAATTTTTAATTAAATAGCATATACATCATACATTTAATGGAGTAGCGGCTGCAGGGGAAAAAAAAGTTATATTCTTCCAGCAACCACTCGCTTACAGTCATAGGAGAGGTGCATAGAGCTGTAATAGTCATCACTACCCAGTGATAGCAGTGTAATCATGCCCTTACACATTCATTGATAGCCAGCTCTGTGCACACACACTGCACAGCACGTTGTCACTGAAAGTGACTGGGAGTAATTATTATTTTTATTATTAAAGCACCATTCATTCCCTGGCACTTTACATGTGAAAAGGGGTGTAAATAATAAAAACAAGAACAAAAATCTTAAATAATACAGGTCACCGACTGGTACAGGAGGAGAGAGGACCCTGCCCATGAGGGCTCACAATCTAAAAGGGATGGGTCAGGATACATTAGGTGAGGGTAGAGCTGAAAGATGGCTATCCCAGGTTGTAGGCTTGTTGGAAGAGGTAGGTCTTCAAGCTCCTTTTGAAGGCTTCTATGGTAGGCGAGAGTCTGATATGTTGTTGTAGAGAGTTCCAGAGTAGGGGAGATGCACAGGAGAAATCTTATATGCGATTGTGGGAAGAGGAGATAAGAGGGGAGTAGAGAATGAGACCTTGTGAGGATTCGGGGTTGCATGCAGGTAAGTACCAGGAGACAAGGTCACAGATACACGGAGGTCACAGGCTGTGGATGCCTTTGCATGCCATGATTAGGATCTTGAACTGGAGTCTCTGGTCAATAGGGAGCCAGTGAAGGGATTGACAGAGAGGAAAGGCTGGGGAATAACAGGAGGACAGGTGGATTAGTCGGGCAGCAGTGTTTAGAATAGATTGGAGGGGTGTGAGAATGTTAGATGGGAGGCCACAGAGCAGGAAGTTTTAATGGTCAAGGTGGGAGATGTTGAGGGAATTACAGTGTAATTGCAGTGTTCTCATTGTATAGGGAATGGTGACAGTTATAGCTCCTTGCACTGTCCGGATGACTAGAATTAAGCGGCTGCATGGAGAATATAACTTGATTTTCTCCTCATAGTCGCACCCAGCCAAGTATGGTTACCACCATATCCACAGGTCAGTAGCATTTCTGAAGATCACAGGTTCCCTTTAAATGTGGTAAACAAGAAATATATTACATTATTAACAATATCTCTCCAGCATTACATTGCAATGAAATGTGGGCTAAGAATTTTGCTGAAATGCCATTTGTGAGTTGTCATAGCCAGAATATCATATTGGATAAATTGTTTCTACATGTCTGGAAGAGGCCATCAACCTCCGCAGGACGCCTGCCCTAAGACTAAAGAATAACAAAGCTGGGTGTTTAAAGATAACCTTGAAGCATATAATTAGGAGCGTTTTTTCCCCGTTGTTGGAACTGATGTTTAATGCATCCCAAGCCTTCAAACCACAGCGAAGCCCACAGTAGACTGCGCCAGGTGTCCTCATTTCCTGACTGTGCAGCTCATCCTGACACATCATAAGAAAAATAATTGCCCAACATCATTTTTTGCTGTTTTAATTGCAAGTTATGCTACAGTGAAACGCTCATCATAAAAACCATAGAAGAAAGGATCTCCCACATAATAATGCAGAAACTTAACAGCTGCTAATAGGAGTTTAAGACTGATACACATTAACTAAAGGTGAACCTTTGTGAGACTCAAGGCAAAATTCATCCATTAAGGTGATAGTGTCAAGTTGCACTGCAATGTGCATGTTATCTTATGTAGCATATGTCAAGAACCTAAAACATGCCTTCCTTAGATTCGGCAAAATTCTGCATCCTAGACTGAAGATAACAATACACTATTTTGTAAATAGAGTGGCAAAGGAACTGTCTCTTCTTGCATTGCTATTTTTATTCATAGCAATTTACTTCACCGGGAACTTAGTGCTTCCCTCCTGCTGTCACTGTAGAAAGATTTATTTTAGAGAGAGATTTGCACTTTGCACAAAGCATCCATATATCCTGTATATTTTCTGCGTCCCCAAAACACACAGAGCTGTTAGATAACATCATCTACATTATTCTCTAATTCTAAACAAAAAAATAAAGATATTTTGTGTGAAACCTTCACATTCCGCACATGGCGTTAGCTTGGACCTAAGGCTGGGTTCACACTGCGTCAATGGTGTCCGTTAGACGGACTACGTTACACTGCGGCATAAACGCGATGTAACGTAGTCCGTTACGGCCACCATTGACTGCAATGTCGGATGCATTGCTAGCGCACACCCACAATGGGTGTGCGCTAGGGATGTGCCGTCATTGAGTGATGAACCCTGAGACGCGGGCTGCAGCATTTCCGGGTCCGTCACTGCTAGCGCAGATAGAGCTAGAAGTTGCTCTATCTGCGCTAGCGCGATGCAAACGCCGGTACTTGCGTTAAGGCAGCATGTTAGCATATGTACTGAACGGGCTGCTGCTAACACAGTGTGAACCTAGCCTAAGATCCGTTACTTGTTTATGTAAAGTTAAAAACATTGGCCCTGATTCATGAAGACCAACAATCTTCACGCCGATCTTGATGAGAGGGCAGGGTGGAGTGCGAGGCACCTGATTAATTCAGAGTGCTCCGTGCGTATATCACCACAGAACCTACTCCAGTGTTTGCTGGAGTAAGGTATCTGGCATGGTGATTGCCACTGCTGGTCATAAATTTGATGGGTAGCGGTCCTCACACCCCTGCGCTGCCCCATCTCCTCTTGTTTTGTCAAAGCTAGATGAAAATGGGGCAAGAATGCCAAAAGTTACAAAATTTTAATGCAGTCTCAAGTTACAACTGAATTTTGTGACTCTTCAAGGCTTTTTATAACAGAATTCTGGGGTAAGAACTTTGATGAATCGGCCCCATAGTGTTAGGACTGGCGGAACGCACCAAGAGAGATGATATAGATGCGTTCGCAGTCCGGGGTCCACCGTGCAGGTGATACCTGCTGCTAGGAAATGACAGACTATATGGCGGTATCCAAAAGTATACACGCGTGGGTTAAACCTCACCCAGCGTGAAGAAAGCGATCCTGTTGCGTCACAGGACCGCGGTACCGCACATAGAGCGCGAGCAAGTGGTCAGCGAACTTAACCCCAACAGGGATTGTAGTCCGATTAGACCCTTGCTGGCACTACACCGCTACTGGGTGTGTAAGGAAATATATAATTATAGCACCGAAGTGCGAACTGTGCCGTGCTGGCAGGTACCACTAAGCACCCAGACGTGGGTCAGGAAGCGCACACTGGCGCGTGGCACCGCACTGGCGGTCACAGCAATAGACGCTGATACGTGTGTGACATGTTGAGTGATTAGTCGGGCGCTAGATAGCAGCCATACACCATACGCGAACAGTCATACAATAGGGTAGGGGTATTTAATGAACGACTTGCACTCACAACAAACACACGTATTAAATTGTACACTAGCGCATGGCCGTGCGGTCATGCGCAGTTTATATAGTTGCAGGACAGGAAGTGGCCACAGAAACTTTGCCCTTCCAAGACCTGCCAAGAGGACCAATAGAATGCGCTGCAGAGTCTGAGCACATGACCCTCGATCTCCAACGAGAGATCTTGCCCTGGGCATGCTCAGTGTGCGCAGACAAGGACTTAGTCCCAGAGAAGTCCACTCGCTGCTGACCAGCACTGACTTTAATGGCAGGAGCTGAAGAAGCAGCAGTAACTCTCTGAACAGAGTGAGACCGAGCAAGACGCTGGGACCGACGTCCCTGCTGAGCAGGCTCCACTGCGGCTGGATAGGAATGGGGGACCGCAGCGGAGACGGCTCGAGATTCCCCCTGTGCAGAAGCGGGAACTCGAGACCTAACATTACCCCCCCTCCTAGGCCCCCCCCTCCTTGGGCCTCGCTACGCTCGAAGGCAGCAATGAGCTGTGGGGCCCGAATGTTTTCAGCAGGCTCACATGACCTGTTCTCTGGACCATAACCCTTCCAATCCACCAGATAGAACTTTTTGCCGCGTACCACCTTACACCCCAAAATAGCGTTCACCTCGTAATCGTCCGTAGACGAACCCGATATCCCGGCAGATGACTCGGAAAACCGGGACATGTATACGGGTTTCAAGAGGGACACATGAAAGGTGTCGGTGATACCCAAGCGTGGAGGAAGAGCCAGGCGGTAGACCACAGGATTAACCTGTTCGAGAACCTTGAAGGGACCCAAGTAGCGAGGAGCAAACTTAGTGGACTCAACTCGCAGCCTGATGTTACGGGCGGAGAGCCACACCAAGTCGCCAGGAGCAAAGGTCGGATCGGGGCGCCGATGAACATCGGCGGAGGACCTCATTCTCTCCTTGGAAGCCCGAATGGCATCCTGAGTGCGATCCCAAATGTCCCGTGCCTCCACAGCCCAGTCTGCCACCCTGGAATCGGCGGATGACACGGGCATGGGCACAGGTACCCGCGGATGCTGACCATAGTTAAGGAGGAATGGAGTCTGTCCAGTGGAGTCAGCTACAGCATTGTTAAGAGCAAACTCTGCCCACGGTAGCAAAGATGCCCAGTCATCTTGCTTAGCAGAGACAAAATGTCGCAGATATGTGACCAAGGTCTGGTTGGCTCTCTCCACCAACCCATTCGTCTCGGGATGATATGCCGAAGAGAGATTCAACTCGATACTGAGAAGGCGACAAAGCTCTCTCCAGAACCGAGACGCAAACTGGGGACCCCGGTCACTGACAATTTTGTCTGGCATACCGTGAAGACGGAAGATGTGTTTAACAAACAATGCTGCCAAGGCCCGTGCAGAAGGTAGCCGAGGAAGCGGCACCAAATGCACCATTTTAGAAAAATGGTCGGTGATAACCCAAATGACAGTACAGCCACGTGACTTGGGCAAACCCACCACAAAGTCCATCCCGACCATCTCCCAGGGCCTGTCTGCCACCGGCAGAGGGTATAACAACCCAGCTGGCCGTTGACGGAGAGACTTATTTTTGGCACAAGAGACACATGCCCGAACGTAGTCTCCTACGTCACGAACCATATGTGGCCACCAATACATTCTCGCCAACAACTCAGATGTCCTCTTTGCCCCAAAGTGTCCACCCACTCTGGACGAATGAGCCCACGAGAGAACCTCCGGACGCAAATTGATGGGAACAAAAGTCTTGCCCGGAGGCACAGACTCAAGCGAAACCGGAGCTACGGTTCTCAGACTCTCTGAAGGGACAATGAGCCGAGGCTCGTCCTCCTCCTCCACAGTTGACACCAGGGAGCGAGAGAGAGCGTCAGCACGAATGTTCTCCCCGGCGAGATAATGTAGAGTGAAGTGGAACCGGGAGAAAAACAAGGACCATCTGGCCTGACGAGAATTCAGCCGCTGGGCTGTCTGTAAATAGACCAAATTCTTGTGGTCCGTGAAGACTTGGAATGGGAACTGAGCACCCTCCACGAGATGTCTCCATTCCGAAAAGGCCAACTTCATTGCCAGTAGCTCCCTATCCCCGATGGAGTAATTTCTCTCCGCTGGTGAGAAGGTCTTTGAGAAGAAGAAGCATGGGTGCTTCCGACCTTGAGCATCCTTTTGATAGAGGACTGCTCCTGCACCAACGGATGAGGCATCCACCTCCATTAGGAATGGCTTATCCACATCGGGACGATGTAAGATGGGAGCGCTAGCAAAGTGGGACTTAATAGAAGTGAAGGCCTTGGAGACCTCTTCGGACCACAATTTAGGATTCGCTCCCTTCTTGGTGAGGGATACCAAGGGAGCTACCAGGGTTGAGAAGTGGGGGATGAACTGACGATAGTAATTTATGAACCCCATAAAGCGCTGCACCGCTTTCAGAGAATGGGGTTCCTGCCAGTCCATCACTGCCTGTAGTTTGGCAGGATCCATAGCCAATCCCTGGGCCGAGATGATGTAGCCCAGGAAAGGTAAAGACTCCTGCTCAAACATACACTTCTCCAACTTGGCATAGAGGGAGTTTGCCCGGAGGTCGAAGACTTTGCAAACATCTCTCCGGTGGGAGTCAATATCTGGAGAGTAGATGAGAATATCATCCAGATAGACTACGACCGAGGTGGAAAGCATATCCCGGAAGATATCGTTCACAAAGTCTTGGAAAACGGCTGGGGCATTACAGAGCCCGAAGGGCATCACCAGATATTCATAGTGCCCATCCCTGGTGTTAAAGGCCATCTTCCATTCGTCCCCCTCACGGATGCGAATCAGGTTGTAAGCACCCCGCAGATCTAATTTAGTAAATACCCTTGCTCCCCGAAGTCTATCGAATAACTCAGATATCAAGGGCAAAGGATACTTATTCTTAACGGTGATGGCGTTAAGACCCCTGTAGTCTATGCATGGGCGCAATTCCCCATTCTTCTTCTGCACGAAGAAGAACCCTGCCCCAGCAGGTGACACTGACTTCCTAATGAATCCTCTTTCCAGATTTTCCTGGATGTACTGTGACATTGCCTCCGTCTCCGGGAGAGATAGCGGATAAACTCAACCCCGGGGAGGCTCAGCACCAGGCAAGAGATCAATAGGACAGTCATAGGGGCGATGAGGCGGAAGGACCTCCGCCGCCTTTTTGGAGAACATGTCTGCATAAGACCAATACTGCTTGGGGAGAGAGGATAGATCTGCGGGTACCTCAGTAGTAGCAACCTGAACGCACTCCCTCTGACACCTACCCCCACAAGATTCACCCCAACCCAGAATTCTGCCTGAGGACCACTCGATATGAGGAGAGTGGTACCGTAGCCAAGGTATTCCCAACAGGACCTCATCAATTCCTTCCGGAATGACGAGCAGAGAAATTATCTCCTGATGAGATGGCGACATGGACAGAGTAAAAGGGATGGTCTGGTGTGTTATCTGTGAGGGCAATGTCGACCCATTCACCACTCGCACCGTTACTGGTTGAGCAAGCATTACCAGGGGTATTGCGTGACGTTGGGCGAAGGCAGAAGACATAAAATTGCCCTCCGCCCCAGAATCCACGCAGAGCTCTACCGAGTGGGAGAATGAGCCAATAGTGATTGTCCCCTTAAAGGACAACTTAGAGGCAAACGTCGCCGTGTCTAGTGTACCTCCACCTACTACTACTAGACGCTGACGTTTCCTCGACCACTGAGGACATCTGGTGGCTAGATGTCCTGACTGCTGGCAAACATGACAGACCCTGAGTGCACAAGCGGTCCGGGACTTAGATCCTGCTTGTGACACTTCCCTGGCCTCATGTGGCTCAGGAACCAGGACCGGAGATTCCAGAGGTTTGGCGAAAGTAGGAGCCAGCCGAAACCTCTGCCTACACTGGGCTCGCTCTAACCTCCGCTCGTTAAAACGGAGGTCAATTCGAGTGGAGACAGTTATTAACTCCTCCAGTGTGGCAGGAATCTCCCTAGTGGCCAGAGCGTCCTTTACGTGGTCAGCCAAGCCCCTCCAAAATATGGGGATAAGAGCTTTATCCGACCAATCCAGCTCAGATGCTAAGGTGCGGAATTGGACGGCAAAATGACTGACCAAGGACTCACCCTGAGTTAATGCCAGCAATTGGAGCGCAGTATCATGGGTGACTTGAGGTCCTAAAAAGACCTGTTTCAGAGCGCTCAGAAACAGCGGAGCACTCTGCACCACATGATCGCCACGCTCCCACAGCGGCGTAGCCCATTCCAACGCCCTGTCCGACAATAGAGACAGAATAAATCCCACCTTAGCCCGCTCTGTGGGAAAACGTGCAGCCAGGAGCTCGAGGTGAATAGAGCACTGACTCACAAATCCCATACAAAACTTGCTATCACCAGAAAATTTTTCTGGCAGCGGGAGGCGGGATAATGTCGGAACAGGGGTGGCAATGGACATAGTAGCTGCAGCCACGCTGGCAGCCTGTACAGCTACTGCAGTAACATCCACAGCTGAAGTCGCGCTCTCGAGAGCCGCCAACCTACCCTCCAGCTGCTGGATATACCGCAGAGATTGCTGTTTGTCTGTCATCACTAGCCAGACCCTGGCGCTAGTGTAATGTTAGGACTGGCGGAACGCACCAAGAGAGATGATATAGATGCGTTCGCAGTCCGGGGTCCACCGTGCAGGTGAAACCTGCTGCTAGGAAATGACAGACTATATGGCGGTATCCAAAAGTATACACGCGTGGGTTAAACCTCACCCAGCGTGAAGAAAGCGATCCTGTTGCGTCACAGGACCGCGGTACCGCACATAGAGCGCGAGCAAGTGGTCAGCGAACTTAACCCCAACAGGGATTGTAGTCCGATTAGACCCTTGCTGGCACTACACCGCTACTGGGTGTGTAAGGAAATATATAATTATAGCACCGAAGTGCGAACTGTGCCGTGCTGGCAGGTACCACTAAGCACCCAGACGTGGGTCAGGAAGCGCACACTGGCGCGTGGCACCGCACTGGCGGTCACAGCAATAGACACTGATACGTGTGTGACACGTTGAGTGATTAGTCGGGCGCTAGATAGCAGCCATACACCATACGCGAACAGTCATACAATAGGTAGGGGTATTTAATGAACGACTTGCACTCACAACAAACACACGTATTAAATTGTACACTAGCGCATGGCCGTGCGGTCATGCGCAGTTTATATAGTTGCAGGACAGGAAGTGGCCACAGAAACTTTGCCCTTCCAAGACCTGCCAAGAGGACCAATAGAATGCGCTGCAGAGTCTGAGCACATGACCCTCGATCTCCAACGGGAGATCTTGCCCTGGGCATGCTCAGTGTGTGCAGACAAGGACTTAGTCCCAGAGAAGTCCACTCGCTGCTGACCAGCACTGACTTTAATGGCAGGAGCTGAAGAAGCAGCAGTAACTCTCTGAACAGAGTGAGACCGAGCAAGACGCTGGGACCGACGTCCCTGCTGAGCAGGCTCCACTGCGGCTGGATAGGAATGGGGGACCGCAGCGGAGACGGCTCGAGATTCCCCCTGTGCAGAAGCGGGAACTCGAGACCTAACACATAGACAAAAATAGTATAAAAATAAAAGATGGGGGATTTGCCCATAGCAATAAAAATGTTCTACTTACTTTCCATATACAAAACTAGGCAAACGATTTCTGACCACACTGATTAAAGAAACTTAAAGGAGTTGTCAAGAACTTATAAACCGATGACCTATCTATGGAATAGGCCATCAATATCAGATTGGTGAAGGTCTCCTGCACTCCCATAATCAGCTGTTACTAGGACTCATAGCAGCAGTAAGTAGTGTATGGAGTGGGGACCCAAGAGCCATAACATGTGGCATGGCCATTGTCGGGTAAAATGTCTCAATTCCAATTCACTTCAATAAATGCTGAGCCATAGTACTTGAGAATGGCCAGTACACAGTGGATGGAGCTCTGAGGTCTGGAATCCTGGGTCAGTACACGGATAACTGCCAGCCACTGTACAACTTGCATACAGCTAATCAGTGAGGACCTCCGTTGTTGGACCATATCTAATCTGACATATATGACAATCCTAAGGACAGGGCAGTGATATACAGTACCACTCAATTAATTGAAGATAAATTACAGTCCATTCATACATTACGAGATGAGGGTCAGTCAAACCAGGAAATTGGTAGAAACTTGAAGATATTCTTCAAGTGCATCGATTGCTATGATAGAACTCAAATGAGGATAACTCCAGGAAAGGAAGACTAAGAATTGCTATGCTATTGCTGCAGAGGGTAGGTTCCTCAGACTTACCAACCACAGAAAAGGTAAATATACAGCACCTCAGGTTATAACCCTCATAAATGATGCACAGACATCAAATATCAGACACATCTCAACATCATCTGTCCAAAGGGGAATGCGGGAAGCAGACCTTTATGACGGAATTCTGCAAAGAAGCCACTATGAAGGATAGCAAATATGAAGATACCTGTTTGGGCCAAGCAACACAAGGACTTGAAATTAGATCAGTGGAAATATTTTATATACTGTCGTATCAAAATGTGAGCTTTGTGATAAAAAAACACACCATTTCTTTATGAGATGCAGAAAAGGTGAGCAAATGGTTTCTACATGTGTAGGGTCCGCCACAAAGCATGGAGGGGGGAGCTGATGGTGTGGGGATGCTTTCTTGGTGAGATTATTGGCGATTTATTCTGAATTTATGGCACACTTACCCAGCAAGCCTAACAAATCATTCTGCCGTCCCATAGTGGAACCATTGTTGTGTTGTGCAACAGTATAATGACCCAAAGCACACCTACGGGCTAAGTAAAGGCAATGTGACCGAAAAGAAAAAGGAAAAAGTGCTGCATCAGATGACATGGCCTCCACAATGACCTGACCTCAACACAACTGAAATGGTTTAGGATGAGTTGGCGCAGAGTGAAGGCAAAGAGCTCCATGGACTACTACGTCTTCTCATTGAATTGGATGAGATTGGATTATTTACTAATGGCATGGTTAATATTTGGCACTTTATTACCCAGTACCTATGTGATGTTGGTGTATACCCACACAATGCTCTGGGTTCTGTTTTTAGGTTGTTTATACCTGGTTCTTCTTAGGGGGTGTTATCCCTATGAGTTTAAATCAATTCATTAAAAGTTATATATTGTCTTTCCTTGCTGCTAATTTGTTATTTCCTGATAGATCGATCCCTGATGATACAAGAAGGCTGTTATAACCCATATCAAAAGTATATACCATAAATGTCCGATAAGTACAAATTCTACTTACAGGACTATTACCTCCAAAAAACAGCATTCTAATGGTATGTTTACGCCAAGTTTTTTGACGAGGATTTAGAAACAGATTCTGCTGCTAAAACCACATCAAAAACAGTGTCAAATACTCTTTGAATGAGTTCCCATCTGATTTAATTTGCAAAAGCTCCTTTAGTGCACACAGTACAGGTTTTTTTCAGGTTATTTTGAACATTTCACAATAAAACTAATAGGAAGCTTATTCAAAGAGTATTTGATTAATATATTTTTGTGGATTTGCCACTTTTAACCCCTCTGTGACCTTAGACGTACTATCCCGTCGAGGTGCCCTGGGCTTATCTGACCCTGGACGGGATAGTACGTCATAGCCGATCGGCCGCGCTCACGGGGGGAGCGCGGCCGGGTGTCAGCTGCTTATCGCAGCTGACATCCGGCACTATGTGCCAGGAGTGGTCACGGACCGCCCCCGGCACATTAACCCCTGGCACACCGCGATCAAAGATGATCGCGATGTGCCGGCGGTGCAGGGAAGCACCGCGCAGGGAGGGGGCTCCCTGCGGGCTTCCCTGAGCCCCCCGCAGCAACGCGATGTGATCGCGTTGCTGCGAGGGTCTCCTCACCTCCCTCCCTGCTCGAGCCCCGGATCCAAGATGGCCGCGGATCCGGGTCCTGCAGGGAGGGAGGTGGCTTCACAGAGCCTGCTTAGAGCAGGCACTGTGAAGCCTGCAGCGCTGCATGTCAGATCAGTGATCTGACAGAGTGCTGTGCAAACTGTCAGATCACTGATCTGTGATGTCCCCCCCTGGGACAAAGTAAAAAAGTTAAAAAAAAATTTTCCAAATGTGTAAAAAAAAATAAAAAAAAATATTCCAAAATAATGAAAAAAAAAAAAAATATTATTCCCATAAATACATTTCTTCATCTAAATAAAAAAAAAAACCCAATAAAAGTACACATATTTAGTATCGCCGCGTCCGTAACGACCCGACCTATAAAACTGTCCCACTAGTTAACCCCTTCAGTAAACACCGTAAGAAAAAAAAAAAAAAAACGAGGCAAAAAACAACGCTTTATTATCATACCGCCGAACAAAAAGTGGAATAACACGCGATCAAAAGGACAGATATAAATAACCATGGTACCGCTGAAAGCGTCATATTGTCCCGCAAAAAAAGAGCCGCCATACAGCATCATCAGCAAAAAAATAAAAAAGTTATAGTCCTGAGAATAAAGCGATGCAAAAATAATTATTTTTTCTGTAAAATAGTTTTTATCGTATAAAAGCACCAAACCATAAAAAAATGATATAAATGAGGTATCGCTGTAATCGTACTGACCCGAAGAATAAAACTGATTTATCAATTTTACCAAACGCGGAACGGTATAAACGCCTCCCCCAATAGAAATTCATGAATAGCTGGCTTTTGGTCATTCTTCCTCACAAAAATCGGAATAAAAAGCGATAAAAAAATGTCACGTGCCCAAAAATGTTTTCAATAAAAACGTCAACTCGTCCCGCAAAAAACAAGACCTCACATGACTCTGTGGACCAAAATATGGAAAAATTATAGCTCTCAAAATGTGGTATTGCAAAAAATATTTTTTGCAATAAAAAGGGTCTTTCAGTGTGTGACGGCTGCCAATCATAAAAATCCGCTAAAAAACTCGCTATAAAAGTAAATCAAACCCCCCTTCATCACCCCCTTAGTTAGGGAAAAATAAAAAAAAATGTATTTATTTCCATTTTCCCATTAGGGCTAGGGTTAGGGCTAGGGTTAGGGCTAGGGCTAGGGTTAGGGCTAGGGTTAGGGCTAGGGCTAGGGTTAGGGCTAGGGTTAGGGCTAGGGCTAGGGTTAGGGCTAGGGTTAGGGCTAGGGTTAGGGCTAGGGCTAGGGTTAGGGCTAGGGTTAGGGTTAGGGCTAGGGTTAGGGCTAGGGTTAGGGCTAGGGTTAGGGTTAGGGTTGGGGCTAGGGTTAGGGCTAGGGTTAGGGCTAGGGTTAGGGTTGGGGCTACAGTTAGGGTTGGGGCTAAAGTTAGGGTTAGGGTTTAGATTACATTTACAGTTGGGAATAGGGTTGGGATTAGGGTTAGGGGTGTGTCAGGGTTAGAGGTGTGGTTAGGGTTACCGTTGGAATTAGGGTTAGGGGTGTGTTTAGATTAGGGTTTCAGTTATAATTGGGGGGTTTCCACTGTTTCGGCACATCAGGGGCTCTCCAAACACGACATGGCGTCCGATCTCAATTCCAGCCAATTCTGCGTTGAAAAAGTAAAACAGTGCTCCTTCCCTTCCGAGCTCTCCTGTGTGCCCAAACAGGGGTTTACCCCAACATATGGGGTATCAGCGTACTCAGGACAAATTGGACAACAACTTTTGTGGACCAATTTCTCCTGTTACCCTTGGGAAAATACAAAACTGGGGGCTAAAAAATAATTTTTGTGGGAAAACAAAAAGATTTTTTATTTTCACGGCTCTGCGTTATAAACTGTAGTGAAACACTTGGGGGTTCAAAGTTCTCACAACACATCTAGATAAGTTCATTGAGGGGTCTAGTTTCCAATATGGGGTCACTTGTGGGGGGTTTCTACTGTTTAGGTACATTAGGGGCTCTGCAAACGCAATGTGACGCCTGCAGACCATTCCATCTAAGTCTGCATTCCAAATGGCGCTCCTTCCCTTCCGAACCCTCCCATGCGCCCAAACGGTGGTTCCCCCCCACATATGGGGTATCAGCGTACTCAGGACAAATTGGACAACAACATTTAGGGTCCAATTTCTCCTGCTAACCTTGGAAAAATACAAAACTGGGGGCTAAAATATAATTTTTGCGGAAAAAAAATAATTTTTTATTTGCATGGCTCTGCGTTATAAACTGTAGTGAAATACTTGGGGGTTCAAAGCTCTCACAACACATCAAGATGAGTTCCTTAGGGGGTCTACTTTCCAAAATGGTGTCACTTGTGGGGGGTTTCTACTGTTTAGGTACATTAGGGGCTCTGCAAACGCAATGTGACGCCTGCAGACCATTCCATCTAAGTCTGCATTCCAAATGGCGCTCCTTCCCTTCCGAACCCTCCCATGCGCCCAAACGGTGGTTCCCCCCCATATATGGGGTATCAGCGTACTCAGGACAAATTGGACAACAACTTTTGGGGTCCAATTTCTCCTGTTACCCTAGAGAAAATACAAAACTGGGGGCTAAAAAATAATTTTTGTGGGAAAAAAATTTTGTTTTATTTTTATGGCTCTGCATTATAAACTTCTGTGAAGCCCTTGGTGGGTCAAAGTGCTCACCACACATCCAGATAAGTTCCTTAGGGGGTCTACTTTCCAAAATGGTGTCACTTGTGGGGGGTTTCAATATTTAGGCACATCAGTGGCTCTCCAAACGCAACATGGCGTCCCATCTCAATTCCTGTCAATTTTGCATTGAAAAGTCAAACGGCGCTCCTTCCCTTCCGAGCTCTCCCATGCGCCCAAACAGTGGTTTACTGCCACATATGGGGTATCAGCGTACTCGGGACAAATTGGACAACAACTTTTGAGGTCCAATTTCTTCTCTTACCCTTGGAAAAATAAAAAATTGGGGGCAAAAATATAATTTTTGTGAAAAAATATGATTTTTTATTTTTACGGTTCTGCATTATAAACTTCTGTGAAGCACTTGGTGGGTCAAAGTGCTCACCACACCTCTAGATAAGTTCCTTAGGGGGTCTACTTTCCAAAATGGTGTCACTTGTGGGGGGTTTCAATGTTTAGGCACATCAGTGGCTCTCCAAACGCAACATGGCGTCCCATCTCAATTTCTGTCAATTTTGCATTGAAAAGTCAAACTGCGCTCCTTCCCTTCCGAGCTCTCCCATGCGCCCAAACAGTGGTTTACTGCCACATATGGGGTATCAGCGTACTCAGGACAAATTGGACAACAACTTTTGAGGTCCAATTTCTTCTCTTACCCTTGGAAAAATAAAAAATTGGGGGCAAAAATATAATTTTTGTGAAAAAATATGATTTTTTATTTTTACGGTTCTGCATTATAAACTTCTGTGAAGCACTTGGTGGGTCAAAGTGCTCACCACACATCCAGATAAGTTCCTTAGGGGGTCTACTTTCCAAAATGGTGTCACTTGTGGGGGGTTTCAATGTTTAGGCACATCAGTGGCTCTCCAAACGCAACATGGCGTCCCATCTCAATTCCTGTCAATTTTGCATTGAAAAGTCAAATAGCGCTCCTTCCCTTCCGAGCTCTCCCATGCGCCCAAACAGTGGTTTACTGCCACATATGGGGTATCAGCGTACTCAGGACAAATTGGACAACAACTTTTTGGGTCCAATTTCTCCTGTTACCCTTGGTAAAATAAAACAAATTGGAGCTGAAGTAAATTTTTTGTGTAAAAAAGTTAAATGTTCATTTTTATTTAAACATTCCAAAAATTCCTATTAAACACCTGAAGGGTTAATATACTTCTTGAATGTGGTTTTGAGCACCTTGAGGGGTGCAGTTTTTAGAATGGTGTCACACTTGGGCATTTTCTATCATATAGACCCCTCAAAATGACTTCAAATGAGACGTGGTCCCTAAAAAAAAATGGTGTTGTAAAAATGAGAAATTGCTGGTCAACTTTTAACCCTTATAACTCCCTAACAAAAAAAAAAATTGGTTCCAAAATTATGCTGATGTAAAGGAGACATGTGGGAAATGTTACTTATTAAGTATTTTGTGTGACATATCTCTGTGATTTAATTGCATAAATATTCAAAGTTTGAAAATTGCGAAATTTTCAAAATTTTCGCCAAATTTCCGTTTTTTTCACAAATAAACGCAGGTACTATCAAAGAAATTTTACCACTATCATGAAGTACAATATGTCACGAGAAAACAATGTCAGAATCACCAGGATCCGTTGAAGCGTTTCGGAGTTATAACCTCATAAAGGGACAGTGGTCAGAATTGTAAAAATTGGCCTGGTCATTAACGTGCAAACCACCCTTGGGGGTAAAGGGGTTAAATCCTCTTTAGAAAAACAACTCTGTGAATAGATGCTAAGGAGGAAGAGGTGATGCATGCACATGGCTGTACAATAGATCATGGATTTTTTTTCTTACTGAATAATGATTCAGAACTCCCATAAAATTCACTGTAGCAATCCGCAGACATAGAAAGCCCCCTGTCTAACCCACATACTCATTTTTAGAGACCTCATTCTCCTGATGGATGATGCATCCAGAGATGTCTACACAGTGCACCATTAGGACTTGCCAGTCCCTGCTCCTCAGCTGCTGCCAGTACTCTTCTGCGTGAGGCTGCCCACATATAGTTAACTTGTCAGACAAGCATTTTTCTATTCGTATGGCTGGGGGCCACGCAGAATAGAATCAGGGGCAGCAGGCTGTGCACCCCTGTCCTAGACAGATGCCTTTGTATCAAAATACATCTGTTATTCACTTCACTTGTCAATGGTTTCAATCCTATAGCTGATCTGTATATTAACAACATTTTTTATGCATTCCTTCTTTCTAGGGACTTTATTCCAATGCTAAAGTCTTTCAGATTTCCCCCTTCCACCAATTAAACTCCTTAGACTTTGGTTTTCTATATACACATTTTTCTTAATAGACCTATGCAGGCCCCTGTAAAAAATAAAGTAAGAATTAAAAATAAATCCAGCTGTTTAATTATTATGTGTAATGTTCTAGGTTAAATCTTCCATTTCACTTACATAATTATTCTTATGTAAAGTAATTATCTATATATATAATTGCCTAAGGGTTTTTCCGTCTGTCTGTCTGTCTGTCCTGGAAATCCCATGTCTCTGATTGGTCGAGGCCGCCAGGCCTCGACCAATCAGAGACCGGCACAGCATCTACGTAGAAATCCCGCGTCTCTGATTGGTCGAGGCCGCCAGGCCTCGACCAATCAGCGACGGGCACAGCGACGATGATGTCATAAAGGACGTAGACATCCCGCGTCTCTGATTGGTCGAGGCCGCCAGGCCTCGACCAATCAGCAACGGGCACAGCGACGATGATGTCAAAATGGTTGCCATGGCGACGATGATGTCATAAAGGTTGCCTCGACCAATCAGCGACGGGCACAGTCTGCCTCGAATTCTGGAATCATCATTGGCCATATACTACGGGGACATGTATATTCTAGAATACCCGATGCGTTAGAATCGGGCCACAATCTAGTCATGAATAATAGCCGGGCTTGTTATGCATTAGGAGGTTGTGGTTTTTTAATGAACATAATATAACACGGCATGTGGTACTAAAAGCAAAAACATCCACACTGAAAATTCATATATTGCACATAGGAAAATACAATGCCAAATATACATCGATAGGAAATCTCCAACTAAAAGGGGATTGAAAGGGTCATTCCGGCTATTTAATATAGTCCTTGTTTACTTATTTAATACTTTTTTTTTTTTTTTTAATTTAAATTTTCAAATTTTTCAACACATATAAACAAATGAACAGTCATACCGGTTACATGAATCGGATGAAGGTGGATACATGCTTAAAATGAAATATACTATCACATTTCGGCCGAACCCTCATTGCGGATTAATAGCCGGAAGTGTCCCCAGTTCTGATAATGGTAGTACTGGTGTGCGATCCAAGTAATAGGCTATATACTCCGTAACCTGAGTCTCAAGAAGAAGTCGTTCAGAAATTAAAAACCAACAATACACTCAAGAAAAATTAAAAATAAAAAATAAGAAGGGAGGGGAAGGGGGGTGAGGGATGTACCGGGAGGGGGGGGGGGGGGGAGAGAAGCGGTCAAAGCAGAGCTCCTTGTACAAAAATACCCCGTCAGAGGTAAAAAATGGTCAGAACGAAACCATAAACATACGGGGAGCAGAACAGACAATTTTGACCAATTATGAAGCAGAGAAACAAGTCGAGTATCAAGCATGACTCAAACAATTAGGAAGTTGAGCTGTATCCGGGTCCATCACAGTGCAATAAGAGAGCCTTATGAGAAAACAAAGTTAGTACAACCATATGTTGTGTAAGGAGAATAGTGAATGAGAGGCTAAGGGGTAGTGTTACGCTCACGCCCTGACTGGTGGGCGTGAGCTCGGGGGTGCCACAAACCAGACTACCCTGGAAGGAGCGTGACTATGACAGCTGCCTGGGTTTTCACTGGAGCCTCTGATGGTGAGGACAGGCTTGTGCAGCAGGCAGCTGCCAGGTGCTACTCCAGGGTGGTGTCTGGCTGTGGCTGCTGATCCCACTTGGGAGACAGGAACACCAGGATTGGTGCGGGCATTAGGCAGGACTGGCAGAAGAGCACGGCTGGAACACAGACGAGTAGGCTGGCACGGCTGAGACAGGGCTGGCAGAGACACGGCAGAGAACACAGGGCTGGCAGAGACACGGCAGGAAACAGGACTGGCTAGGACAGCAGGAACACAGGACTGGAAGGCAGGGCAGGAACGGCAGGACTGGCAGGAACACAGGATTGGGAGGCACGGCAGAGAACACAGGACTGGTTGATGTGGTATATGAAGGAACAGGTAAGGGCCTGTTCACACTGGACGTGCAGGTACAGATATGTAGTTTGGAACACAGGGCTGGCAGAGACACGGCAGAGAACACAGGGCTTGCTAGGACGGCAGGAGACACAGGACTGACTTAGGACGGCAGGAGACAGGACTGGCTAGGACGGCAGGAAACAGGACTAGCTGATGAGATATTAGAATCAGACTGCACTCAGATGACACCCGAGTGCAGTCCAATTTTGAGTGAGATGAAGGAACAGGTAGGGATATATAGTTTGGAGGAACAGGTAGGGACCTGTTCACACAGGAGAGGAGTGCAAGACTGCAGATAGGAATGGAAAAGCAGCAAGCGGTAGCGTAGTGACAAAAGCTGAGCAGAGCCACAAAGAATGTGGAGAGAAGCTGCAGCAAGAGATACTGCAGAAGCTAAGCAAAGTGGAACCGCAAGGATTGCAGAGAGGAACTGCAGCAAGAGGTTTCTGCAGCAACGTGAGCGGAGCAGAGCAAGACGGAGCAGAACCGCAGAAGTGCGGAGCAGCGGCTAAGCCACCAAGATGCAGAGCAGGCAGAGCCGCAAGAGTGCGGAGTGCAAGCAGACCGAGAACACAAGGAAAGACACAGCAGGGAAGGAAGGCACACACAAGGAGACCGAGACAAGACTAAGTACAGACAAGGCAATGGAACAAGACACAAGGACCAGGATATTCTGCCTCCTGGAGGGCGGACAAAGATAAAGGCAAATGCACAGAGAAAAGCCTCCAGAGAGGGAGCAACACAGAGCTAGACCTGGCAAACTCAGAAGCAAAACACTAACTGAGCAAACACATTGCACAGGCCCAGACCACAGGGTGGAGCTGCACTATATACAGGAGGCCGCTCGGTAATTGGTCAGGAACTGATTGGACAGGTGCACCTGATTCCTATAAGAACCAGAGAGTTCAGGCGCCGGCCCCCTATACACATAGCCATGAGGCATGCACAGAGCAGAGGAACAGACTATGGAGCTGGCAAGAAACAGAAACCACATCATGGCCTGGAGCAGTGGGTAAGATTGTGTGAGAGATGTGAGGCCATGCTGTGATGCCAGCAGAGATGTTACAGGTAGTTTGGGAAGCTAACTGCCAGGGCAACCATATACGAAAGAACTTGTCATGCGTATGTGAGTCCCAACTGGACAACTCTTCCATCCTGAAGATGTCATGTGCTTTTTTAAGCCATTCATTAATATGGGGGGGGGGATGTTTGTCTCCAGTGTAAGGCGATCAAGTGTTTGGCAGCGGCTATCAGGAGAGGGAGTAGGTCATGCTTCTTAGGTTTGTAAGACTTCGTGGGGAGGGACAGTAGAACCTCTTGAGGGGTCAAATTCTGCGTTATTAGTTTCATCTGGTGGAGTCGGTTAAAAATTTCCTCCCAAAATTTAGCGATAATTGGGCATGACCAAAAAATGTGCGCCAAAGAGCCTCTGGTCTTCATACATCTCCAGCACAGCGGAGAGTCCGAGAGGCCAAGGTGGTAGAGCGACTCAGGGGTTCTGTACCATCTGGAGAGGACTTTAAAGGCATTCTCCTGGAGCAAGAAACATCTTGAGAACCCATGTGAGTGCTCTAAGACCTGCGTTATTTCTCTGTCAGATAGAGATATGTTCAATTCAGACTCCCATGAGAAGATATATAGGGGTTTAAAGTGAGATTTAGGGGAGATTAGGTTATATATATATATATATATATATATATATATATATATATATATATATAGTTTAGAAATTAATTTAGGGGGTGTAGGGTTGAGTTTCAGAAGAAGTTCCAGCCAGAGCCAATCTGAATTAGTTTGAATGTCTGACTTAAGCCTAGAAATAATATATTGTATATGGTGGATTTGAATGAAATCTCTGGGTTGTTTCTTGGCGTCTCGAGGCCAGCTGTTTGTGCAACTAATTTGGTTGGAGAGTAGGTGTGAGATTTGGAGGGACGGCAGGGATTTCCAGAGGTCAAATGTGTCTATATACCTTGGCTCAATGAGCCAAGGTATAACTCCCAGAGGCATACTGTCCAAAAAAAGGCAACGTGGCCAGTTGTTCTGGACTAGCTTCATCCTTATAGTCAGGGTATTACTGGTTATCTCCTCCAAAGAATTTTGTGGGGGGACAGCAGAGGTCCAGAGATACTTCTCCGCCTCGCTTCCCATTAACAAGCGTTCAAGATTAGGGTTTTTTGGATCATATCTTGTTTTAACCAGGCACATCCACCTAGCCAGATGGACCGCCTGGTAGTAGGTCTTAAAGTTAGGGAGTCCAAGACCACCTTTCTTTTTCGGGAGCGAGAGTATTTTGAAGGATAATCTAGCCCTCCTACCCCTCCACACATACCCACTGACTATATTATTGGCTAAAGTGAAGAAAGATTTGGGGAGAGGTATGGGAATCATGGTCATATGGTAGAATATTTTTGGTAGGATGTAAGATTTAATTATATTTATCCTCCCGATCCATGAGAGAAATGGTAAGTCATAGGATTTAAGAAGTGTTTGGAGATTATACAGAAGGGGTACAAAATTGTGTTTATACAGAGATGAGGGATTAGCAGTGAGAAAGACTCCGAGATACTTTAGTTTGTCTGCGAGCCATTTGAAGACTTTTTAAGATCCAAGACTGTTTTGACCGGTAACGAAACATTCATGACTTCCGATTTGTGCATATTAACTTTGAAGTTGGAGATAACCCCAAATTCGTCAAGAAGTTTCAAGATAGAGGGAAAAGCAGTCGTAGGATTTGAGATCACGATCATAAGGTCGTCCGCGAATGCAGCTGTTTTAAATTCTGTTTGCTCCACGACTAGACCTCTGATCAACTCCTCCTGTCTTATTCTTTGTATTAAGGTCTCCATAACTAGCACAAAGAGGGTGGGGGAGAGAGGGCAGCCTTGTCTGGTTCCATTCCTAATCCCGAAGGAATCTAAAAGTAACCCGTTGACCCTGACCCTAGCGGTTGGAGCAGAGTACAGAGTCATGATGGCGTCAATAAAAGGTTGGGGGAAGTTAAACTTCCGCAAAGTGCATTCCATGTAGTGCCAACTGACTCTGTCAAAGGCTTTCTCAGCATCAGTAGATAACAGAGCCAACGGGGTTCCAGAGCGTTTGGCATGTGAAATGGCTAAGAGGATTTTTAGGGCATTGTCTTTTCCCTCTCGTCCCCTGACAAAGCCCACCTGGTCAGGGTGAATCAGGGATTCGAGGACGATGTTGATCCTTGATGCATGGATTTTTGCCCAAAGTTTCAAATCTGAATTCAACAAAGATATTGGGCGGTAGTTACCACATTGGCTGCCGTCTCTCCCCTCCTTTGGGATAACACATATGTGTGCTTCTAAAGTTTGTTTAGTTGGGGGGTTTCCTGCCAGGAAGGAGTTAAAAAGAGAGGCCAAGCGTGGGAGAAGTATGTCTGAGAATTTTCTATAATAGGACATTGGGAAGCCGTCTGGGCCTGGAGTCTTATTGATTGCCATGTTTTGTAAAGTGTCGCTAATTTCTTGGCAAGTGACTTGGGCTAAAAGAGCCGAATGATCTTTAATTTGGACTTTCGGGAGGGAAAGGGGGGCTAGGAATTCCTGGATCCTATCTGCAGCAGTTAGACAATCTTTCATGGGGTCAGGGGCTTCTAAATTATAGAGGGATTTGTAGTAGCATCTGAACGCCTCCGCAATATCCTCGGACCTGTCGACCCTCGTGTTTGGGTCTCTTTGAATATGCTTTATAAATTTGTTCTCTCTCTGCTTTTTAAGCAGATGAGAAGTCAGTCTGCTATTCTTATTTCCGTGGACATAGAATCGGTGTTTACAATGCATGAAGATCTTTGCAGATTTAATGTTGAGCAAATCTTTTAATTTATTACGAAGGGCCACCAGGTCCCGTTGTAGATTCTGAGTGTAAGTTTTTTTGTGAAGGCGTTCTGTGGTTGCTATTTGATGTAAAAGAGACATCATTTCTTTCTCTCTCTGTTTTTTTTGCATGAGCACCGATTGATATGAGCTCCTGCCGAAGAACAGCTTTGTGTGCTTCCCATATATTGGGTGTAAGTGGACCGTCCGCGACATTTTCTATAAAATAACGCGACAGCGTTATTTTATTTTTTCCAAATTTTGTGAGTTATCCATTAGGGATTCATTTAGTCTCCAGGATGTTGCAGGGCAGGGCAAGGTGTCAATGGCAATATCTATAAAGATCGGGACATGGTCAGATAATGTGATTTGTCCTATATTGGCGGATTTAACTTTTACTTATTTAATATTAATTGTATTTTATTTCAAACTGTGAAGAAACCAGATTATACATTGATAACCCAGACGACTATGTTTAGCAAACCAAAAAGAATTGATTTTTTATCTGTATGTTGGCTTTTGGATTTAAGTGTTGATTTCTGGTTGGTCAAGAAAACAGACTTTTGTTTGTGTAAGCCTAGAATATTGATTTGTAAGCTGATATTTGATATAACATAGTGTGCTCTTATCCTTGATGAATAGTGAGGTCTACTGATATGCCAATAATACATTGTCTAGCCCAGATAGTTTGTTGATTTTTAAAACAGAGGAGGAAAATCTATGCAAATAGATTACATAATCAAACTAGGCAACTTGGTTGGCATCATTTTTCATCCAAAAAAATTCTACCAATCCCAAAAAAACTAATAATATACAGCAGGGTAGAAAAGGTACTATATAAAAATTAACTTTTAATATTAGTATTTAAAATCCTAAAAGATAAGAGCAACTAACACACAAAATACACATACCACAAGCCACCCAAAGTAGCCAGAAAAACAACCTTTAGGTGTATCCTAACATAGGCTACTGAGGTGGATAAATAAATATAAATATTAAGTCCCGGTTAATAATCTCTAATAAGGTCGAGCGAGAATTACAATATAGCAGTGTCCCTGGGTAATGTCAGCATACTCAAACATAGAGAGTCAAGCTATACCATATTAACAAAATAAACCATATGGTTACCCTCACAGAAGAAATGACATCTGCCACAAAATAATAATAAATGGAACGGTCTCACCCAGGTAGATCGTAATTCATATTCCTACTGGTCTCTCTAGCAGTTCCAAAGGGAATAGTTCAGGTTGATCCCAGGATGTGGGGAAACGGATATACCTCAATCACCGCAATATTAACAAACCCACCATTAGGATCCCCGAGTACCCAAGATTAACCCCTTGACCTCCCAACGCGTTTCATTGTTCCAAATCATCAGGGGAGGAATGAATGAATAAATGCCAGTTTGGGGAATGAAGGGGTTTTCCGTGCGCGGAATAAACCTCCTCCTTGTTTCAAATCATCCAGCCGGCTGGATGATTTGAAACAAGGAGGAGGTTTATTCCGCGCACGGAAAACCCCTTCATTCCCCAAACTGGCATTTATTCATTCATTCCTCCCCTGATGATTTGGAACAATGAAACGCGTTGGGAGGTCAAGGGGTTAATCTTGGGTACTCGGGGATCCTAATGGTGGGTTTGTTAATATTGCGGTGATTGAGGTATATCCGTTTCCCCACATCCTGGGATCAACCTGAACTATTCCCTTTGGAACTGCTAGAGAGACCAGTAGGAATATGAATTACGATCTACCTGGGTGAGACCGTTCCATTTATTATTATTTTGTGGCAGATGTCATTTCTTCTGTGAGGGTAACCATATGGTTTATTTTGTTAATATGGTATAGCTTGACTCTCTATGTTTGAGTATGCTGACATTACCCAGGGACACTGCTATATTGTAATTCTCGCTCGACCTTATTAGAGATTATTAACCGGGACTTAATATTTATATTTATTTATCCACCTCAGTAGCCTATGTTAGGATACACCTAAAGGTTGTTTTTCTGGCTACTTTGGGTGGCTTGTGGTATGTGTATTTTGTGTGTTAGTTGCTCTTATCTTTTAGGATTTTAAATACTAATATTAAAAGTTAATTTTTATATAGTACCTTTTCTACCCTGCTGTATATTATTGGCATCATTTTTCCCCTTATGTGTGAAGGTGGACTGAAGAACACTGGGTAAATCTAAAAATAGGTTACAAGACTCTATATAAAGAGACTCAGAGACAGAGAGAATAAGAAAGGGAGACATCCAGAGATTCTGCCAAGACATCCTAACACCCAAAGGACCAGAGAGAGGACAACAGCCAATTCATCAAGGCACCATCATGAGGGACACGGATCTATACTACAGGAAAAACCTAGAGGTTTTCAGCTCCATTTGGAAGAATACAGATCTGCTCCATTGTCCATTGCTGTACCATGGATACATTTGGAGAAAGCCAGGATTGCAACCCGCTGGTCTCCTGGCTCCATGGAGATGTTCGGATGAGCCAGGTTGTGACTCTCATGTCAACTGGCCTTGTACCTCATATAGACTCAATGGACTGTCATCTTCCTACTCTTGTCATTACCTCCTCTCTGTGTGTATACCACAGGTGAGGTAGCCAACCCTGGGAGCTCTGATGTAACATCTGCAATTATCCCGGCGGGTCAGCAGAAGGGTGAGACTCTGCAATGTGCACTATATGGGGAATTTTGCTGGGATTGTTGTATGTGTTATTTTCCTGTTTTGTGGTTTAATAATTCATTGCCACACCCCACCCTATGTTGTCTGAGTAGCATTATACCCACGTTAACGGGAGAGCAGGCATTAGGCGGGACAATCCGTCGTCCATGCGGTTCTGGCTAGCAGACCTGGGCGCCCACTGACCCACCTGTTTCTCCACACAAATGTTTATTTGTTCTTGTATCTTAAGCCTTATATTGTACTGTAGGTTTCTTATTAGAGGAATAACCATTCATAATAGTCACAGGCACTACCTTAGGATCAGTGGACATAGTTGTCTTCTTAATTTGTGTCCCCTGTTCTATACTTTTTAAGCTGTGGCGCCAAATATTTTTCATCACTCACTGGATTATATACTAATATAAGGAATCATTTCAACGATCCTAAATTTACCATTGTGGAATATGGTAGGCATACCAAACAATGCTACTAGTATGACTCCAATAATTCCAGGTCCATAGGACACCAGCATCTCTACATTATAGTATTTTCCAATGTATATTTTAATTGTATAGCCCAAGCATAGTGTGAACAGAGTCTATGAGGTTTTTTTTATTTTTGAACACTGGTAACAACATCTGGAAAATAGAAACAGCTTATGAATCCATGTTTAGCTACACTTGTCACATAAGGAGCTTTACTTCTTCACTGGCTTATTTTTAGGGCAGAGAACGGATTGTCAAAAGCATAAAATAAGCAGAGCTTTTTAAGTAACATATTTAATCAGCCCAAAGACTCAATGATAGAAAAAAGGTGTCCCCTGACCTCTTCCCATGTAATTCCTCTACATGAGTGAGGGGCAATTAATTTTCCAGAGGGGCCATGTGAGTGACAATGACTTTGTGGAGGGCCAAACCAATAAGCTGAACTTAATTCTGCTCAATATTCATTAATTTCGTGTTATTATTCTTATTTTAGATTAATATTAATTTATTAATATTTAGCTGAATGAAGTATAGACAGTAGCGGAATCTTGGTGATTTGGGCTCTGCATGTCACTATTTTTTATTTAAAATGAAACAAATGAGATACTACTGAAGTGAAGACTTTAAAGTTTAATTAATGGAGTTGAACAAAATGTCCTGTGAAAAGTTTAGAAATTGCAACCATTTTTCTACAAAGTCTCTTGCTCTTTCAGGGGCTCAAAAGTAATTGGCCAAATTATCTTTACCATAAAAAAATGTTAATTTTTAATACTTTGTAGAGTATCATTTGCAGACTATGACTGCCTGAAATCTGGAAGCCATGGGCGTCACCAAACACTGGGTTTCCTCCTTTGTGATGCTTTGCCGCCATTACTGCAGCTGACTTCAGTTCTTGCTTGTTTTCTTGTCTTAAGTTTTATCTTAAACATGTGAAATGCTGCTCGATGGGGTTAAGATCAGGTGATTAACTCAGTCATTCCAGAATATTCTATTTCTTTGCCTTAACTCCTTAGTGACCAAGCTAATTTTTACCTTAAAGGGACACTGTCACCTGAATTTGGAGGGAACAATCTTCAGCCATGGAGGCGGGGTTTGGGGGTTTTTGATTCACCCTTTCCTTACCCGATGGCTGCATGCTGGCTGCAATCGTGGATTGAAGTTCATTCTCTGTCCTCCGTAGCACATGCCTGCACAAGGCAATCTTGCCTTGTGCAGGCGTGTACTATGGAGGACAGAGAATGAACTTCAATCCACTATTGCAGCCAGCATGCAGCCAGCGGGTAAGGAAAGGGTGAATCAAAACCCCCAAACCCCGCCTCCATGGCTGAAGATTGTTCCCTCCAAATTCAGGTGACAGTGTCCCTTTAATGACCAGGCCAAATTTTACAATTCGGTCCACTATCACTTTATGTGGTATTTACTCTGGAATGCTTCTATATATCCCACTGATTCTGAGACTGTTTTTTTGTGATAAATTGTACTTCATGATAGTGGTAAAATTTGTTCAATATGACTTGCGTTTATTTGTGAAAACTTCACAATGTTGGCGAACAGTTTGAAAGAAAACTCACAATTTATAAACTTTCAATCTTGATATCCTTAACCCCTTAGCGACCGCCGATATGCCTTTTAATGGCGGCCGCTAAGGGTACTTAAACCACAGCGCCGTTAATTAACGGCGCTGTGCAAAAAGTGAATAGCGCCCCCCAGAGTCGGATTTTCTCCGGGGTCTCGGCTGCCGAGGGTAGCCGAGACCCCAGAGAACATGATTCGGGGTTTTTTTAACCCACCCCGCATTTGCGATCGCCGGTAATTAACCGTTTACCGGCGATCGCAAAAAAAAAAAAAAAACGCGATCTCTTTTTAATTTCTCTGTCCTCCGATGTGATCGCACATCGGAGGACAGAGAAAAGGGGTCCCAGGTGGCCCCCCAATACTCACCTATCTCCCCCGATGCTCCTCGTGTCTCCCGGTGGGCGCCGCCATCTTCAAAATGGCGGGCGCATGCGCAGTGCGCCCGCCGGCCGGCCCCGCGACAATCTTTGGGGTCTCGGCTGCCGGGGGTAGCCGAGACCCCAAAGAGCATGATCGGGGTCGGTTTTAGCGACCCCTGTTTTGCGATCGCCGGTAATTAACTGTTTACCGGCGACCGCAAAAAAAAAAAAAAGTCAAAGTGTAATTTTCTGTCCTCTGATGTGATCGCACATCAGAGGACAGAGAAATAGGGGGATTCGGGGACCCTGCCATACTCACCTGTGTTCCTGGGTCCTCCTGCTGCTCCTCCTGGCCGCCGGCTTCTTCCTCCGGTAAGAAAATGGCGGGCGCATGCGCAGTGCGCCCGCCATCTGTCTCCATCTGCCGGCCGGCAGGAGAAAAGCAGTTTGGGCTAAAATTAGGGTTAGGGTTAGGGCTAGGGTTAGGGGTAGGGTTAGGGTTAGGGCTAGGGGTAGGTTTAGGGTTAGGGGTAGGGTTAGGGGTAGGGTTAGGGGTAGGGTTAGGGGTAGGGCTAGGGGTAGGGTTAGGGGTAGGGTTGGGGTTAGGGGTAGGGTTAGAGCTAGGGGTAGGGTTAGGGGTAGGGTTAGGGGTAGGGTTAGGGTTAGGGGTAGGGTTAGGGGTAGGGTTAGGGGTAGGGTTAGGGCTAGGGTTAGGGCTAGGGTTAGGGGTAGGGTTAGGGCTAGGGGTAGGGTTAGGGGTAGGGTTAGGGCTAGGGGTAGGGTTAGGGCTAGGGTTAGGGCTAGGGGTAGGGCTAGGGGTAGGGTTAGGGCTAGGATTAGGGTTAGGGTTAGGGCTAAATTTAGGGTTAGGGTTGGGGCTAAATTTAGAGTTAGGGTTGGCGATAAATTTAGGGTTAGGCTTCTTTCACACTTACGTCAGTACGGGGCCGTCGCAATGCATCGGCCCGACATACCGACGCACGTTGTGAAAATTGTGCACAACGTGGGCAGCGGATGAAGTTTTTCAACGCATCCGCTGCCCAATCTATGTCCTGGGGAGGAGGGGGCGGAGTTACAGCCACGCATGCGCGGTCAGAAATGGCGGATGCGACGTACAAAAAAAGTTACATTGAACGTTTTTTTGTGCTGACTGTCCGCCAAAACACTGATCCAGTGCACGATGGATGCGACGTGTGGCCATCCGTCACGATCCGTCAGCAATACAAGTCTATGGGCAAAAAACGCATTCTTCGAGCACATTTGCAGGATCCGTTTCTTGTCCAAAACGACGGATTGCGACGGATGCCAAACAACGCAAGTGTGAAAGTAGCCTTAGGGCTAGGGTTAGGGTTGGGGCTAAAGTTAGGGCTAGGGTTGGGGCTAAAGTTAGGGTTAGAGTTGGGATTAGGCTTAGGGTTTGGATTAGGGTTGGTATTAGGGTTAGGTTTGGCATTAGGGTTACGCTTGGGATTAGGGTTAGGTTTGGGATTAGGGTTAAGGTTAGGGTTGTGATTAGGGGTGTATTGGGATTAGGGTTAGGCTTGAGGTTAGGGTTGAGATTAGGATTAGGGGTGTGTTGGATTTAGGGTTTTGATTAGGGTTATGGTTAGGGTTGACATTAGGGTTGTTTTGGGGTAAGGGTTGTGATTATGGTTAGGGTTAGTGATTAGGATTATGGATCAGGTTGGGATTAGGGATAGGGGTGTGTTGGGGTTAGGGTTGGAGCTAGAATTGGGGGGTTTCCACTGTTTAGGTACATCAGGTGGTCTCAAAACACGACAGCCAATTTTGCGCTCAAAAAGTCAAATGGTGTTCCCTCCCTTCTGAGCTCTGCCGTGCGCCCAAACAGTGGGTTACCTGTCATGATCCCAATGGCAGGGGATCACAAAAGGACAAGCACAAAAAACAAAACAAGCTCTAGGGTGATGGAAACTGAGCTGACCGCGATCCTGAACCTCAACACACAACTAGCTGTAGCCGGGGAACGTGCCTACGATGATTCTAGACGTCTCGCGCCAGCCGAAGAACTAACTTTCCCTATTAGAAGAAACACAGACCTCTCTTGCCTCCAGAGAAACACCCCACAGAAATAGCAGCCCCCCACATGTAATGATGGTGAAATGAGAGGAAAGCACATACGTAGTTATGAAAACAGATTCAGCAAAATGAGGCCCGCTAAAGCTAGATAGCAGAGGATACAAAAGTGAACTGCGCGGTCAGCGAAAAACCCTACAAAAAACCATCCTGAAATTACTTGAACTCATGTTCCAACTCATGGAACATAAGGAGTAATATCAGCCCACTAGAGCAACCAGCAAAAAGGAATCACATATCTGCAAGCTGGACTAAGACAAAAATTAAGCAAAACGTGGAACAGGAAAATCAAAAACTTAGCTTGTCCTGAAGAATACAGAAGCGGGAAGCAAAGGTAACAAGACACACTGATTACATTGATAGCCGGCGAGGAAATGACAAGAAAGCCAGGTTAAATAGGAAACTCCCATATCCTGATAGAACAGGTGGACACCAGAGACCGCAGAGAACACAAGTCACCCAGTACCATCTGTAACCACCAGAGGGAGCCCAAAAACAGAATCCACAACAGTACCCCCCCCCCTTGAGGAGGGGTCACCGAACCCTCACGAGAACCACCAGGGCGACCAGGATGAGCCCTATGAAATGCACGGACCAAATCAGCAGCATGAACATCAGAGGCAACCACCCAAGAATTATCCTCCTGACCATAACCCTTCCACTTGACCAAATATTGGAGTTTCCGTCTGGAAACACGAGAATCCAAGATCTTCTCCACAACATACTCCAATTCTCCCTCCACCAGCACCGGAGCAGGAGGCTCAAGCGAAGGAACAACAGGTACCTCATACTTCCGCAACAACGACCGATGGAACACATTATGAATAGCAAACGATGCCGGGAGATCCAAACGAAACGACACAGGGTTAAGAATTTCCAAGATCCTATAGGGACCGATGAACCGAGGCTTGAACTTAGGAGAAGAGACCTTCATAGGAACAAAACGAGAAGACAACCACACCAAGTCCCCAACACGAAGTCGAGGACCCACGCGGCGACGGCGATTAGCAAACTGCTGAGCCCTCTCCTGGGACAACTTCAAATTGTCCATCACATGACTCCAAATCTGATGCAACCTATCCACCACCATGTCCACTCCAGGACAATCAGAAGGCTCCACCTGACCAGAGGAAAAACGAGGATGAAACCCCGAATTACAAAAGAAAGGAGAAACCAAGGTAGCAGAACTAGCCCGATTATTAAGGGCAAATTCGGCAAGCGGCAAAAAGGTAACCCAGTCATCTTGATCAGCAGAAACAAAACACCTTAAATAAGTTTCCAAGGTCTGATTAGTTCGTTCCGTCTGGCCATTCGTCTGAGGATGGAATGCAGACGAAAAGGACAAATCAATGCCCATCTTAGCACAGAACGTCCGCCAAAATCTAGACACAAACTGGGATCCCCTGTCAGAAACGATGTTCTCCGGAATCCCATGCAAACGAACCACGTTCTGAAAAAACAGAGGGACCAACTCAGAGGAGGAAGGCAACTTAGGCAAGGGTACCAGATGAACCATCTTAGAAAAGCGGTCACACACAACCCAGATGACGGACATTTTTTGAGAGACAGGGAGATCCGAAATAAAGTCCATGGAAATGTGCGTCCAAGGCCTCTTCGGAATAGTCAAAGGTGACAACAATCCACTGGCCCGAGAACAGCAAGGCTTAGCCCGAGCGCAAACTTCACAAGACTGCACAAAAGAACGCACATCCCTCGACAAGGAAGGCCACCAAAAAGACCTGGCCACCAAGTCTCTAGTACCAAATATTCCAGGATGACCTGCCAACGCAGAAGAATGGACCTCGGAGATGACTCTACTGGTCCAATTATCCGGAACAAACAGTCTTTCAGGCGGACAACGATCAGGTTTATCTGCCTGAAACTCCTGCAAAGCACGTCTCAAGTCTGGGGAGACAGCCGACAAAATCACCCCATCCCTAAGGATACCAGTGGGCTCAGAATTTCCTGGGGAGTCAGGCACAAAACTCCTAGAAAGAGCATCCGCCTTCACATTCTTTGAACCTGGCAGGTATGAAACCACAAAATCGAAACGGGAGAAAAACAGTGACCAACGAGCCTGTCTAGGATTCAGACGCCTGGCAGACTCAAGGTAAATCAGATTTTTGTGATTAGTCAAGACCACCACACGATGTCTAGCACCTCAAGCCAATGACGCCACTCCTCAAATGCCCACTTCATGGCCAAAAGCTCCCGATTACCAACATCATAATTCCGCTCAGTGGGCGAAAACTTTCTTGAAAAGAACGCACATGGCTTCATCACTGAGCAATCGGAGCCTCTCTGTGACAAAACCGCCCCCGCTCCAATCTCGGAAGCATCAACCTCAACCTGAAAAGGAAGCGAAACATCTGGCTGACGCAACACAGGAGCAGAAGAAAACCGGCGCTTAAGTTCCCGAAAGGCCTCCACAGCCGCAGGAGACCAATCAGCAACATCAGCACCCTTCTTAGTCAAATCCGTCAAAGGCTTAACAACACTAGAAAAATTAGTTATGAAACGACGATAAAAATTAGCAAAGCCCAAGAACTTCTGTAGACTCTTAAGAGATGTAGGCTGCGTCCAGTCACAAATAGCCTGAACCTTGACGGGCTCCATCTCAATAGTAGAAGGGGAAAAAATATACCCCAAAAAAGAAATCTTCTGGACTCCAAAGAGACACTTTGAACCTTTTACAAACAAAGAATTGGCCCGCAGGACCTGAAACACCTTCCTGACCTGCTGAACATGGGACTCCCAGTCATCCGAAAAAACCAAAACATCATCCAAATACACAATCATAAATTTATCCAGATATTCACGGAAAATATCGTGCATAAAGGACTGGAAGACAGAAGGAGCATTAGAAAGTCCAAAAGGCATCACCAAATACTCAAAATGGCCCTCAGGCGTATTAAATGCGGTTTTCCACTCATCACCCTGCTTTATCCGCACAAGATTATACGCACCCCGAAGATCAATCTTAGTGAACCATTTAGCCCCCTTAATGCGAGCGAACAAATCAGTCAACAATGGCAAAGGATACTGATATTTAACTGTAATCTTATTCAAAAGACGGTAATCTATACAAGGCCTCAAGGAACCATCTTTTTTGGCCACAAAAAAAAAACCTGCTCCCAAAGGGGACGAAGATGGACGGATATGTCCCTTTTCCAAGGACTCCTTAACATAATCCCGCATAGCAGTATGCTCTGGCACTGACAGATTGAACAAACGACCTTTAGGAAATTTACTGCCAGGAATCAAATCTATAGCACAATCGCAATCCCTGTGAGGAGGAAGCGAATTGAGCTTAGGCTCCTCAAAAACATCCCGATAATCAGACAAAAATACCGGAACCTCAGAAGGAGTAGATGAAGCGATAGAAATCGGAGGTGCATCATCATGAACCCCCTGACATCCCCAGCTTAACACAGACATCGTTTTCCAGTCCAAGACTGGGTTATGAATTTGTAACCATGGCAGACCAAGCACTAAGACATCATGTAAATTATACAGTACCAGGAAGCGAATCACCTCCTGATGAACGGGAGTCATACGCATGGTCACTTGTGTCCAGTACTGAGGTTTATTCATAGCCAAAGGTGTAGTCAATTCCTTTCAAAGGAATAGGGACTTCCAGAGGCTCCAGACTAAACCCACAGCGGTTGGCAAATGACCAATCCATAAGACTCAGGGCAGCACCTGAATCCACATAGGCATCGACTGAAATGGCTGATAATGAACAAATCAGAGTCACAGACAGAATGAACTTAGACTGTAAAGTACTAATGGCAACAGACTTATCAACCTTTTTTGTGCGTTTAGAGCATGCTGATATAACATGAGCTGAATCACCACAATAAAAACACAACCCATTTTTCCGCCTATAGTTTTGCCGTTCACTTCTGGACTGAATTCTATCACATTGCATTGTCTCAGGTGCCTGTTCAGAAGACACCGCCAAATGGTGCACAGGTTTGCGCTCCCGTAAACGCCGATCAATCTGAATAGCCATAGTCATAGACTCATTCAGACCTGTAGGCGCAGGGAACCCCACCATGACATCTTTAATGGCCTCAGAAAGGCCATCTCTGAATCTTGCAGCCAGGGCGCACTCATTCCACTGAGTAAGCACCGACCATTTCCGAAATTTCTGACAATATATTTCTGCTTCATCTTGCCCCTGAGAGAGAGCCAATAAAGCTTTTTCAGCCTGAATCTCTAGGTTAGGTTCCTCATAGAGCAAACCCAATGCCAGAAAAAACGCATCCACATTGAGCAACGCAGGATCCCCTGGTGCCAATGCAAATGCCCAATTCTGAGGGTCACCCCGCAGGAAAGATATAACAATCTTGACTTGCTGAGCAGGGTCTCCAGAAGAGCGAGATTTCAAAGAAAGAAACAACTTGCAATTGTTCCTAAAATTCAGAAAACTAGATCTATCTCCAGAAAAAAACTCTGGGATAGGAATTCTAGGTTCAGACATAGGAGCATGTACAACAAAATCTTGTACATTTTGAACCTTAGCAGCAAGATTATTCAGGCTGGAAGCCAAACTCTGGACATCCATGATAAACAGCTGAGGTCAGAGCCATTCAAGGATTAAGAGGAGGTAAGACGCAGCCAGGCTGCAATTAAGGCTATGCAGCAAACTCTGAGGGGGAAAAAAAAAAAAAAAAAACTTCCTCAGACTACTTTTCCTCCTACTTCAGCTAATACGATTACCACTTTTTGGCCGGCTATACTGTCATGATCCCAATGGCAGGGGATCACAAAAGGACAAGCACAAAAAACAAAACAAGCTCTAGGGTGATGGAAACTGAGCTGACCGCGATCCTGAACCTCAACACACAACTAGCTGTAGCCGGGGAACGTGCCTACGATGATTCTAGACGTCTCGCGCCAGCCGAAGAACTAACTTTCCCTATTAGAAGAAACACAGACCTCTCTTGCCTCCAGAGAAACACCCCACAGAAATAGCAGCCCCCCACATGTAATGACGGTGAAATGAGAGGAAAGCACATACGTAGTTATGAAAACAGATTCAGCAAAATGAGGCCCGCTAAAGCTAGAAAGCAGAGGATACAAAAGTGAACTGCGCGGTCAGCGAAAAACCCTACAAAAAACCATCCTGAAATTACTTGAACTCATGTTCCAACTCATGGAACATGAGGAGTAATATCAGCCCACTAGAGCAACCAGCAAAAAGGAATCACATATCTGCAAGCTGGACTAAGACAAAAATTAAGCAAAACGTGGAACAGGAAAATCAAAAACTTAGCTTGTCCTGAAGAATACAGAAGCGGGAAGCAGAGGTAACAAGACACACTGATTACATTGATAGCCGGAGAGGAAATGACAAGAAAGCCAGGTTAAATAGGAAACTCCCATATCCTGATAGAACAGGTGGACACCAGAGACCGCAGAGAACACAAGTCACCCAGTACCATCTGTAACCACCAGAGGGAGCCCAAAAACAGAATCCACAACAGTTACCCCCACATATGGGGCATCAGCATACTCGGGATAAATTGGACAACAACTTCTGGGGTCCAATTTCTCTTGTTACCCTTGTGAAAATAAAAACTTGGGGGCTACAAAATCCTTTTTGTGGAAAAAAAAATATATATATATATTTTTATGACTCTGCATTATAAACTTCTGTGAAGCACTTGGGCATTCAAAGTTCTCACCACACATCTATATAAGTTCCTTGGGGGGTCTAATTTCCAAAATGGGGTCACTTGTGGGGGGTTACTACTGTTTAGGTACATCAGGGGCTCTGCAAACGCAACATAATGCCCACAGACCATTCTATCTAAGTCTGCATTCCAAAACGGCGCTCCTTCCCTTCCGAGCTCTGCCGTGCGCCCAAACAGTGGTTTACCCCCACATATGGGGCATCAGCATACTCAGGATAAATTGGACAACAACTTTAGTGGTCCAATTTCTCCTGTTACCCTTGTGAAAATAAAAACTTGGGGGCTACAATATCTTTTTTGTCAAAAAAAAATATTTTTTATTTTCACGACTCTGCATTCTAAACTTCTGTGAAGCACTTGGGCATTCAAAATTCTCACCACACATCTAGATAAGTTCCATGGGGGGTCTAGTTTCCAAAATGGGGTCACTTGTGGGGGATTTCTACTGTTTAGGCACATCAGGGGCTCTCCAAACGCGACATGGCGTCCGATCTCAATTCCAGCCAATTCTACATTGAAAAAGTAAAACGGCACTCTTTCTCTTCCAAGCTCTGCGGTGCGCACAAACAGTGGTTTACCCCCACATATTGGGTATCGACGTACTCAGGAGAAATTGCACAACAACTTTAGTGGTCTAATTTCTCCTGTTACCCTTGTGAAAATAAAAATTTGTGGGCAAAAATATCATTTTTGTAGAAAAAATTCGATTTTTTTTCACGGCTCTACGTTATAAACTTCTGTGAAGCACATGGGGGTTCAAAGTGCTCACCACACATCTAGATAAGTTCCTTAACGGGTCTAGTTTCCAAAATGGGGTCACTTGTGGGGGGTTTCTACTGTTTAGGCACATCAGGGGCTCTCCAAACCCGACATGGCGTCCAATCTCAATTCCAGTCAATTCTACATTGAAAAAGTAAAACGGCGCTCCTTCACTTCCAAGCTCTGCGGTGCGCCCAAACAGTGGTTTACCCTCACATATGGGGTATCGACGTATTCAGGAGAAATCGCACAACAACTTTTGTGGTCTAATTTCTCCTGTTACCCTTGTGAAAATAAGAATTTGTGGGTGAAAAGATCATTTTTGTGTAAACAAAAGCGATTTTTTTATTTTCACGGCTCTACGTTATAAACTTCTGTGAAGCACTTGGGGGTTCAAAGTGCTCACCACACATCTAGATAAGTTCCTTAAGGGGTCTAGTTTCCAAAATGGTGTCACTTGTGGGGAGTTTCCACTGTTTAGGCACATCAGGGGCTCTCTAAACGTGACATGGTGTCCAATCTCAATTCCAGCCAATTCTGCATTGAAAAAGTCAAACGGCGCTCCTTCACTTCTAAGTTCTGCGGTGCGCCCAAAAAGTGGTTTACCCCCACATATGGGGTATTGGCGTATTTAGGAGAAATTGCATAACAAAATTTATGGTTACATTTCTGTTTTTACACTCGTGAAAATAAAAAAAATGGTTCTGAATTAAGATGTTTGCAAAAAAAAGTTAAATGTTCATTTTTTCCTTCCACATTGTTTCAGTTCCTGTGAAGCACGTAAAGGGTTAATAAACTTCTTTAATGTGGTTTTGAGAACCTTGAGGGGTGTAGTTTTTAGAATGGTGTCACACTTCATTATTTTCTATTATATAGACCCCTCAAAATGACTTCAAATGTGATGTGGTCCCTAAAAAAAAATGGTGTTGTAAAAATGAGAAATTGCTGGTCAACTTTTAACCCTTATAACTCCCTAACAAAAAAAAATTTTGTTTCCAAAATTGTGCTGATGTAAAGTAGACATGTGGGAAATGTTATTTATTAACTATTTTTCATGACATATCTCTCTGATTTAAGGGCATAAAAAATACAAAGTTTGAAAATTGCAAAATTTTAAAATTTTTCGCCATATTTCCGTTTTTTTCATAAATAATCGCAAGTAATATCGAAGAAATGTTACCACTAACATGAAGTACAATATGTCACGAAAAAACAATCTCAGAATCAGCGGGATCCGTTGAAGCGTTCCAGAGTTATAACCTCATAAAGTGACAGTGGTCAGAATTGCAAAAATTGGCTCGGTCATTAAGTACCAAATTGGCTCTGTCACTAAGGGGTTAAACCAGTTAAAACAAAGAGAAACAGCTGACAGCATTTCACAATGAGGGCGCATGCTCCCAATCAGAGGAACCCACTTGGAAGATACAGCAATTAGAAAGCAAAAAAGGAACAGCATCCAATTCAGGTGAAAGGTTGAAAAAATCTTTAATCCGCCATGATACAACGTTTCGACCACCACTGGTTGAAACGTTGTATGAAGGAGGATTAAAGATTTTTTTCAACCTTTCACCTGGATAGGATGCTGTTCCTTTTTTATCCTTAAACCAGTAAGCCATACTGTACAAAATAATTAATAACATTTCCCATATGTCTACTTTACATCCGCATCATTTTTCAAATGTCATTTTATTTTGTTAGGATCTTAGAGGGGTTTAAAGTTTACCAGCAATTTTTTCAACAAATTTACAAAATCTGTTTTTTTAGGAACCCAGTCAGATTTCAATAGACTTTGAGAGGCTAAATATTGGAAACATCCCCAAAGGGATACCATTTTAAAATCAGCACAGCTCAAATACTTCAAAACTGCTGGCAGGACATTTTTAACCCTTCACGTGCTATACAGGAATTAATGCAAAGTGGAATGAAAAAAATAAATTTTACCTCTAAAATGTTGGTTTAGCCACAATTTTTTCACTTTTGCAAGAGGTAACTTCAAAAAGTGGACCCCCACAGTTTGTCACTCAATTTCTTTCGAGTGCAGTCCCCCCCATGTAGTTAAAAAGTTCTGTTTGGACAAATGGCAGGGCTTGGAACAGAATAAGCACCCTTTGAATTTTGGAACACTAATAGAAATAAATGTCGGTCACTATGTTGCATTTGCAAGTCCCCTAAGATGCATAAACAGCAGAAACCCTCCACAAGTGAGCCCATTTTGGAAACTAGACCGCTCAAGGATTTTATCCAGGGGTATAATGAGGATTTTGAACCTGAGGGCACTACATAGAATTTGATAACATTAGGTTGTCATATTGAATATGTACTCATAACGTCATCATTTTTTTCTACATTTGAAAAAATCCCAACCCTAACCCTAAGCTCAATTCTAACCCTTAGCTAAACCCTAACCCCAACAGATGAAAGAAATAAAAATTATAAAACAAATTTTATGTCACTAAGGAGATGACATGGGGGGGGGTGATTTACTAATTATTGGGCTTTTGATCACTGTGATAGGGACTATCACTGTGCTCAAAAGTCAGGAACCAATTAGAAAAATCCCTGCTGTTGCTGGGTGCCGGCTGGCAGATCACAGCAGGCGAACTGCGCATGTGCCAGACATTTTTCTTCACGAACTGGAGGCGGAATATGGAGCAGGAGGGTCGGAGGATGGTGAAGTTACCAGAGGATGGCAGAGGTATCATGTCAGAAGAGAGAGAGAGAAATGATTTTGACACCTGGTTACACTTTATGTGATCACATGATTGGAGACCATAAAAAACAGCCCTGATTGTGCTCTCCACGGTAGCTGAGACCCCATAAATTTTCAGACTTTGGGGGCGCTATTCACTTATTCCCGCAGGGAATATAATGCGTATCGGCAGTTATTAAAGGGTTAAGTTAAAACATTCCTGGGTTGCATTCGCAGTATGTTTTGGATCATTGTCCATCTGTGCTGTGAAGTGCTCTCCAATAAACCTTGCTGCATTTGGTTCAATCTACTTCTGTCTTCACTCACATCATTAATAAACACTAGTTGTCCAGTGACATTGGAAGCCATGCATGCCCATGCCATCACATTGCCTCCACCATGTTATACAGAGGATGCGGCGTGCTTTGGATCATGAGCCATTCCAGGCCTTTTCCATAATTTCTTCTTCCCATTATTCTGGTAAAAGTTAATCTTAGATTCATCTGTCCAAACAATGCTTTTTAGAACTGGACTGGTTTCTTTAGATTTTTTTTTGCAAAGTCTAATTCGGCCTTTCTATTTTTAAGGCTGATTAATAATTTGCACATTGAGGTGAACCCTCTGCATTTGCTCTCATGAAGTCTTCTCTTTAAGGTAGACCGAAAGACTGAAACACCTACTTCCTGGAGAGTGTTCTTCACTTGGTTGGAAGTAGTGAAGGGATTTTCCTTCACTATGGAAAGGATTCTGTGATCATCCACCACTCTTGTCTTCCGTGTACATCCAGGCCTTTTTGAGTTCCCAAGCTCACCAGTGTGATATTTTTTTTTTTTGCAAAATGTACGAAAATAATTTCACCACTTCTAATATTTCAGCCATGTCTCTGATGGATTTCTTGTTTTTCAGCCAAATGATGGCCTATTTCTCTTCCATTGAGAGCTCCTTTGTCCTCATGTTGTTGGTTCACAGTAACAGCTTTCATATGCAAATGTCACACCTGGAATAAGTTCCAGACCTTTTATCTGCTTAATTGATGATGATTTAACAAGGGAATAGCCCAAGAGCTTCTGAAATAATTATCCAATTACTTTTGATCAATTTAAAAAGAGACAGCTATATATTAAAGAGCTGCAATTCCTAAACCTTTACTCCAGTTAGGATGTGAATACCCTCAAATAAAAGCTGAAAGTCTACAATTAAAGCACATAATGATTATATAACTGTATTTTGAATATATTTTAGTAAATCGTTAAATTGCCAAAACTTGTGTCACTGTCCAAATATTTCTGGACCTAACTGTACATGCTACGATAGGACTTATTGGAACATACATTCTGATTAGTAACAGCTAATGAAAACCATTTAATTTACTGCTATCTATAAAGTTTATAAGCGTTATAAGCTCCTGTTATTTAGCCTTAAAGGGATTGTCCATTACTCGGGTAACCCCTTCTGAATCCCTATGTTTACCCCCTAATAAAATAATAGCACATTTTTCTCACTTCCGGTGCTGATGCTGTTCCAGCAGTGCTGGCACTCGCTCCCCCGGGGATCGGGTGACACAATGTCATAATAAGCCATGGAAGAACCATTGTTGACATTGCTGGAACGGCACCAGAGGTGAGGATAGATGCTATTATTGTCCTGGGGAGAAACATAGGGATTGAGAAGGTGCTCCCAAGTAGTGGACAACCTCTTTAAGTAAATAATATAGGAATAGATGTACTTGATTGGTTGTGATCCTTACTATGATTTCTCCTATGGTCTCTATATGCCAATCTCTGTCTCTTTCAATATGTCACAATCCCATTATCTTACTTTCTCCTTCTCCCACTCCTTTGGCCTTCCTGTACTTGATCTCTTCTCTTGCACACATTCTTTCTTCCTCTCCCCTGTTTTTCTAATGCCGTGTGTATACCTGACCTGCGTCTAAGGGTCACCTGCACACTGCAATGCTGCAATCACTGCACTATATTTGATTTCCAACCCTCTGTCTACCCCGATCTATGAGCCAGACAGGAACAGCCAAAGGGTCGGATATGACTTGAATGCTGCAGTTTGCCCACATCAGCCCTACATGAATCCTGTCCAAGACAAAGAATGACAAAGCCAGTAAGGAGCCTAAATAAATACAATTATTAAAAATATTGCATTCATATAGTTATTGACGCTATAATAAATGTATATAGTGTCATTGAACTGTTATATAATTACTCATTTTTCATAAAAATAGTTACATTTATAATAGACTAGTAACTTTTATACAAAAACAACAATTCTGGCACTTCTTTGTCCTGTGCCCTTCCTCTTATTCTTCCACAAAATATATGTATTAATTGAGAACTGAGTGCATTCATCTCACCGACACAATCTAATAATGTTTAATCAGTGCTGACAGTCTTCAGGCCAATATATATGAGCTAATAATTAAGAAATCAATTTAATGAAGAAAATTTGTTCCTGATCATTGGCCCATTTAAACATGAAGCCGATTAGTTGACGAAAGGGTAAAACGCTTGTTCATCTGAAACCTGGATCATTTATGCCGGCATAAAAATTATTGTTGTCAGCAGCACATTGTCCCATGCAAAACGGGGATGTGCTGCCAACACTATAGATGCTGTATGGCGACTGAACAATTGTTTTAATGATCAGTTTGCCTTAACTTGCAAACTTTTGCAGTTAATCGGTGCTCATTAAAAGGCACATCCTATTGACACGAGGACTAACACATTGGAATCATTGTTTAGGACTCTACACAGGATCGATGTGAAAGTGATGCATATAATTTCAAATTAAAGTTAAAAAACAAAATCTTTAAAATTAAAAAAAACCTTTGAATTAAAAAACATAAGGTATCATTTAATCAATAATTAATAGTTTCCCTGGCACCACATTTTTAAGGTAAGTGGCTTTCATATACCTTTAAAATAATTTAATAACTCATTTATAGCTAATATTGCAGAAATACATTTCTTCCAAAGCAATTCCTGCCCGATCAGATTAATTAGTAGACAATAATTTATTTTTTCATTATCTTTTTTCCTACTCACTTACTTTGATGAACCATAATGGCAAAAAGACAAGATATAGATTAAAAAAAATAATAATTCTTAATGACTTCTTCATAGCTTGGCTTACTTTGTCAAATGTGTATGAGAGTATAATATTCTAAAGACATTACTAATTATGAGGTGTGGGAGATCTGAGGCAGAACAGGAAATATTGCCAATATTAAGATCATGCTAAAGAAATTCATAACTTTATTGAAGAGATGTATAATATGCCCACGGAATATAGGTATTGCACATATATTAGACAGGTTCTGGAGCGCTTACATATTGATATACAGAGATAATACTCAGTGAAGGGTGGCACATTTCCATTTTCATGGTGACAGTTCATCAGGAGTGAGGGGAATAATTTAGATAGCAGTGGGAGGTAAGTAAGTCAGGTCATTAAACTTAATAGCAGTAAGAGACAAAGCGTCACACACAGAGGAGTGGGTTTCATAGTCAATTCACTTCTAACTATCATTGGTTTATAATGGTATGTTTCATATCAGCACAAGCACGGAGCACTGCCAAGTTGGTCGAGATACAAAATGTGACTTTGAAAGCTAATTTTCTAACATCATCTTGGAAATCGATATTTTTATATATTATTTTTTTCCATTTAAAAGGGACCTGACATCTGGTAAATACCTATAAACTATATACATGGGTGCATCTGTCTTTTTAAGGGGTTGTCCAGGTTTGGCACAAAAATCTGAAGTCACTCTATGTGACTACTGATTTGTGAATGGTGACACTGCGCACAGCACGTCCTGCAAGATTCTCCAGTGCAGGCAGTAATGTGACCGCAAGTATGCAATATGCATACTACCGACCACACTCCGACTAGAAGTGCGCTGCCTCACTCAATACATATGAATTGAACGAGGTAATGCATTTCTAAAATCTGGCACGAAGTCTGCTCATCGTATGTACAGTCATGGCCAAAAGTATTGACACCCCTGCAATTCTGTCAGATAATACTCATTTTCTTCCTGAAAATGATTGCAAACACAAATTATTTGGTATTATTATCTTCATTTAATTTGTCTTAAATGAAAAAACACAAAAGAGAATGAAGCAAAAAGCAAAACATTGATCATTTCACACAAAACTCCAAAAATGGGCCAGACAAAAGTATTGGCACCCTCAGCCTAATACTTGGTTGCATAACCTTTAGCCAAAATAACTGTGACCAACCGCTTCCGGTAACCATCAATAAGTTTGTTACAATGCTCTGCTGGAATTTTAGACCATTCTTCTTTGGCAAACTGCTCCAGGTCCCTGATATTTGAAGGGTGCCTTCTCCAAACTGCCATTTTTAGATCTCTCCACAGGTGTTCTATGGGATTCTGGTCTGGACTTATTGCTGGCCACCTTAGAAGTCTCCAGTGCTTTCTCTCAAACCATTTTCTAGTGCTTTTTGAAGTGTGTTTTGGGTCATTGTCCTGCTGGAAGACCCATGACCTCTGAGGGAGACCCAGCTTTCTCACACTGGGCCCTACATTATGCTGCAAAATTTGTTGGTAGTCTTCAGACTTCATAATGCCATGCACACGGTCAAGCAGTCCAGTGCCAGAGGCAGCAAAGCAACCCCAAAACATCAGGGAACATCCGCCATGTTTGACTGTAGGGACCGTGTTCTTTTCTTTGAATGCCTCTTTTTTTCTCCTGTAAACTCTAAAAAGCTCTACTTTTGTCTCATCTGACCAGAGAACAATCTTTCAAAATGTTTTAGGCTTTTTCAGGTAAGTTTTGGCAAACTCCAGCCTGGCTTTTTTATGTCTCGGGGTAAGAAGTGGGGTCTTCCTGGGTCTCCTACCATACAGTCCCTTTTCATTCAGATGCCGACGGATAGTACGGGCTGACACGTTGTACCCTCGGACTGCAGGGCAGCTTGAACTTGTTTGGATGTTAGTCGAGGTTCTTTATCCAACATCCGCACAATCTTGCGTTGAAATCTCTTGTCAATTTTTCTTTTCCGTCCACATCTAGGGAGGTTAGCCACAGTGCCATGGGCTTTACACTTCTTGATGACACAGCGCACGGTAGACACAGGAACATTCAGGTCTTTGGAGATGACTTGTAGCCTTGAGATTGCTCATGCTTCCTCACAATTTGGTTTCTCAAGTCCTCAGATAGTTCTTTGGTCTTCTTTCTTTTCTCCATGCTCAATGTGGTACACACAAGGACAGAGGTTGAGTCAACTTTAATCCATGTCAACTGGCTGCAAGTGTGATTTAGTTATTGCCACAGGTAAGTTACAGGTGCTGTTAATTACACAAATTAGAGAAGCATCACATGATTTTTCGAACAGTGCCAATACTTTTGCCACCCCCTTTTTTATGTTTGGTGTGGAATTATATCCAATTTGGCTTTAGGACAATTCTTTTTGTGTTTTTTTTCATTTAAGACAAATTAAATGAAGATAATAATACCAAATAATTTGTGTTTGCAATCATTTTCAGGAAGAAAATGAGTAATATCTAACAGAATTGCAGGGGTGTCAATACTTTTGGCCATGACTGTATCATTGCGGTCACATGACCTCCTAGCCTCGCCACTGGCACCAGAGAATCCTGACTGTGCTCGCTGTGTAAAATGTGATAGAGTGACAGCAGACTTTTGTGCCAAACCTGGACAACCCCTTTAAGGCTGATTATGGGCAAACTCACTTTGTGGGGAAAGTTCTCTCACCTTTCCAAACTTCTTTCACCGCATATCCAAAGGAACTTGAATAGTCAAAAATTGTGCATTATGGGCAAACCAGTCTGGCCCCATCTGCCGCTAATACACCAAGTGAGATGGACAATTCAACCTCACTATCTCCTCCTAGTACTTTGCTACTTAAGAACGCTGTGACTTCACTCATTCACAATGTAACTCCGAGCCTCTGGCATGTAGGCAGATGCCCGAATCCACTTTGCTCACAAAGTTGCAAACTTTTGAGAAAAGAGAGTGAGATCAAGGATCTCAGTCACACCTCAGTGGGAGTACTATCCGCAGATGGGGCCAGACTCCTCTGCCTATAGTGCACACCTTATATTCTCATACATTGTACATAGCAAGGCATGCAATTTTCAGATCAGACAAAGACTAGGTATGAATGGATCTGCTGCTTCCAGAATGTGAACAACTCTTAGGTTATGTGCACATGATGCCTTTATCAGGTGGATTCCATCTGGAACCCACCAGAAGAACTGCTAAAAAAACAGCTACAAATAATGAACATAAAGCACAGCAATCTAAAAATGAATAGTTATGCCTTTTGTAACTTGTTCCATCTTTTGTGTATCATGTTCATACACTTAGAAGCTGTGTTGGGTGTAAAGTTAAAAATATAAAAAATAAGCCATGACAAGTATAGCGCCGAAGAAGACCTTCACAAAAAAACACCACCATTGTTTTATGGGTCCAGTGATGAGTCTTCGGAAGCTGCTCCCAGTGTCTGGTATTGGCTGCAGTGCTGATGTCATGTTGACAGCCAATCAGTGATCTCAGCAATTCTGCCCGTGAAGACCGAACACCATGCTCAGTAATGCTGAGTTCACTGATTGGCTGCTGCATTGTCGACATGATGTCAGCATTGCAGTCAATACCAGATATCAGGAGCAGTGGCGGAGACTCGACGCTGGACCCAAGGACAGTCTGTAAAGTACAGTTTGTGAGCAAAGCAGATTCGGGCATCTGCCTACATGCCAGAGGCTCGGAGTTACATTGTGAATGAGTGAAGTCACAGCGTTCTTAAGTAGCAAAGTACTGGGAGGAGATAGTGAGGTCGAATTATCCATCCATCTCACTTGGTGTATTAGCGGCAGATGGGGCCAGACTGGTTTGCCCATAATCTCTAATAAATTGTGGCCTGGGACTGGAATTTTCTGAAAAAACACAACCCCTTTAATTCATGGAACATTTTGTAAACAAGAAAAGAAGCTTGTGATACAGTAAGAAAAGGGAAAGCAGTGTTATCCAGCTGAGGCTTAAGGGGTATTAAGGTTTCAGGAAATTCAGCTTATTCTTTGTTTAATATAGAGTTTTCAATTTTCCAAAAGACTTGCCATTTCAATTTTTGTGGTTTGAGTTCTTTGTTTGTAGTCTTTCAATACGAACTTTATTTGTTTATTTCCATGGAACAAGAATTTGTTGTGTAATGGACACATAAATGCTCAGCTCATTACGAGGCATCGCATTCTTCATCCATCACAAGACCAGGACATATTTAGAATTTTTTTTGTTATTATTACTTATATAAGACTCATCGTGCGGAGAGAGCAACACCGGGGAAGGACATCGTGATAGGAAGAATAGAAGGAACAAGGCAAAGAAGAAGACCAGCAACCCAAAGGATTGATACTATCAAGATAACGGCAGAGAAGACCCTGGTGGACCTACCTAGGATTACGCAAGATCGCTCTTCTTACATCTTAAACCATCAAGTCACTAAGGCTCGATGATAATAATGACCATATTAAGCTCTAGCACATGTGCAACCACATCTAATAAGTTTGATATAGTGCATGCAATATATATTACAGACCTAAAATCATATACATGGGTCATTCGATTTCAAGTGAACCAAGGCAATTTTCCTCTCTGTTTTTAATTCGTTTGAGATTTAGTTTTTTGGTAAATAGTGTGTTAAAGAATCCAAAAAATGTGAAGAAAAACAATTCTAAATACTTTACTTTTCTTAAAATGAATTTTCAAAGTTTTGAAAAAATGCTAATTTCTGTGTTGCATGTCTTTACTTTTCTCCTCATAACTCAGACCAGAACCAAGATAGAGAAGCGGTAAAAAACACCATTCCACTCCGAACTGTACAGGCTTCCACAAGAGTATATTTGTTAATATTTTTCCCATGTGGACTCAAACGCAAAAAAAAAAATCAATATTATATAAAATTTTCCAAAAATGTGCCTCCTCTGCACCTAAGCCACATCTGTACCAAAATTCACATTGGGATCTCAAAGGGATCATACATCAAAACATAACTACAGTGGGGGAAAAAAGTGTGTAGTCAGCCACCAATTGTGCAAGTTCTCCCACTTAAAAAGATGAAAGAGGCCTGTAATTGACATCATAGGTAGACCACAAACTATGAGAGTGAAAACAAATCCAGAAAATCACTTTGTCTGATTTGGCAAATTATGGTGGAAAATAAGTATTGGTGGCTGACTAAATACTTTTTTTCTCCACTGAATATGAACAGTGTCTAATTGAAAATCTTAAATTCTGATCTTTTCAGCCTGTGGTCTAAAAGTGAAGAGTCTATGTTTTTTAAATAACCAATTTATGATTTTTAGATATTATTACATTATTATATTATGTTACAGTTTAAAAGCAGGAGAGGACAGAGGTGTATAGCTGGAATGATGTGAAGCTGGAGTGAGGAGAAAGCTTTATTACAGCACAGATGCTGAGAATAAACAGCTTGAGCAAGACTCTTCTGCACAGTATGAAAACAAGAAAAACTTTTTAAATGTATGCCATCACAAGAAAGATTTTGGAGTGGAAGCTGAATGGCACCTTTTTGCCACTTCTCATGGCAAAGGTGTATGTGGTATTTTAGGAGGCACCTTGAAACGCTTTGCAGCTTGACATAGCCTCCAGAGGCCACATTGAGACCAAATCTTAATATCCATGCAACTTTTCAACTGGAGTGAGAAAAATATTCATAACATGCCATTCATGTACTGTACAAACCAGGACTATGAAGAATAGGAGTGTTTGTTAAAACATCGGATACAGAAATACACATATATACCAATAGAAATATATGACGTGCATTCACCAATATTATATACCTACAATATAATGCACGATTCCAATAAATATAATGAGCATAATTTTATTAAATCATAAAAACATCATACAATCATAGTACAAGGGAAAACAAAAACAAATGGAAAAAGAACGAGATGACACAGGGACTATACACTTTTTGGAATAAGCAATGAAATAGGGCGCACTACCAACATATAAACCTAGTATAAATAAAAAAAAAATATATATACATAAATACGGGGTGCAAGCGAGTGAGAAAACGACCAAATATAACCAGCAGAAAGAAAAGTATCACTCCAGTTATGCACACCACGTATAAAAAATGAAAACATAATGTAGGAAAAAACACAAGATTTTATTGACACACAATATAATAAAACATACTTAAAAACAGAAAGGCAAGGCCCTGTCCATAACACTCAGTAAATACAGAGTACAATAATATATATAACCCATAATAAGTATACTGAAAACCAATGCTATAAGCCTGCCTGTACCCTAGGACTAGATGCAGACCATACGTGGCCAGCTGACAGGACAAACTAACCAACCCAGGCGGATGTATACAAAATCCTAAGTGGCCAGTAAACACCCAAATAGTGCATTAAGCCCGAATGGCTCATGGGACAAAAATATCTACCCTAAGCCAGTAAGGCAACAGGATCCCAAAATAACAGTGTGAGGAAAAAAAAAAAAAAAAAAGCACTGGAACCGCCAGGAAAAACCTCAGAGCACTAGAAGAAGGGGTTACCCAAGTGGTGACCAGAGCGGAGTCCGTGGGCAGCCAGGCAAGCAAGCAGGACAGGGACCAGAGCAGCCCCACGCGTATCGCCCTTCAAGAGAGGGCTTCGTCAGGGGAAGTACCAACATGTGTCCCAAACCCTGTATAAATACCATCCCAATAGATTAGAACAAACGGCCCACCTGTGACTGAGCAAAGAAGCAAAGGGTCTGGATTCCTCTTCCTTCTCTAGAGTCGTCCCTGATGGACCTCGTGTATACTCCGCCTATTGGGAATCACTTTTTCCTCCAATCTAAAGTGGACTCTCTACGTTCTAATTGGACTTTTTTGAGGATTCATCTATATTACGATCGGCGCCTTACTGTGTCTGCGGTTGGATTTGTATAGCAACATGATGGCCTTTATTTATTTGCACTGCACTTTACATCTGCTGATGGAGTGGGCTACTCTAGTGGTAGTTCATTGGGTTTTTATTTACACCCTTCGGTGTTCTTATTAAAATATATGTACTAGATGGTATCAGGATAGGGTTTAGCCTCTATTTGCTGCACTACATACTGTGTACAGGTATTTTTGGCTCATGGGGCATCAGGTCATGATGCATGTTTGACACATAATATAGGGATTCCTCTGGCTCATGGGACATCCAGGTAGTTCTTCACTTATGCTGGCTTTCATCTTGTTAGCTGGTTTGGGCATATGGTTGGGGCTGATCAGCTTCTTTTGGCTGTTCTTTTCTCTTCCCTAGCCCATTGGGCATAGTTCCTGCCCCTACTCTCTTTTGGGGTTGTCCTTTATGCATAAGATAGATTTCGGTGTATTCTACCGGTACATTTGATTCCTCTGTTCTGGCATGGCTGTTATTATCTTTTCAGTCGTCCTTACGTTTCCTTCCCATACTAGTCTGTGTGTAGTATATACATGTATTTTGCTGTATATTTATTCAATAAAGATGGTGCTTATAATGACATTATTTATGCTGCAGACGTGTTTACAATACAATTGTATGGGTTGGATTTGGTTGGTGGATGTTTCTTGGCGTGTTTGTTTATTAAAATTGCATGCCTGTGAGGTTGTCCCCCGGGGGTTGATTGCTGTGTGTGCATGTTTCTTGTCCATTTTGGGCATTCGGTACGCCTTTTCTATTTTTCAGTTTCTTGATTATTTATTTTTATTTTATTTTTTTTTTTTTTAATCTATTTAGTATTTATTTATTTATTAATTTTCTTTATTTTTCTTTATTTATTTTTTCTTAGTTTCTCTTGGGTTTGTTATTTATTTTTATTATTTTTTTTTAGGTTAGCGTTCCGCTGTTTACATCTATAACTAGGGCCTCTGGTGCATAATTGCACTTCCATCTAGCTCCTTCTTCTGTATGTATATGTATGTGTATGCATTTGTATGCATATTTATACATGCATATATGGATATTTTGCCTTGGGACTGATCACCCCTTGGCTGGGCACACTTTTGTAGGCTCCCCGGTTCCGGTTTAGGATCTCTACCATCCTTATTATAACATATATTTTCTTAATACCTCTATCCCGTGTCTGTGCATATACATATATTTTTATAACTATGGGCTTTCCTGTTGCCAGGATTCTTTGTTCCAGCTGTTGCTTCACAGCTGGGCTTTTGGTGCTTTTGCGCCTGTGTTTTTGGCTCTCCTTCAGCTTGCTGTGTGGGTGTGGCTTTCATCGCTCACTCTGACAGCGGCCGCCTTCTCTTCCCCGCCCGGCTGGACGTGGGACTGGCTCCTTATCTCAGCTAGCTCCGGCTGCATTTTGGCTGGCACTTTCATTTCAGGACTTTTTGCACAGTTGCAGCTTCTTTGCTCAGTCACAGGTGGGCCGTTTGTTCTAATCTATTGGGATGGTATTTATACAGGGTTTGGGACACATGTTGGTACTTCCCCTGACGAAGCCCTCTCTTGAAGGGCGATACGTGTGGGGCTGCTCTGGTCCCTGTCCTGCTTGCTTGCCTGGCTGCCCACGGACTCCGCTCTGGTCACCACTTGGGTAACCCCTTCTTCTAGTGCTCTGAGGTTATTCCTGGCGGTTCCAGTGCTTTTTTTTTTTCTCACACTGTTATTTTGGGATCCTGTTGCCTTACTGGCTTAGGGTAGATATTTTTGTCCCATGAGCCGTTCGGGCTTAATGCACTATTTGGGTGTTTACTGGCCACTTAGGATTTTGCATACATCCGCCTGGGTTGGTTAGTTTGTCCTGTGAGCTGGCCACGTATGGTCTGCATCTAGTCCTAGGGTACAGGCAGGCTTATAGCATTGGTTATCAGTATGCTTATTATGGGTTATATATATTATTGTACTCTGTATTTACTGAGTGTTATGGACAGGGCCTTGCCTTTCTGTTTTTAAGTATGTTTTATTATGTTGTGTGTCAATAAAATCTTGTGTTTTTTCCTACATTATGTTTTCATTTTTTATACGTGGTGTGCATAACTGGAGTGATACTTTTCTTTCTGCTGGTTATATTTGGTCGTTTTCTCACTCGCTTGCACCCCGTATTTATGTATATATATATATTTTTTTATTTATACTAGGTTTATATGTTGGTAGTGCGCCCTATTTCATTGCTTATTCCAAAAAGTGTATTTTCCCACTGTTTTGGTGGGATTTTCCATACTGGGCTGCACACGTCCTATTTGGGACTAATTGATAGTATTGCTCTGGAACACTGACTACTGAGTGGGTGTTCTGTTATTATTGCTTCTTTACTTTACGGCTGTTCTTTGTGACACCACTTGCTGGGTGGGTGTTGCTGCATTATTTTTTCTGTTTTTTTTACGTTTTTCCATATATCTCTTCTTTTTACAGTCTACATTTTGGATTTTCTACCTGCTGGATATGGATTGGGACTCCCGCGAGGCAGCCTGGCAGGCCCAATCGGCCAACATCTTTATGCCTGGGGATGCTCCGGTACCGGATTCTGATTTCTCTAAACTGTCCACAGATTTAACATCGGCCCATAGATTGGGGATTAGACTATGGTGGAACATCCGTAGTCTAGAAGAATACCTTAGGTTGAATATTGTCCCTCGGGGCCTTAGGGTTCCCATTTATCCAGCGTGGGAACCTTCATCTGCATTTCGGACCACATGGGAACAGGGCCTATTGAAATGCTCGAGCATCATCATGAACATGCTGCTGGAACATGACAGGGAGTTATTATTTAACACTAAGATCAGGGTTAAGGATCTGGAGGGTCAACTCCTTAAATTTGATGATGCTAAGCAAGTCCAAACTTTCAGGGCTAGGCTCAAGGAAAATTTAGATAAATATGAAAGGGATATTGTCAACAAAAAGAAATCTAAGTTTTCCAGGGACCGCTCTGATTTTGAGTCGGCCAGGGCATTCCAATGGCGGCACCAGGGCAACCAGAGACGGGCGCCTCCAGTTCAGAGGACCAGGATCCAAGCACAGGAGTCTACTAGAGGTGCAGACTTCACCTCAGAGAGTGATTTTTTATCTTCGGCGGTAAGCGAGGTAGACGTCGGATCAGAAGGGGCCGTAAGCGCCGTCCCAATGTCACCACGAATAACGAGATTTGGGGGACGACGACCACAGATCCAGAAATCACACAGGAACCGTCGCAGATACTAATGGGTCCCTCTTCCGGGGCTGTCTCGGGACCAATGGTGGCATCGGATAATTTGTTGCAGGTCATTAACCTTTCTGATCATGTTCTTTCCGCTACAGAACTGAGAGTTCTTCAGAGGGGTTTGACTTTCTCCCCTTCACAAACCGCGGATAAGTTCACTTTAGTTAAGGACTTGTATCTGTATTGCAGGCACCTGGTTCTTCGAGTCTTACACAACAGGCCCCAGACTATGAGGGATCTCGACCAGACGGACCAGCAGGTTATGCAGGATCTTTTACGACTACTCCAGGAGAACGAGTCGGGTGGAGGTAGGAATCGGTTTCCATACCGCAACAGGTCTATCGTGGCACCCCCTTTTTCTCTAGTACCATCTGTCAGGGTTTTCTTCGAATTAACTAAAAAAGACATCATGTCCATGCCCTTAAGACCATTGCTTCCTTCCAATTTGAGTAGGGAAGAAAAACGGGCTTTGTCTGACCTCAAGAACAATGATTTGTTCTTGATTAAAGAAGCGGACAAGGGGGGCAATGTGGTCCTTTGGCCACATACCCTCTACTTGGAGGAAGCCAACCGGCAACTAGGGAATCAGAGGTTTTACAAAAAGCTTCCATCAGATCCCTCGGCTGTGTTTGGTGCTCGCCTTAGAGCCCTTCTGGAGCGTGCCAGAGACCTTGGTATCATCAATCACCAAGAATTCCAGTTCTTGTGGGTTGAATGCCCCATTACGGCTACATTTTATATGTTGCCCAAGGTCCATAAGGACATCCGCAAGCCACCGGGCCGGCCGATTGTGGCCAGCATCGGCAGCCTGTGTGAGAAAGCCTGCATCTATGTGGACCACTTCCTGCAACCACTAGTTAAGAACTTACCATCCTTTGTGAAGGACTCGGCACACTTTATTAATATCTGTCGCTCTTTGAAGCTTCCGTCAGGGGCTATTTTGGTGACATGTGATGTCGAGTCACTTTACTCCAACATTAGTCACGAGGATGGTATAACGGCGGTTCTATATTTTCTGGATTTGGTGGTACACTCGGACCGCATGCATGACTCTCTGGTGGTGGACCTTCTAGACTTCATCCTGAGGCATAATTACTTTCTGTTCGACAGGACATACTACCTACAAACGTCAGGTGTGGCCATGGGTGCCAGATGTGCGCCAGCCCTGGCAAACCTATTCTTGGGATGGTGGGAGGCCACGGTCATCTACCCGTCATCGACTTTCAGGAGTAGGATTACCCATTGGTCACGATATATCGATGACGTTTTTTTCATCTGGGTAGGCACCATGGAGGAATGTAGGAGTTATATTGAGTCCTTGAATATGAATACACATAACATTCTATTGACTTACTCTATGTCGTCCTCCGTAGCCACGTATCTTGACCTACAGATTAGGATTGAAGAAGATGGTTCCATCTCCACCAAGCTGTTTCGGAAGCCGACGGCCACAAACAGTCTTTTAGACTACAGAAGCTTCCATCCACAGCACACCAGGGATGGAGTGCCCGTTGGGCAATTCCTGAGAGTGAGAAGGAATTGCACATCCGATGTGGACTTTCGAGCGGAAGCACTAAGGCTCACGGATCGTTTTAAGGAAAGGCACTACCCGCACAGAAGTATCTCTACTGCTTTCCAACGAGCAAGACTCCACACTCAGGATTCCCTATTGCTTGCGTCTAACAAGGTACGTGATGATAAACCTAGGTTTATCACGGGCTATAATAATAACTGGGGTGGCCTTAAGGCGATTTTGCGCAGGCATTGGGACATTCTGACGACGGACCTTCAAACTGCTGATGTGGTCAGTGCACAACCCCTATTGGTAGCTAGAAGGGCCCCTAATTTTAGGGATATACTATCTAGGAGCCACTATAGGAGACGGACTGTGAGTATCAATCGGGGCATTAAACTCCGAGGTTCGTTTGCCTGTGGTGGTTGCAGCATTTGCCCGCATATGGGGACCACAAGAGACTTTTTTGTTCATCCCCAGAATGGTAGTCGGCACAGACTTCTTTCATACATAAACTGTAGGACTACATGCGTTATCTACGCCCTTATTTGCCCATGTCAGCTTATATATGTGGGTCAAACGTCGCAGGAATTGCGACGGAGAGTGCAGAAGCACTTCTCCACCATTAATCTGGCTTCCAATGATGCATCCAAGGGTAAAGTTCTCACCCCTGTGGCGGCCCACTTTCTTGCTCATCATGCGGGCAGGGTTACCCATACCAAGGTGGTTGGCCTGGAGCATGTCCTTGTCTCTAATAGGGGGGGCCCACTCAAGCCATCCCTGTTACGCCGTGAATCCCGTTGGATTTTCAATCTGTCTTCTGTTACCCCAACAGGTCTCAATGAAGAACTCCTTTTTACGGGCTTCCTGGGATGAGATCTGTCTGGTTGGTTATCTCATGGTTTGGTGCCTCTTTGGACTGGATGGGTCTGGATTCCTCTTCCTTCTCTAGAGTCGTCCCTGATGGACCTCGTGTATACTCCGCCTATTGGGAATCACTTTTTCCTCCAATCTAAAGTGGACTCTCTACGTTCTAATTGGACTTTTTTGAGGATTCATCTATATTACGATCGGCGCCTTACTGTGTCTGCGGTTGGATTTGTATAGCAACATGATGGCCTTTATTTATTTGCACTGCACTTTACATCTGCTGATGGAGTGGGCTACTCTAGTGGTAGTTCATTGGGTTTTTATTTACACCCTTCGGTGTTCTTATTAAAATATATGTACTAGATGGTATCAGGATAGGGTTTAGCCTCTATTTGCTGCACTACATACTGTGTACAGGTATTTTTGGCTCATGTGGCATCAGGTCATGATGCATGTTTGACACATTATATAGGGATTCCTCTGGCTCATGGGACATCCAGGTAGTTCTTCACTTATGCTGGCTTTCATCTTGTTAGCTGGTTTGGGCATATGGTTGGGGCTGATCAGCTTCTTTTGGCTGTTCTTTTCTCTTCCCTAGCCCATTGGGCATAGTTCCTGCCCCTACTCTCTTTTGGGGTTGTCCTTTATGCATAAGATAGATTTCAGTGTATTCTACCGGTACATTTGATTCCTCTGTTCTGGCATGGCTGTTATTATCTTTTCAGTCGTCCTTACGTTTCCTTCCCATACTAGTCTGTGTGTAGTATATACATGTATTTTGCTGTATATTTATTCAATAAAGATGGTGCTTATAATGACATTATTTATGCTGCAGACGTGTTTACAATACAATTGTATGGGTTGGATTTGGTTGGTGGCTGTTTCTTGGCGTGTTTGTTTATTAAAATTGCATGCCTGTGAGGTTGTCCCCCGGGGGTTGATTGCTGTGTGTGCATGTTTCTTGTCCATTTTGGGCATTCGGTACGCCTTTTCTATTTTTCAGTTTCTTGATTATTTATTTTTATTTTATTTTATTTATTTTTTTATCTATTTAGTATTTATTTATTTATTAATTTTCTTTATTTTTCTTTATTTATTTTTTCTTAGTTTCTCTTGGGTTTGTTATTTATTTTTATTATTTTTTTTTAGGTTAGCGTTCCGCTGTTTACATCTATAACTAGGGCCTCTGGTGCATAATTGCACCTCCATCTAGCTCCTTCTTCTGTATGTATATGTATGTGTATGCATTTGTATGCATATTTATACATGCATATATGGATATTTTGCCTTGGGACTGATCACCCCTTGGCTGGGCATACTTTTGTAAGCTCCCCGGTTCCTGTTTAGGATCTCTACCATCCTTATTATAACATATATTTTCTTAATACCTCTATCCCGTGTCTGTGCATATACATATATTTTTATAACTATGGGCTTTCCTGTTGCCAGGATTCTTTGTTCCAGCTGTTGCTTCACAGCTGGGCTTTTGGTGCTTTTGCGCCTGTGTTTATGGCTCTCCTGCAGCTTGCTGTGTGGGTGTGGCTTTCATCGCTCACTCTGACAGCGGCCGCCTTCTCTTCCCCGCCCGGCTGGACGTGGGACTGGCTCCTTATCTCAGCTAGCTCCGGCTGCATTTTGGCTGGCACTTTCATTTCAGGACTTTCTGCACATTTGCAGCTTCTTTGCTCAGTCACAGGTGGGCCGTTTGTTCTAATCTATTGGGATGGTATTTATACAGGGTTTGGGACACATGTTGGTACTTCCCCTGACGAAGCCCTCTCTTGAAGGGCGATACACGTGGGGCTGCTCTGGTCCCTGTCCTGCTTGCTTGCCTGGCTGCCCACGGACTCCGCTCTGGTCACCACTTGGGTAACCCCTTCTTCTAGTGCTCTGAGGTTATTCCTGGCGGTTCCAGTGCTTTTTTTTTTTCTCACACTGTTATTTTGGGATCCTGTTGCCTTACTGGCTTAGGGTAGATATTTTTGTCCCATGAGCCGTTCGGGCTTAATGCACTATTTGGGTGTTTACTGGCCACTTAGGATTTTGCATACATCCGCCTGGGTTGGTTAGTTTGTCCTGTGAGCTGGCCACGTATGGTCTGCATCTAGGCCTAGGGTACAGGCAGGCTTATAGCATTGGTTATCAGTATGCTTATTATGGGTTATATATATTATTGTACTCTGTATTTACTGAGTGTTATGGACAGGGCCTTGCCTTTCTGTTTTTAAGTATGTTTTATTATGTTGTGTGTCAATAAAATCTTGTGTTTTTTCCTACATTGTTTTCATTTTTTATACGTGGTGTGCATAACTGGAGTGATACTTTTCTTTCTGCTGGTTATATATGACACAGGGACTAATCACAATATACATAGTTCATAATGGCCCATATAAAAGATATCATGATTATCAGTACTGAAAATTCTATATATATATAGGTAGGGGACACTAGAACATATAAAAATACATATACGGTATGTAGATACCCACAGGATTGAGTGTAACTAAAGGGCAGTGTGGCTCAACATTAAATTATTACTCTATTGAGCTAATGTGCAAAAATTTGCAGTTAAAAATAGGTTTATAGGGGTCAAAAAATATCATCATAATACAAAAAAGTTATTTTAGGGATAAGACCCATAGACCAAAAGTGTCTTAGTGCAATACAGTGCAAAAAAGCTTATTCAGCTATAGTATGCATTATTGTGCCCAATGTAAATAAGAGCCAACAGGTAATAAAAGGTATCACCATATCAAAAACTACACATAAATTATAATATTAGTAAGATACCCTAATATGCCCATATATCTATGTCTCTCATTAATAAACATATATTCTAAGGAGACAAAATGTCATAAGGACAAAAAGATAAGTGAAATCCAGTGGGATACTGACCATATAAAGAGCCCCGTGGCAGCCCACACCTGCCTGATGGGCGTTTTGCCTGAGCTTTGACGATGGAATAATCATGATATCTTTTATATGGGCCATTATGAACTATGTATGTTGTGATTAGTCCCTGTGTCATCTTGTTCTTTTTCCATTTGTTTTTGTTTTCCCTTGTACTATGATTGTATAATGTTTTTATGATTTAATAAAATTATGCTCATTATATTTATTGGAGTCGTGCATTACATTGTAGGTATATAATATCGGATACAGGAAGCAGAACCCATCGAAGGGACTCAGAAATACTACACTGTCGTTACATGTAGTGAAACAGAAATGAAAACAAGGATTTTTTCATTCAGCAATGTGAACTTGGCTCTATCTGACCTGAGTGTACCTGTGCTTGTATTTGTCCTGTGGGTATCTAATCCTGTCTGTCCTGTGTGAACCCGGTCTTCTTTGTCCGGTGAGAACCTATGGTTCCCTTCCTGTCCCCAACTGCAGTTGCATACCTGTTCGCACCTGCAGTTCCCTGCCTGTCCACACCTGTGGTTTCCTGCCTGTCCACACCTGAAGTTCCCTGCCTGTCCACACCTGTGGTTTCCTGCCTGTCCACACCTGCAGTTCCCTACCTGTCCACACCTGTGGTTTCCTGCCTGTCCACACCTGAAGTTCCCTGCCTGTCCACACCTATGGTTTCCTGCCTGTCCACACCTGCAGTTCCCTGTCTGTCCACACCTGTGGTTCCCTGGCTGTCCACACCTGTGGTTTCCTGCCTGTCCGCACCTGCAGTTCCCTGTCTGTCCACACCTGTGGTTTCCTGCCTGTCCACACCTGCAGTTCCCTGTCTGTCCACACCTGTGGTTTCCTGCCTGTCCACACCTGTGATTTCCTGCCTGTCCGCACCTGCAGTTCCCTGGCTGTCCACACCTGTGGTTTCCTGCCTGTCCGCACCTGCAGTTCCCTGCCTGTCCACACCTGTGGTTTCCTGCCTGCCCACACCTGCAGTTCCCTGCCTGTCCACACCTGTGGTTTCCTGCCTGTCCACACCTGCGGTTCCCTGCCTGTCCGCATCTGTGGTTCCATACCTGTCCGCACCTGCAGTTCCGTACCTGTTCGCCCCCATGGTTTCCAGTCTGTCCACACCTGCAGACTGGAACCTCTCTTGCCAATAACCTAGTTCTCCCTGAATCTGTTCTGGTCCATTCTGTCTGAACTGGATTCCATACGTTCCTGTTGCTGAAGCCGTACCTGCCAGTACCTGCCTGTATAGCAGTTGCAACTGCCAGCACCTGCTTGCCTACATAATCAGTCGTGTCTACTATCACCTGCCTGCCTGTGTACCAGTTGTACCTGCCAGCACCTGCCTGCCTATATATCAGCCATGTTCCAGCACCTGAATGCCTATCAGCCATGCCCACAAGCACATACCTGCCTGTATATCAGCTGTGCCTGCCAGCATCTGCTGTTCCTGTATTCCTGCTGTGCACACTAGTGCCAGCTGTTCCTCTATACCACCGTGCCTGCCAGCACCTGCTGTTACTGTTTTCCTGCTGTGCACGTTAGTGCCAGCTGTTCCTGTATACCAGTTGTGCCTGCCAGCACTTGCTATTCCTGTATACCAGGCAAACCTGCCAGTGCCTGCATACCTCCTTGTGGATCAGCTGCTGCCTGTCCGAGTTCTGTACTGGAGAAGAAAGTCCTACGTTGGGTACCCCATACCTAAAGCGGAAAATGGGCAAGGGTTGTTTATATGACACCACTCCTTTCAAATGTTATGGGAATGGAAAACAAGGGATTTCTAACTAAAAACCAAAACAAAATTTAAATGTAAACAGTAACTATCATTTTAATTTTTATTTCATGAATCAATAGTACACATGAAAATAAGAAACTTTGTGAGACAACTTATCAGAGAAATCTGCTTCTTTTTCTGCCAGAATTAATCAGTCGCTATCAAAATTCGCAATTCTAAGGTAAAATCTGTGAAGACTGATTGTTACATTACTGAGATAGGAGATGAGAGCTGCTACTGATGACATTCTATCTAGATAGAACGGAGAGGCGTCGGGAGGAGCTCTGTCTCTAGTCTCTCCCTCCCATACACATAGAATCCCCTATCTCAGTAATGTGAATGTGTCTTCACTGAATATAGATTTTACCTGAATTGGGAATTTTCATAATGACTGATCATTTATGGCACAGAAAGAAGCTGATCTCTTAGATAAGATCACAAAGTTTCTTATTTTCAGCTGTACCATTGATTTATGAAATAAAGACTAAAATAACAATCATTCTTTAAAAAGATCTGGCACTCCTTGTGGTGTTGAAGGGAACAATCTTTAATGGTGTAATCCAGAAAAATAACGTTTCGGTCTACTTTAGACCTTCATCAGATGAATTGCCACATATTGACGAATGGAGTATAGATCAAGCGTTGAATGACACTGGTGTGCTCTGACACCCCTGGGAGGAGAGAGTGAGTCTATCACATATTCCCTTTTGTTTTTAGGCAATATGTCAGACACTAATAAACACACTGCATAGTTGCTTTTATCCATTTGCATGTAAAGAACAAGGAGCCTCTACCATGTCTTATGTGGTGGTAATGTTGAAACAATAATTTTGTTGATATCCCATTTACGGTACTTTTAAATTCGTTTAACCATGGCATTTGGTTCATTATTAATAAAATCCATCTTCACTTACATTACCTAACTCATCTTTCCGAGATAAATCTCTTCTGATCTATAACTTGTTCTATCATCCAGATAATTTGGGTGGAATTATCCATTTACTACAAATTGCTATAAAAGATGAATCTTGCAGCATGTCCTGATTTTTTTTATTTCTAATAACATGAAAAAGTAACCACTTAATTATGTTATTACTATAAATCTTATAAAAGTAATGTACATAGGGAAATAAGAGGCACCATAAAAAATATCAAAATGTCCAACCACTAAAGTGTCTGGTTTAGCCACCAGAATACCTTGACATGGGGTTTTTTTGTTCTCCTTTTTTCCCCAATAACCTTTTCATGACCATTAGGTCAATTCAACACATCCATATTTGCAAGCAATGCAGATCTTCTGTAAACTAAAGTCTGGAGTCTTACCAACTAATAGCAAAGAGTGTGAAATAACGTGGGCTGCCCTTCACTCTATAAGTAAGTGACTACAGCCACATGGGGCACTTCTATGGTGCATACAGTATGCCTTTACTTTTTGCAATACATATATATTTTATGCGTCTCAGCATTTACTGTAGTAACATTCCAATTTCCTCCGTTTAGGATTTACAGCATTTCATTTTTTGAAACATCTGATTCATGACTAAAACTTTTCACAATGATGAATGTGTTGAAAATGAAAATATAAAGACATAGGTCATATATAATACTAATGAAATATATTACATCATACCTGCCAGCCTGCAGCACGCCCGATATACTGAAAAGGCCAAAGTCAGTAATCACTACTTTTCCATTGTCATAGAAAACATTTTTTGATTTGAGGTCTTTATGTAGAATGCCCTTGGCATGGAGATATCCCATTCCCTAAAATAAAAGCAAACAAATGTAATTTATTGATTACTCCTGGCGTTTACCAAAGAAAAAAAGAAAAAATTCACATTGTTGTTGTTAAATTCAACTACGGTAAATATATAAAAAAATAATGGTAAAACTGTGCAATCTGAGGTATAGGTCTAGGGTTGTAGCTAGTGGGTGCAGAGGTAGCAGTCACACTCTAAGAGTCGCAGAGATACCCTTTTCACATATTCAGACATTGCTATCATAGTGTAAATGGTACATACATGGTGTGATCAGAAGCTTGATACTATGCTTTGTGCAATTCAGCTGCATACCACAAATGGTATGCTTTTATGATCATATTCATCCTTTAGCATGTGCTTTACACACATTTTTTTCTCTCGTACCTATAACATGACTACCCTTCCCATAGTCTTGCACCGACTATTACTGCAGTCAGTTGCCACCGATCTATTTTCTCAGGTGGTACTTACAGAACTTCAGTTTTTGGTGGTGCACTGCCAAGTCTCCTGGAGGAGAAATGATTTAGTCATTTTCTCCATATTTCTGGTTCTCAACCAGCATGTTGAAACTTGTTCCCCTAACACACTCCACTGGCCAGCAGCTATTCTGTGGACACACCCCAAGGGCCTCTGCTGCGCAGGTTAGACCCCCTACGTGAAAATGAACACCATAGAGCCTTTGGGACCTTAAAAATGGAATGGCTACTGCCTAGATTGTCCATGATACCACTTATGTTTTGACAGATACATAAAATAAAAATCCTTTCCTTTTTTAATTTTAGCATGACACTTATAGTCAATAATGAATATAGTTATGGAAAAGAAAAGTCAGAAATAGTGTTGAGCATTCCGATACTGCAAATATTGGGTATCGGCCGATATTCGCGGTATCGGAATTCCGATACTGAGTTCCGATACTTTTGCAATATCGGATACCGGAATCGAAGGTTCCCATAATGCAATGAGCCAGTTTGATTTAATTCAGCCAATGAGGAATCATTAGAAGTGTGAGCACATCCTGTTCTGAATGTTAGGCATGTAACTACTGGCATGGCTGTGATTGGCTGCTGAAATGATGTCATGATGCACTATAAAAGCCGCCGCCACCATTTTGGGTTCACTCTGCTGTGAATTCAGTTAGGGACAGGACGCTGCTGTTCTGACTGAGGGATAGTTTGAGATGGCGATTTGCTTCATTGTGCTTTACCCATGTTAATTTAGCAACCGCTGTGTGAGAACCTTGTTTTTGCCTTGCAGTGCTGTTCATGGCTGTCTGCAAGGTCTCTGTGTGAGTGCAGCTCACACTGTAGTCTGTTCTGCAGCCACAGCTGGTTGTAGTCAGCTCAGCGTGTGCCACTGCCTCATACTGTTCCATTGTCCTTTTCTCAATTATTGCTGCCTGCTGCACATTTTTCCTGATTTATCCTATTAGTGGGTTTCTATCCGTATCCTGCTGGATTGCGGAAAAACACTATATAGGAGTATATGGAGGAGCTTTTTCTGGCCTTGCAGCGCTGTTCACGGCTGTCTGCAAGGTCTCTGTGTGAGTGCAGCTCACGCTGTAGACTGTTCTGCAGCCACAGCTGGTTGTAGTCAGCTCAGCATGCGTCACTGCCTCATACTGTTCCATTGTCCTTTTTTCAATTAGTGCTGCCTGCTGCACATTTTTCCTGATTTATCCTATTAGTGGGTTTCCATCCGTATCCTGCTAGATTGCGGAAAAACACTATATATGAGTATATAGAGGAGCCTTTCTGCAGCCTTGTGCCCTGCAGCCCCAGCCAGATTAGTATTAGCCTATTTTTTGGAGCCTCATCTATTGCATTGTAGGTTACCTTCCTGCATTGTAATTGCTACAAAACAAAAAATTTGTAGGGTGTGTACCTTCTGCTACCCATCCGGGTCCAGTGCCATCAGCTGGTTCTCGGCAGTGTCTTTGGCTCTTGTACCTTCTGCTACCCATCCTGGTTCCAGTACCGTCAGCTGGTTCCAGGCAGAGCCTTTGGCTTAGGTGCCTCCTTCTCGGTATCCGAGTTCCACCAACGTTTGGTGGTCCTTGGTAGTGCTTTTTAGCACGGTTACCTCCTGCTTAGTAACCGAGTTCCAGTACCGTCAGCTGGTCCTCGGTAGTTCCATTGGCTCTTGTACCTTCAGCTACCCATCCGGGTTTCAGTACCGTCAGCTGGTTTTCGGCAGTTCCTCAGCCTTCTTGTATCTTCTGCTACATTTCCAAGTTCAAGCTTTTTGAAATGGTTTTTGGCAATCACTCTGGATCTCCCTGACGACGACCCTAAAGACAACGACCCTGAAGACCACCCCAAAGAAGATGACGACCCCGGAGACGACGACCCTGGAGACGACGACCCTGGACACCACCCCCAAGAAGACGACGACCCCGGAGACAATGACCCTGGAGACGACGACCCTGGAGACGACGACCCTAGAGATGACCCCGAAGAAGACCAAGAAGCAGAAGAACAAGAAGTTGCAGAACACTAAAATCAGAGCAAAGATATTATCTAAATTATAAGCAGAAGAAGACTAAGCAGTGTGAGTCCATTCCTCCTCGTGGTGCCCCTGGAAAAAACCTGCTGCTGCAGGCCAAACTGAACACGGACAAATCCTGTTGTAAATCTTTTGTGACAGGCAGAATGGAAGGTGTAATCTTCAAACTTTTATAGATAACAACTACAGGAATGCCTGTCACAAATAAGAATATGATGGAGAAGAATAAGAATATGAAGATGAAGGAGTAAAATATGAAGAAGAATAATAGTTGAATAAGAAGAATATGAAGAATGTAAAAAAAGAATAATAGGAAGAAGGTGAAGAAGTACATGAATAAAGTGAAGAAGTTGATGAAAAAGATGCTGCTGCTGAGGATGATGAAGAAGAAAGTGTGGGAGAAGTAAAAAGGAAGGTGAAGAGCATGGAAGGAGTGAAACATAAATATCTGACAAAATATAAAAAAGCTTAACATAGTCAATATCTTTGTAACTCCGAACGTCTTAAAAAAAAATTAAGAGAAAATAAACTTAGGCACTCAACTTTGCGGAATTTTATGATTTAATGTAGTCATCAAATTAAACGTTTCGGCCACAATAGACGGCCTTCTTCAGTAACAATGTGCAGGGTTAGAGATATGTGTGAATGACCGCATGTAAAAGTATCCCACATCAGCACTGTAGCAGAGTGAATCTGCAGGGAAGCAAAATGTTCAAAGACCGGGTAACCGGTAATGCATGGGAGCCCAGGTGGGCGGCGTGCCGGCGTGGCAGTCAGAGACACGGTATCCACCGCTAGTCACTGAAGAAGGCCGTCTATTGTGGCCGAAACTTTTAATTTGATGACTACATTAAATCATAAAATTCCGCAAAGTTGAGTGCCTAAGTTTATTTCCTCTTAATATATGGTGTTGGACCCTACTTGGGCACCTCTTCGGGTAGTGCATACGGTGTTGTTCTTAAAAAAAAAATAATTCCTGCTATTCCATTTGATTGGGCTAAACCTCTATGCCTTTAATGTCTTCTCCACCTCCCTGAATACATTCTACATTATCCTTAGCTGTTTTCCTTCATGTAGAATTAACCTACAAGGAAAGAAAGGGTTTATTTTAATTCCAATATTTTTGTCCCATTGACTTGCATTGGTTTCCGGTATCGGTATCGGCGATATCCAATATTTTTTGGATATCGGTAAATCCAATCCGATACCAATATTTTCAGATATCGGAAGGTATCGCTCAACACTAGTCACAAATGTGCAATAAGTTACAGCAACTGCTTGGGTGAAAATCCTGAATATAACAAAAATAGTCTGGGCAATGCTATGTCAAGTCACACTTTCCACAGGAACAAGGACCAGATATCCCAAAATTGTGAAGGGCCCTTCTAATTAAACACTTAAATCAAAGACATATCATGTCAATATGCTTTAAGTGATGCAAAACTACTTAAAAAGAAACAATAACAAAGAGAAATGCAACATTAGAGACATTTTGGAGATAACAGGGAGTAGCAATAAAAGATAAATGTAGGCTTGAATTAAATAGGACCAGAAACCCACGGAGACTAGACGGAGGTGGACATGACTTGGGGATGGGTGGACTGAGAACTCCTGCAGCTTTTGTTTGTATTGCGGTGTAGATTTTAAACAAGAGTGTTGTTGCTTTAAGAGGAAGGAGTTTAGATGTTTGTGCCTGGTGTATTACTGTGAGGAGGGTGGGGCTTATATAGGGGAGGCCACTCTGGCTCTCCCTCTTTCTCTCACAGGATGAACAGAAGGAAACATGTCTGCAGTTTCAGGGAGTATAATACTGGGGTTATCACTTCACATTATAGCTGATAGGAGTACATTCACCTCACACATCATGTATTAGAGTAGTATCAGCTCCTACATCATATATGGGATCAATTTTACCTCAGAAATTCATGTAGCCGCCATGTTCCCTCATGTGTACCTCCCTGCAGACATGGCTGATATACTACTCCACATTCATCATGTATTAGTGTAGTCTCAGCTCTTACATCTTATTTGGGAGTAATATTACCTCAGAGATTCATGTAGCTGCCATGTTCCTTCATGGGTCTGTTACAAGTTGTAACAGGATGGTATATATACACCGTATATATATGATGGTAAGAGGCTGCACTTCATGTCTGTGCATTGCATGCTGCTGTGTGCTGATTCCCTCCCCATTTTTGGAGTCTGGTGGCCTGTATGTGACCTCATCTCTGCTACAGTACAGTCTAATGATACTGGGTGTACAGATCCAGCATAACCAGATGACTCACTATATATATGTTGTGATGGTGCGATATGCTATGTGGGTATCATTTTGTGTATATTTCTATTTTACTTATTTTCATGGTGTTCTCTTGTAGAAGGAGTAATTTGCTAATTGAATTGAATGGCTGTTCCTGCCACCTGATATCAGCCCCCACAGTATTGTATTGTATGCTAATGACATGTTGACCTAAAGGTACTGTCACACTAGACGATATCGCTAGCGATCCGTGACGTTGCAGCGTCCTCGCTAGCGATATCGTCCAGTGTGACAGGCAGCAGCGATCAGGCCCCTGCTGGGAGATTGCTGGTCGGGGAAGAAAGTCCAGAACTTTATTTCGTCGCTGGACTCCCCGCAGACATCGCTGAATCGGCGTGTGTGACACCGATTCAGCGATGTCTTCGCTGGTAACCAGGGTAAACATCGGGTAACTAAGCGCAGGGCCGCGCTTAGTAACCCGATGTTTACCCTGGTTACCATCCTAAAAGTAAAAAAACAAACACTACATACTTACCTACCGCTGTCTGTCCTCCAGCGCTGTGCTCTGCTCTCCTCCTGCTCTGGCTGTGAGCGTCGGTCAGCCGGAAAGCAGAGCGGTGACGTCACCGCTCTGCTTTCTGGCTGCCCGGCGCTCACACCCAGACCAGAGAAGCAGAGCGCCGAGGACAGACAGCGGAAGGTAAGTATGTAGCATTTGTTTTTTTACTTTTTAGGATGGTAACCAGGGTAAACATCGGGTTACTAAGCGCGGCCCTGCGCTTAGTTACCCGATGTTTACCCTGGTTACCGGAGACCTCGGGATCGTTGGTCGCTAGAGAGCTGTCTGTGTGACAGCTCTCCAGAGACCAAACAGCGACGCTGCAGCGATCCGGATCGTTGTCAGTATCGCTGCAGCGTCGCTATGTGTGACGGTACCTTTACTTGTTGAAACAATGAGCCCCTGAGACCCCCCCATGAGGTGAGACACAGATCAGTCTTGTGTGGAATAAAGGTACCGTCACATGTAGCGATGCTGCAGCGATCTAGACAACGATGCCGATCGCTGCAGCATCGCTGTGTGGTCGCTGGAGAGCTGTCACACAGACAGCTCTCCAGCGACCAACTATGCGAAGTCCCCGGGTAACCAGGGTAAACATCGGGTTACTAAGCGCAGGGCCACGCTTAGTAACCCGATGTTTACCCTGGTTACCAGTGTAAATGTAAAAAAAAACAAACACTACATACTTACATTCGGGTGTCTGTCCCCCGGCGCTCTGCTTCCTGTACTGACTGTGAGCGCCAGCTGCCCGTAAAGCAGAGCGGTGACGTCCCCGCTGTGCTTTACGGTCGGCCGGCGCTGACAGTGCAGGGAAGCTGAGGCCGGGGGACAGACACCGGAATGTAAGTATGTAGTGTTTGTTTTTTTTTACATTTACACTGGTAACCAGGGTAAACATCGGGTTACTAAGCGCGGCCCTGCGCTTAGTAACCCGATGTTTACCCTGGTTACCAGTGAAGACATCGCTGAATCGGCTTCACACACGCCGATTCAGCGATGTCTGCGGGAGATCCAGCGACAAAATAAAGTTCTGGCCTTTCTGCTCCGACCAACGATGTCACAGCAGGATCCAGATCGCTGCTGCGTGTCAAACACAACGATATCGCTATCCAGGACGCTGCAACGTCACGGATCGCTAGCGATATCGTTGTTAAATTGTTCAGTGTGAAGGTACCTTAAGGTGAACAGAGCACATCAGAGAGAAGGGGAAGCATATGGACCATTTTTTATCCTCAGTGTGATGGATTGTATATATGGACCTTTCGTGTTTTGCTTAAATAAAGGTCTTGGAATTGTTCACTATTCTCTTGCTCTGTTGATTGTGTGATACCGGAGAAGGAACCCGTGACATATGTGATTTATGAGAAAAGGCTCCATCTCTGCGCAGCATGCTTATAATGTATACAGACTTTGAGTACATGTTAGATCCTGGGTCTCCAGGTTATTTTCCTTGTTGCACATATAATCTGGGCATGACTTCCAAATCCATGCTTTATTTCTGGAGATATGGCAGCCTTTAGTCCTATTAATGTTGCATGCTGTCCTTCCTGATATATCCACTGATTTTCTGTATATTGTCCCCCTCATATGTTTGCAGGATCGGGTTATACCCACTGAGCGCTTTTTTATATTACCTAAGATGGTGGATAGCACTAGCCTGAGTGGATTACCAGGAGCCTTACTATATATATTTTATCAGGTGTCAATAATTATTCGGGGAGTAATTCAGCACATGGCGGTATGGTGAGTGGGGCACTAATAACGCAGCATATGGCAGGCAGTGAGTGGGCACTACTAACGCAGTCATGGTGGGCAGTGAGTGGGCACTAATAACTCAGCACATGGCGGGCAGTGAGTGGGTACTCCTAGTGTGATGCTGCACCTTGCTCTGGAGAACACATCATGGGCCAAGTTTTCAGCCCTGTCTCTCGTCTATTGTATGTAGGTAGTGTGACTTACTGGAGACACAGACCTTGCAGTTTTCTGCACATACACTTATGGCTGCAGGCAGCTTATACTAGACCTGCATATTATATTTTCTTACGATGTATGTGCAGCTGGTGATTAGAGAGCCTGTATGTAACTGCTGTAGAGGAGCAGGCGGCTTCTCCTTTATTGTTACAGCATATAACACAGCATTGCCCATCATCGAATGTATCTGACCTTATGATGGGACATTTTCCAGTATCAACCTGTAATATACAGTGGGGCAAAAAAGTATTTAGTCAGTCAGCAATAGTGCAAGTTCCACCACTTAAAAAGATGAGAGGCGTCTGTAATTTACATCATAGGTAGACCTCAACTATGGGAGACAAACTGAGAAAAAAAATCCAGAAAATCACATTGTCTGTTTTTTTAACATTTTATTTGCATATTATGGTGGAAAATAAGTATTTGGTCAGAAACAAAATTTCATCTCAATACTTTGTAATATATCCTTTGTTGGCAATGACAGAGGTCAAACGTTTTCTGTAAGTCTTCACAAGGTTGCCACACACTGTTGTTGGCATTCCTCCATGCAGATCTCCCCTAGAGCAGTGATGTTTTTGGCTTTTCGCTTGGCAACACGGACTTTCAACTCCCTCCAAAGGTTTTCTATAGGGTTGAGATCTGGAGACTGGCTAGGCCACTCCAGGACCTTGAAATGCTTCTTACGAAGGCACTCCTACGTTGCCCTGGCGGTGTGCTTTGGATCATTGTCATGTTGAAAGACCCAGCCACGTTTCATCTTCAATGCCCTTGCTGATGGAAGGAGGTTTGCACTCAAAATCTCACGATACATGGCCCCATTCATTCTTTCATGTACCCGGATCAGTCGTCCTGGCCCCTTTGCAGAGAAACAGCCCCAAAGCATGATGTTTCCACCACCATGCTTTACAGTAGGTATGGTGTTTGATGGATGCAACTCAGTATTCTTTTTCCTCCAAACACGACAAGTTGTGTTTCTACCAAACAGTTCCAGTTTGGTTTCATCAAACCATAGGACATTCTCCCAAAACTCCTCTGGATCATCCAAATGCTCTCTAGCAAACTTCAGACGGGCCCGGACATGTACTGGCTTAAGCAGTGGGACACATCTGGCACTGCAGGATCTGAGTCCATGGTGGCGTAGTGTGTTACTTATGGTAGGCCTTGTTACATTAGTCCCAGCTCTCTGCAGTTCATTCACTAGGTCCCCCCGCGTGGTTCTGGGATTTTTGCTCACCGTTCTTGTGATCATTCTGACCCCACGGGGTGGGATTTTGCGTGGAGCCCCAGATCGAGGGAGATTATCAGTGGTCTTGTATGTCTTCCATTTTCTAATTATTGCTCCCACTGTTGATTTCTTCACTCCAAGCTGGTTGGCTATTGCACATTCAGTCTTCCCAGCCTGGTGCAGGGCTACAATTTTGTTTCTGGTGTCCTTTGACAGCTCTTTGGTCTTCACCATAGTGGAGTTTGGAGTCAGACTGTTTGAGGGTGTGCACAGGTGTCTTTTTATACTGATAACAAGTTTAAACAGGTGCCATTACTACAGGTAATGAGTGGAGGAAAGAGGAGACTCTTAAAGAAGAAGTTACAGGTCTGTGAGAGCCAGAAATCTTGATTGTTTGTTTCTGACCAAATACTTATTTTCCACCATAATATGCAAAAAAAATGATAAAAAAAAACAGACAATGTGATTTTCTGGATTTTTTTCTCAGTTTGTCTCCCATAGTTGAGGTCTACCTATGATGTAAATTACAGACGCCTCTCATCTTTTTAAATGGTGGAACTTGCACTATTGCTGACTGACTAAATACTTTTTTGCCCCACTGTACCTTGGTTGTAAACTTACATGGTGTTTTCATCTTCACTTATCCCACATCTTGTGCAGTTGGGGGCAGTCCTTGAAGTTGGTTATAATTTGGTCTGGGGGATCCATTGGGATATGGATTCCTCTTTTTAGAATTTAATTTGGTTCTTGATCTGCTGAATTGTAGAGAGGATTTTCAGCAAGGGTTTGTTGAATCCTCAGGAAGTTCAAGTGAACATTGGAACCCTATGGTTGTGGTGCTCCCGAGCTAGGGGGGTAACGGCTGGGAGTAATTGTTGGTACATTTTACGTTCACTTTTGATCTTATGAGCTTCAAAGACTCCTCCCAGCATGTTAAGGTTCTTTATGTTAATGTTCTTTATGCTCTTTATGCTTTGATGTTTTATTGTATGCTGTTTTAATTCTTATATTGTCCCCTTCATATAGTTGCAGGAATGGTGTAAATCCAACGAGTGCTTAATTTTATATTACCTATGATGGTGGATAGCACAGACTGAGTGGATTACCTGGAGCCGGGCAGTTGGGGGGGTCCATGAAGTTGGTTACAAATTGGTCTGGGGGATGCATTGGGATATGGATTCTTCCTTTTGGTATTAAATATGGTTCTGGATCTGGTGAAATGTGGAGGGGAGTTTCGGCAAAGGTTTGTCGGATCCTCAGGAAGTTCAAGTGAACATTGGAACCCTGTGGTTATGGTGCTCCCGAGCTAGTGGGGTAACGGTTTGGGGGGTAACGGCTGGGAGTAATTGTTGGCACATTTTTTGTTCACTTTATGCTTGGTAATCTCCAGATCTTATGAGCTTCAAGGACTTCTCCTAGCTAGCTGAGGTTATTTATGCTTTGTTGGGTTATTGTATGTTTGTTTTAATAAAGGGGTGTATAAAAAAAAAAAAAGCACTTATTTGTGTTTTTTTTAGTGGGTCCTTGAAGCTAAGTATAATTTGGTCAGTAGGGGTAACCATCTCAGGTATGGACCCTCTGATTAGGGGGGGTGTTCATCATAGTATCACCCCTTGTGTGGAGGAGTAAACATCTCGGGTGTGGCCCCTGGCTGGAGGGGTTTACATCATAGTATGACCCCCTGGTATGGAGGGGTAAGCATCTTTGGTATGGCCCCCTGGTGTGGAGGAGTGACCATCACGGTATGGCCCCCTGGTCTGCAGAAGCATTTATATCTTACAAGACCCTGTTAGGGTAAAGTCCCTGTGGTCATGGCAATCATATTCTACATGCCTACAAATTGGGTGTTGGACGAGGTCCTGAATAGTACCTGGACAGGTTATATGCCTGGGGTGTTGGACGAGGTGCCGAATAGTACCTGGACAGGTCATATGCCTGGGGTGTTGGACGAGGTCCTGAATAGCACCTGGACAGGTCATATGCCTGGGGTGTTGGACTACGTCCTGAATAGCACTTGGACAGGTCATATGCCTGGGGTGTTGGACGAGGTCCTGAATAGTACCTGGACATGTTATATGCCTGGGGTGTTGGACGAGGTCCTGAATAGTACCTGGAAAGGTCCAAAAAAAAAAAAAAAAAAAGGTTGTTGTCTGGACAATGCAGTAATCTGGGGCATTAAACTGAAGAGCAATGTACCTAATATGGGTGCCCTGGAGTCAGTGGGAGTGACTAAGGAAAAAGTAATAAAGTGCATCCCGATGCCCTTGAGCCAGTGGGAGCGGCTAAGGGTGAAGAAATCAAGTGCATTAACACGAAGGGCGATGTACCTATTCCCAATGCCTTTGTTCCAGTTGGAGAGGGTTAATGGTATATGTTATCAAGTGTCTGTAAAGCAATTAACAATGGCGTGGCAAGGTTATTAATAATGTCTTTGTAGACTTTTCTGCTATAGGATTATTTCATTTACTATGTCCAAATGTTACAGAAATTATTTAAATTATTTAATGATCGGTTATAATGTCGATATTATATTGTGTATGGCTTTTAATTACTCCTTGTTTATAGTATCTTTCTCTTTATATACACTCATCACTTTTTGGGTAGTAATAGTAAGTGGGTTTAAGAATTGGTTACTGCATCCCAGCTACTGTATGTAATGGTGGTTTCTTGAACTGAAATCTGTGAATTAGTGAGTTATTACAGCTGGCTACAATACATGCGGTATAATAGTTTTTGAGGCATCACAGATGTCATTATACAGGTAGTCAAACTGTGGCTACCCCTTTGTTATGGTTTAGTTTCTGCATTCCCCATTATAGGATCCACATTGCAGGATGTTTAGAGGCTGTTATTTTGCTGTACCGTATTATCGATCATAATTTGGTAGTGTTGCATTGTTAAAATTAATCTGTTGCAGTCCTTGAATTTTGTTCCTTATATGCACAGTCTTTCCATAGCATGCAGAACTGGTTGATGACTTTATTAGGCATGGGTGATGGGGGTCGAGTCCATTCAAGGTGTCAAATGGCCTCGCTGGTGGCGGTTTAGGAGTCAGGTGGAAGTTGCAGACAAGTTATGGTGGACTCATTTTAACTAATAGAGGATGTAAAACCTCATGGTGGTGAGCAGGCTTGGCTTTGGTGGCCAGCCTCAAGGACGTTGTAATGGTAACATCAATCAGGGGCGGGCACAGTGGTTAAGCACAGGAGTGAGGATAATAGGGTCATTGGTGCCCTGAAAGTTTACTGGCTCTGCTTGAATGGCAAGCCAGTGCGTGCCGCCCCTTTATGGCTGTCTGTCCTGGTGCTGTATGTCAGACAGCTGGGGATATCACAGTACTTGTGAATCCCAATGTACTAGCATTCCACCTGACTCCTACTGTGATTATTTAATCCTGTGATTTGAATAAAAGCTGTGGCCATTTTGACAACCAAAATAATGTGTTTTGTGTATTTATTTTAGTACCTAGGTTTACAGTAGTTATGGTGGTTTTAAGAAGGAGTGGGGTCCGTCCCATATCCAAAAGTCATGTCCTTTCAATGGGCATGTCTGTTTTTTGTAAGGCTATGTTCACAACTGTGTTTGGAATTCTGTTTTATCTGTTCTGTTTTATGTACAAACCAGCAGAATTCATGTCCAAAATGAATCTTTTGCATAAATAATGTAAAAGGAAGCAGAGACGCTCCTCTGGCTATTATAGGGTTAGTCTAGATTTTGTTCGATGTACCGTAGGTTTTTCAAACGACAAAGTTCTGAAAGATGCAGGTTTTTTCCATTCTAAAAACGAAGTTTTATTTCTATTTTACCAATGGGAACAAATTCTTGCACTTGATATAGTTTAAAGTCAAATGTCGAATGCACAATGACCGATTTGTATACCGGCTCGCCCCTTAATTTCACTTTATTACTTCAAAGCACTTAATGAACACTACAAAATACTTGCTGCTCCGTGACAGAGATGCATTAACTTAACAGGGCAATGATAGAAATCTCAAATTCCTTTATTCAAGACTGTTCCAAGCCTTAATAATGATGATGTACTGCTGCTTCATTTTCTGGCTTCCTAGCAAGGAAAATCATAATTTAAAACGTCTTTGCAGATGACAAAAATAGCTATTGTGCTCTTATTAAAAGTTATGTGGTATAAATGTGCTGTAATTCATTATGCAGATCAATGGAGGAAACTGACACAGTATAGATATATATAATGGAGAAACCTCTAATACCATGGCACATTCAATGTAAGAAAAGACTTGAATCAATTTCCAGTAATATTACCACTAAAATATTTAAATCTCAAAATGAAAAAAAAAAGTTATTCTATGTTAAAGGCGGCTACCTTTACATTTCCATAATTGCTCTCTTACAAACTTTTGCTGTTGTATTTTAAAGCACCATTCCACATATTTCTTTAATTCCTGGCTGGAGTGGTGCCACTAATGTAAGTTCCCTGCACCTAGGATAATACTTCCCCGCCACCATCTTCATCTTTCATCGGCACCGTCCGGTGGGCCTCCAGCAGTTTGTGACATGCCAGATTGATCCAGTGTTTGCTGGGTGATCTGAAAGTCACAACTCAATGTGAGACAATGAGATCCAGTACTAGGGTCTCATATATTTACACTGACAGCTTATGACCATTACCTCATACTTCCGGTCAGTCAGAAGAAGTAGTTACAGGATGGCGGTGCAGGACCGGAGCGGTGACAGGAAGAGTTGAAGACAGCAGCTGGTAAGTATAAAGCTAAGGTCAGGGAACTTACCGTATATACTTGATTATAAGCTGAGATTTTCAGCCCGCTTTTTTGGGCTGAAAGTAACCCTCTCAGCTTTTACTCAAGTCATACCCATGGGTCGGGAGGGAGAGTGGAGCTGTGTAATCATACTCACCTGCTCCCGGCGTGGTCCCTGCACGTCTGTTCCCCGGTGCCAGCAGCTTCTTCCTGTAGTGAGAGGTCACATGGTACCGCTTATTACAGTAATGAATATGGACTCCCATAGGGGTGGATCTGCATATTCATCACTGTAATGAGGGGTACTATGTGACTGCTCACTACAGGAAGAAGCTGCCGGCGCCGGGAAAAAGACGTGTAGGGACCACGCCAGGAGCAGGTGAGTATAACTCCGTGCGCTATATTCACCTGCTCCCCATTCCACCGTCGGTGCTGCTGCCTCTTCTGCATCCTCTGCACTGATGCTCCGGTCAGAGGGCATGATGACGCGATTAGTACGCGCTGCCCTCTGCTGAACGTCAGTGCAGAGGACGTGGAAGACACAGCGGTGGTCGGCGGTGGAATGGGGAGCAGGTGAATATAGCAAGTGCCGGGGGCCTGAGCGACGAGAGGTGAGTATGTGATTTTTTTATCGCAGAAACAGCATATGGGGCAAATATCTCTATGGAGCATCTTATGGGGCCATGTGCAGCGTTATATGGGGCAAATATTTCTATGGAGCATCCTATGGGGCCATGTGCAGCATTATATGGGGTAAATATCTGTATGTGGCCATGTGCAGCATTATAAGGGGCACATATCTGTATGGGGCCATGTGCAGCATTATATGGGGCAAATATCTGTATGGGGCCATGTGCAGCATTATATGGGGCAAATATCTGTATGGGACCATGTGCAGCATTATATGGGGAAAATATCTGCATGGGGCCATGTGCAGCATTATATGGGGCAAATATCTCTATGGAGCATCTTATGGGGCCATGTGGAGCATTATACGGGGCAAATGTGTCTATGTAGCATCTTATGGGGTCATAATCAATATTTGTGCAGCATTATATGGGGCATATTTTAATATTGAGCATCTAATGGGGCCCATCATAAACTGTATGGAGCATTATATGGGGCTCCTGATTCAACATGTGTAAGTGGGTTTAGAGCTGGCTCAGTGATAGGAAACAAAGGGTGGTTATTAATGGAGTACACTTGGTCTGGGTCGCGGTTAGCAGTGGGGTACCACAGTGGTCAGTATTGGGCACTCTTCTTTTTAACTTATTTATTAATGATCTTGTAGGGGGCATACAGAGTGGAATTTCAATATTTGCAGATGACACTAAACTCTGCAGGGTAATCAATACAGAGGAGGACAATTTTATATTACAGGATGATTTATGTAAACTAGAAGCTTGGGCTGATAAATGGCAAATGAGCTTTAATTGAATAAATGTAAGGTCATGCACTTGGCTAGAAGTAATAAGATGTATAACTATGTACTTAATTCTAAAACTCTGGGCAAAACCGTCAATGAAAAAGACCTGGGAGTATGGGTGGATGACAAACTCACATATAGTGGCCAGTGTCAGGCAGGTGCTACAAAGGCAAATAAAATAATGGGATGCATTAAAAGAAGCATAGATGCTTATGAGGAGAACATAATTTTACCTCTATACAAGTCACTTGCTCGACCACACTTAGAATACTGTGTACAGTTCTGGTCTCCGGTGTATAAGAAAGACATAGCTGAACTAGAGCGGGTGCAGAGAAGAGTGACCAAGGTTATTAGAGGACTGGGGGATCTGCAATACCAAGATAGGCTATTACACTTGGGGCTATTTAGTTTGGAAAAACGAAGGCTAAGGGGTGATCTTATGTTAATGTATAAATATATGAGGGGACAGTACAAAGACCTTTCTGATGAGCTTTTTAATTATAAACCTGAGACAGGGACAAGGGGGCATCCTCTACATCTGGAGGAAAGAAGGTTTAAGCGTAATAACAGACGCGGATTCTTTACTGTAAGAGCAGTGAGACTATGGAACTCTCTGCCGTATGATGTTGTAATGAGTGATTCATTACTTAAATTTAAGAGGGGACTGGATGCCTTTCTTGAAAAGTATAATGTTACAGGGTATATATACTAGATTCCTTGTTAGGGTGTTTGTCCAGGGAACTAGTCTGATTGCCGTATGTGGAGTTGGGAAGGAACTTTTTTCCCCAATGTGGAGTTTACTCTTTGCCACATGGGTTTTTTTTGCCTTCCTCTGGATCAACATGTTAGGGCATGTTAGGTTAGGCTATGGGTTGAACTAGATGGACTTAAAGTCTTCCTTCAACCTTAATAACTATGTAATATGGATATTTAAAAACACTTAAACTACTGATGTCTCAATTAATTTTACTTTTATTGGTATCTATTTTTATTTTTGAAATTTACCAGTAGCTGCTGCATTTTCCAGCCTTGGCTTATACTCGAGTCATTAAGTTTTCCCAGTTTTTTGTGGCAAAATTATGGGGGTTGGCTTATACTCGGTCGGCTTATACTCGAGTATATACGGTAGATTAGTAGCACCACTTCAGCACTTATATAGAAAAAGACTGGAGTGGTGCTTTGACTGTGGAGTTATGTGTAACTCTTATACTCATGTAACACAGGTACTAGGATGCAGTGACACAGACGCGCAGAGCAAAGGTTAAACAATTATTCACTTTATCTAAACAGGAATAACCTCCCCTGCAGGGAGAAAACAAGGGAAATACAGCTAAAGGGCTGAGGGTTAAACAGGGTAACAGTTATTCAGAGTAGCATTCTATTAGTTTCACTTATCATGACTCGGTTGTCCGTTCCCCTCTCAGAGTCCGTTGGCAGTTTGGCTGCCGGCTGAGGCTTCAGGCTTCCCCGCCTAACAAATGGTCCTACTTCTGGCGGCAGCGGGTGGTCATCGATTTTGCCATTAAACTCCAGAGCCGAAGTGTGAAGCTCTGCACTAGTCTCTACTAAGCACATGTCTCTCTGAGCAGCCGCCATCACTTCAATGGCTGCTCTGCAATGCGCTGCCCAGCGTGCGCTCCTATGTGTGCTGGCCGATAAGGGTGATTCTCTCATGCAGCTGCCCTGTCTCTGCCCTTGGGAGCCTTTCCCAACAAACTCCCACTCAGCATGCTCTGACCTGCACGCTCGGCGATGCTCCCCGGGTCCTAACTGCACCTGACCGTTATCACTGCCATGCGGCCTATTGCTGCTCGTGGCGTGATGCAGGTCCTCTCCCACTCAGCCCTCCAACGGGAAGCCCCTCTCTGTTCCCGCGTAAACCTCCTTACACTAGCCTGACTTATCACGCCCTCCTCTCTGCAGGTCATGGGTCTCCTCCGTCCACAATGTTCTTTCCCCCTGCAAAAGGAGGAGCAGCCTCGGCAGTTCCGAACCCGATGCTTCAGCAGCACTTGCAGCCTGGTTCTCCCTTCAGCAGTCACACCTATATCAAGGCGATGGAGATGGGATTTTTTTACACCACTCCAATCAGCTTCAATCTGCAATGATGTCTTTAAATTGGAGCTCTGGAACATAACTTCTTGCTGGAAGATGTAAAGTACATTACCTAAAATATTTCAGCCACACATCAGCAGTATTGCAGGGGGAAATATGTGGGGGCACGAGTGATGGATGTCACGGTACAGGGGGCATTTACAAACTAATCTCCTCAAGTAACGCATTAAAACATAGGACGTGGACAGAAACTAAACTAAATCTCAGGGTGAAAAACAAACTAGCCACGATTTAAGACTCTGAATGAACAAGCTAAAAGTAACTCAGGTTTAGTAATACATAGATGAATGAAAATAAAATTCATAAACAAACTGTAAGCACAACAATATTATAAAAATAAGTTTATTACAGCGGATAATCCAATTTTGATGATGGTGATTAAGAATAGTCTATTATGCAAAGGACATTAGTGACGAGATTAATTACATGAAATACACACCTACACATACAATGGCTTGTGATCTTTTCACCTCTACATGCTCAGCGGAGCTGAAAATGAAGTCTTGTAATTTCTCTGGCTTTTGATGTGTGCTGCATAACATTTTGTGGAGAAATTATTTAGATCTATCATTGTCAGTTGTCTCTCTGTACAATACTTGGTGGCACAATTTTGCTTACACTGCAAGAGTTCTCCGATCTAAACATTTTTAGCAGCACAAAGCAATTACGTTCTTGAAAAGCAGAATAAATTATGAACTGTGTATCAAAATGTTTAACATTCTCTGTGATTTATTTTGTTTCCTTCTTCAGCAACATTATGGGGTTACGCATGGAAAAAATGAGTAATAATCTCTTCTTTGTTTTTTACAGAATAGATTTTTTTCTGTGTATTACATAACAGCGGCTAATCAACTGCGGCAATATTAGTTATCCTTTCATCTATCAGATGAGCGGTTCATATTTATATCGCACGCTATCAGATACACATTTTTATTATAACTCACATCAGGGTGTTTGGTTGTCACTATTTTATTAGTCCTTCATAGTCAGCACTGTTGTTGATGGCTGCTGTACTGCGAACTTACATAAAAACGCATAACATTAGCTAATATTACATACCAGTATTACTGCAATCAGTGGTGTAACTAGAGTCCATTGGGCCCCGCTGCAAATTTTGGACCCACCTCAATGTTGGTCAGATGTATTTGTCCTTATAGCATTCTATATCCTATAAAAACATATGTATTCGCTCCCCCATCTAATAATGTCCCCCCTCCTGGCTGCTTCCTGTAAAAATGTCTGCAATAAAGTCGCTCATCCTGGGCCTCTTCCAGGAATACTGTCCCCAATCCTACCAGTAATAATAATCCCTTAACCTGGGTGCCATGCTATAATAATATCCCCAATCCTGGGCCCCTTCCAGGAATACTGTGCCCAATCCTACCAGTAATAACAATGCCCCATTCTGGGGTCATACTATAACAATATCCCCTATCCTGAGCCCCTTCCAGGAATACTGTGCCTAATCCTACCAGTAATAATAATTCCTCATCCTGGGTGCCATGCTATAATAATATCTCCTATCCTGAGCCCCTTCCAGGAATACTGTGCCTAATCCTACCAGTAATAATAATTCCTCATCCTGGGTGCCATGCTATAATAATATCTCCTATCCTGGGCCCCTTCCAGGAATACTGTGCCCAATCCTACCAGTAATAATAATTCCTCATCCTGGGTGCCATGCTATAATAATATCCCCTATCCTGGTCCCCTTCCAGGAATACTGTCCCCAATACTTCCAGTAATAATAATGCCCCATCCTTAGTGCCATGCTATAACAATATCCCCTGTCCTTGGCCCCTTCCTGTTATAATGTCCCACATTCTGGGCCCTTTCCTGGTATAATGTTCACAATCGTAAGCAACTTCCAGTAATAATGTTTTACCAAGCCCCTTCCACTAATGATGTCCCCTATCCTGGACCCCATCTTATAACAATGTCCCTCATCCTGAGCCCCTTCCATTCTTCTCTAACACATTTAAAAAAAACAAAACAAATGATAATGCCTACTTTCCTCAGCTCCTGCGATGTTCGGAATCCTCCTCTATAGCTGGTGCAGAATCCGGTAGCTGAGTTTGGTGTGCCAATGCAGGCAGCGCATTAAGTCATGGCCATGTGCTGCCCGTCGTAGGTAAGTTGACGTCTACTGCCAGCCTCTAATTGGCCGTCAGCATGTATTGCAGTGCAAGAAGCCAGCAGGTTTTTGTGCCTTAATACATTTCAGTTCTCATTGGTACATCTGCCAAGAACTGGCATGAATCTGTATGATTTTGGTGAGGGCAGAATATATGTTTATGGGCTGTTCATAAGTCCCAGAGGCATGTCTATTTTTATAGCACAGAGCCACCCATCCAAGTCAGGGTTTGTGAAAATCGTGGACTGCACACAGATGCCATCTGTGTGCTTTTAGCATTGTAATGGCTTGGACACCTGTGCCATTTTTCCTCTGTCATGTCAGAAAATTACTGACGGTAAAAATAAACATACCAACCAAGCACTGATAAAAATTCTGGTCCAGCGCACTGATGAAAACCGTCCATCTGAATGAATAACGTTCCATGGCATCAGATGGGAATGAACACTCTGGGCCTGAAGGGCAGTGCATAATAGCAAAATGACAATCCTGGGGTCAAGCACGGCCCGTTTTTACCTGTAGTGCTCCGTTGATATTAATTTTGCTATAACAATGCCAAAAACATAATGAATTGCCTGGCATAGACAATGGAAACGAGTTACCGTACTTACCTTCACAATTTCTTGTGCTATCTGCCTGGTTTTGTTGACATCTAAGACAATTTTTGCATCCCGAACCACTGAGTATAGTGTTCGTCCCTTGCACAAGCTGAAACAAAAATACAGGTAAATTAGATCCAAATGCCCTGAATGCCCACAATAGGATATCTTAACAAGTTATGCCAAATACCCAACTTGGCTGACATATTTAAAACCCTTGTATCTGCTCTTTTCTTGCTAATGAAAATCAAACAAAGATAATTACCTGATATTTTTACAGAGATTTAAAAATATGGTTCAAATAGCAATGATACCCCATGAATACAATAGACGTTAATGCATATATACAATCTCTTATACAGACTTTGAGGGAATCTGTCAGTAAGTTTTTGCTATGTAATCTGAGAGCAGAGAGATGTAGGGGCAGATACCCCGAATGCGAGTGACATATCGCTCATTATGCTGCTTGTTACAATTTCAATAAAATCAAAGTTTTATCAGCAGGATATTATCACTAAAGGACTAGCTGCCTTGTGCGATACAGTCCTCCTGCTCTGTACAACCCTGCTGATTGGCAGTTTTCTGCCTATGCACAGTGTACACAGAAAACTGCCAATCGGTGGTGTGGACGGGGTAATTTAGAGCTCAGCATATAGAGAAGTGCTAGAGAAAACTGTGATTTTATCAAAATGGCAGCATGCAGACCAGTAAGTGATACATTGATGCAATCAGAGTCTGTCACTGAAGCATGCCGCTTTCGTATTACATAACAAACATGCTGACAGATTACATTTAAATCAATTCTTATCACTGTATGCGCTAAAGGCAACTCAAAGCCTGATCAATTCTCTATGGGCAAATCACGGTATACTAATCGCATAAAAAGATAAGATGATAATCATTCCTCATTTACTACTGGTGATAACCTGGACTTTCAGTGGGTTTGAAGTTCTCATTAGTTGTACATCATACGTAGTTCAATGGGACTGGAGAAATCTGTGCTAATTGCTCTGACGGTTCAGGAGCCTTTTAATCATCAGTTAAAAAGAAGTTTTCTAAACAGAGTAAATAAATTCTTTTTGCCTACTTGTCATGAACGTGTGCCCAAGCACAAGCGGCCACTGCCAGCAAATACAGTATAATATGATCGACAATTAATGACAACGATTATTGATTAAAGAGGAAGTGTAACGCAAAGATTAATAATGAGAGAAGAAAATACGGCACTCACCGAGCTGCGTAAAAAAATGACTATTTCCAAAATGAGTGCATATCACAAGAAAGAGTTCCATGGTGTGGGGCTGGGTGACACTATACTCCGTCTGATGAAGCGCAAGACAACCGTCACCCAGCCCCACACCATGGAGCTCTCCCCTGTAACCACCGCTGCTTTTTCCTCTTACCCCTGGCAGATCTTTTTTCCCCACTCATGTTAGTGTTTGGTGCCTACTCCTATTTTGTGTACTAACATAAAGACATTGTTCAGCTATTTAAAAAAAAAAAACACCTACAAAACTATAAAATAATAAATATTATCTAACAGATCCCCCACAGCTGATGTTCTTATACTTCCCCCTATCCCTCACCAGTCTCTGTTCTTTGTGAACATCTGACCGCTGCAGCCAATCACCGGCTGCTCCAATGATCAGTTGACTAGACAGAGGTAACCGCTGTGGCTAGTGATTGGCTGGAGTGCTCCCATATCTGTGCTGGGACAGGACAGGAAGTACAGAGACCGCCAGAAGGATCAGACTGGATGCAGAGGGGGACCAGTAAGGCGGGCACACATCATTATAGATTGACTACCCCTGTAACAAGACTAATACGCAATTGTTGTTCCTCCCGTTCAGATTGAGTGTGCAAAACTTCTTTTTTTATGCTTCTACAGGCAAATATCAAAATGTCAATTATATAATAAATGATTCACTATTTATTATCTAATGCACATGACATGGGATTGTGAGGCTGCTATTACATTTGTATGGCACATCCTAGGCAACGTGATCAAAACCATGTAATTCTGTCAGATATCTGCAGAAAGGTATCAGGTTCTGCCTTGCGCTGGCCTGACATAAATGGCCTACAGTATGTCATTGACGAGTGCTTTCTGTTATCAGACATCCTTCTGCACCAGACTAATGAAAAGCAACATGTCTATAAATCTGTCACCATCGCATTAAAGTGAGGCAGCACACAATGCAGCAGCGCTCTCCAGAAACAGCCCTGCCCGATGATTCATTTACAGAGGAAGTCCTGCTTCCTTATCATACCATCTAATTCATTTGTTAATCTTTCCAGTAATAGTCAACTTCAAATAAAGGACATGGGTGGACTTTGTACTGGTTCCCGTTCTCAAAAAACTAATGAAACAGCCGGACTGTTGAGAGGCCAACCACTGACTCCTGCTGGTGAGAACGGCTAGGAGGCTCTAGGCGACCATACACATTGGAAGAATGTCAGCCAAAATCGCTATTTTTGGCAGGACCGGACGACTATTTCATGTGTACGGTAGTCGGCTGACTCAATCCCAATAGCAGATGTCAGGTGAAGGTAGTGCATGTTGTATTTCAATATGTCCATTCCTCTGCTATCATGGAATCTCTTCTATCTATAACACGTCTGTTGTGAATTCTGTGGTCAAGCTCCCTCCTGTGGTCATGAGTGGTACTTCGGCTGGTTCTGTCCATGAGCTTCCTCTGGTGGATGTGAGTGGGGCTGCGGCTTCTGAGTTTCCTTCCTCAGGTGACGAGGTTAAGTCGTTAGGTGCTGCTCTATTTAACTCCACCTAGTTCTTTGTTCCTGGCCTCCAGTCAATGTTCCAGTATTGGTCTTGCTCTCTCCTGGATCGTCTTGTGGCCTGTCTGCCCTGCATAAGCTAAGTTCTGCTTGTGTTACTTTTGTTTGCTATTTTTTCTGTCCAGCTTGCTATATTGGTTTGTCTTGCTTGCTGGAAGCTCTGGGACGCAGAGGGAAGCACCTCCGTACCGTTAGTCGGTGCGGAGGGTCTTTTTGCGCCCTCTGCGTGGTTGTTTGTAGGTTTTTGTGCTGACTGCAAAGCTATCTTTCCTATCCTCGGTCTATTCAGTAAGTCGGGCCTCACTTTGCTAAAATCTATTTCATCTCTGTGTTTGTATTTTCATCTTTACTCACAGTCATTATATGTGGGGGGCTGCCTTTTCCTTTGGGGAAATTCTCTGAGGCAAGGTAGGCTTATTTTTCTATCTTCAGGGCTAGCTAGTTTCTCAGGCTGTGCCCGAGGCGCCTAGGTCTGGTCAGGAGCGCTCCACGGCTACCTCTAGTGTGGTGTGATAGGATTAGGGATTGCGGTCAGCAGAGTTCCCACGTCTCAGAGCTCGTCCTATGTTATTAGTAACTATCAGGTCCATTGGGGCAGCACGGTGGCGCAGTGGTTAGCACTGCAGCCTTGCAGCGCTGGGGTCCTGGGTTCTAATCCCACCCAGGACAACATCTGCAAAGAGTTTGTATGTTCTCTCCGTGTTTGCGTGGGTTTCCTCCGGGCACTCCAGTTTCCTCCCACATTCCAAAGACATACTGATAGGGATTCTAGATTGTGAGCCCCATCAGGGACAGTGATTATAATGTGTGCAAAACTGTAAAGCGCTGCGGAATATATGTTAGCGCTATATAAAAAAATAAAGATTATTTATTTATTTATTATTTATTGTGGTTCTAAATCACCAGTTCATAACACACGTCTATTTGTAAATGTTCCCTGGGAATTACAGCCTTTGTCGACCCTCTTACAATAAAGGATTTAGCATCTGATTGGCTGATTGTGTCACTGCACTAAACTATACTTAATTTGATTAAAGGTACCATTACACTAAGCGACTTACCAACGATCACGACCAGCGATACGACCGTTGGTAAGTCGTGTGGTCGCTGGGGAGCTGTCACACAGACAGCTCTCTCCAGCGACCAACGATCAGGGGAACGACTTCGGCATTGTTGAAACTGTCTTCAACGATGCCGAAGTCCCTGGGTAACCAGGGTAAACATCGGGTTACTAAGAGCAGGGCCGCGCTTAGTAACCCAATATTTACCCTGGTTACCATTGTAAAAGTAAAAAAAAAAAAAACACTACATACTCACATTCTGATGTCTGTCACGTCCCCCGCCGTCAGCTTCTCTGCACTTTCTGTGTCAGCGCTGGCCGTAAAGCAGAGCACAGCGGTGATGTCACCGCCGTGCTCTGCTTTATGGCCGGCGCTGACACAGTCAGGGAAGCTGATGGCGGGGGACGTGACAGACATCAGAATGTGAGTATGTAGTGTTTTTTTTAACTTTTACAATGGTAACCAGGGTAAATATCGGGTTACTAAGCGCGGCCCTGCACTTAGTAACCCGATGTTTACCCTGGTTACAAGTGAACACATCGCTGGATCGGCGTCACACACGCTGATCCAGCGATGACAGCGGGTGATCAGCGACCAAAAAAAGGTCCTGATCATTCCCCAACGACCAACGATCTCCCAGCAGGGGCCTGATCGTTGGTCGCTGTCACACATAACGAGATCGTTAGCGGGATCGTTGCTACGTCAGAAAAAGCGTGATATTGCAACGATATCGTTAACCATATCGTTATGTGTGAAGGTACCTTAAGCTGAGGACTTTCTATAACTCCAACCTTAAAGGGCAACCATCGCTTTAATTTTTCTTTCATTTATTAATAGTACATGGGAAAATAAGAAACGTTGCTATATATCTTATTGCTATGCTGTCTTTCTCTCTTCCTTTTTTAACAGGTTGTTTTTCATTAATTATGTTAATCCTGGTCGAATCATGTGATCTAGACATTGGTTGGAGGAACTATATAAGATCTCCAAACTGAGGATGGTCCAGATCTTGAAAAAGACTTACATCGAAACGCGTAGATCTGTACACAGTGGTTGCGTGCCCGACAACTGATATAGATGGATTGATATTTTAAGTATGGAATAATAAAAAATCATTTTTTAGTTCACCCATTACTTGCTAGATTATCCCACTTTTTCCGTTACTGCCATATTGGACTTCTCCTCCAAATCCATGCAAGGTGGTGGTTGATGTATGGGAACCATCAGAAGGCTTGGTAACCTGACTTTACCTGTTTGTATTACATGTCTTATTAGAGAAATTATATCCTATCTCATCCTAGATTGATGATTCATTCTCAAGAATATCAATTCATGGGTTATATCTGTTATCAGTGAAGACTGATGTTCCCATTACAAAGATAGGAGATGACAGTTGGTGCTAATGAAGTTCTATGGAGAAATTCTACTATTGATTCATGCATCTAGCTTTTCCTCCACTCCCCCTCCCCAGAATTTTAAAAGCTTTCACCACCGCCTCCTCTTCCAGTCACAGTAAGGGCACCGTCACACTGAAACGACGATGCAGCGTCGCTGTGTGGTCGCTGGAGAGCTGCCACACAGACCGCTCTCCAGCGACCAACGATCCCGAAGTCCCCTGGTAACCAGAGTAAACATCGGGTTACTAAGCGCAGGGCCGCGCTTAGTAACCCGATGTTTACCCTGCTTAACAGCGTAAACGTAAAAAAAACAAACACTACATACTTACCTTCCGTGTCTGTCCTCCGGCGCTGTGCTTTCCTCTGCACTGTCAGCGCCGGTCAGCCGTAAAGCAGGCGGTGAGGTCACCGCTGTGCTTTCCGGCTGGCCGGCGCTCACAGCCAGTGCAGAGAAGCACAGCGCCGGAGGACAGACACGGAAGGTAAGTATGTAGTGTTTGTTTTTTTTACGTTTACGCTGGTAACCAGGGTAAACATCGGGTTACTAAGCGCGGCCCTGCGCTTAGTAACCCGATGTTTACCCTGGTTACCAGTGAAGACATCGCTGAATCGGCGACACACACGCCGATTCAGCGATGTCAGCGGGAGATCCAGCGACGAAAGAAAGTTTCAAACGATCTGCTACGACGTACGATTCTCAGAGGGGTCCCTGATCGCAGTAGCGTGTCAGACTGTTATGATCTGGTAATTCAGTACCACAATGGACATAGAAGTCAGAACACATACAGTGACCTGACAATAACCCAAAAACATAGAACGAGCTCTGAGACGTGGAAACTCTGCTGACCGCAATCCCTAATCCTCTCCAACCACACTAGAGGCAGCCGTGGATTGCGCCTAACGCTCCCTATGCAACTCGGCACAGCCTGAGAAACTAGCTAGCCTGAAGATAGAAAATAAGCCTACCTTGCCTCAGAGAAATAGCCCAAAGGAAAAGGCAGCCCCCACATATAATGACTGTGAGTTAAGATGAAAAGACAAACGTAGAGATGAAATAGATTTAGCAAAGTGAGGCCCGACTTTCTGAACAGAGCGAGGATAGGAAAGGTAACTTTGCGGTCAACACAAAACCCTACAAACAACCACGCAAAGGGGGCAAAAAGACCCTCCGTACCGAACTAACGGCACGGAGGTACACCCTCTGCGTCCCAGAGCTTCCAGCAAGCAAGAAAAAACAAATAAGCAAGCTGGACAGAAAAAAACAGCAAACAAATAGCAAAAGCGGAACTTAGCTATGCAGAGCAGCAGGCCACAGGAACGATCCAGGAGGAAACAGGTCCAATACTAGAACATTGACTGGAGGCCAGGATCAAAGCACTAGGTGGAGTTAAATAGAGCAGCAGCTAACGACTTCACCACATCACCTGAGGAAGGAAACTCAGAAGCCGCAGTACCACTCTCCTCCACCAACGGAAGCTCACAGAGAGAATCAGCCGAAGTACCACTTGTGACCACAGGAGGGAGCTCTGCCACAGAATTCACAACAGTACCCCCCCCTTGAGGAGGGGTCACCGAACCTTCACCAGAGCCCCCAGGACGACCAGGATGAGCCATATGAAAGGCATGAACAAGATCGGGAGCATGGACATCAGAGGCAAAGACCCAGGAATTATCTTCCTGAGCATAACCCTTCCACTTAACCAGATACTGGAGTTTCCGTGTTGAAACACGAGAATCCAAAATCTTCTCCACAATATACTCCAACTCCCCCTCCACCAAAACCGGGGCAGGAGGATCAACAGATGGAACCATAGGTGCCACGTATCTCCGCAACAATGACCTATGGAATACGTTATGAATGGAAAAAGAATCTGGAAGGGTCAGACGAAAAGACACAGGATTAAGAACCTCAGAAATCCTATACGGACCAATGAAACGAGGTTTAAACTTAGGAGAGGAAACCTTCATAGGAATATGACGAGAAGATAACCAAACCAAATCCCCAACACGAAGTCGGGGACCCACACAGCGTCTGCGATTAGCGAAACGTTGAGCCTTCTCCTGGGACAAGGTCAAATTGTCCACTACATGAGTCCAAATCTGCTGCAACCTGTCCACCACAGTATCCACACCAGGACAGTCCGAAGACTCAACCTGCCCTGAAGAGAAACGAGGATGGAACCCAGAGTTGCAGAAAAACGGCGAAACCAAGGTAGCCGAGCTGGCCCGATTATTAAGGGCGAACTCAGCCAAAGGCAAAAAGGACACCCAGTCATCCTGATCAGCAGAAACAAAGCATCTCAGATATGTTTCCAAGGTCTGATTGGTTCGTTCGGTCTGGCCATTAGTCTGAGGATGGAAAGCCGAGGAAAAAGACAAGTCAATGCCCATCCTAGCACAAAAGGCTCGCCAAAACCTCGAAACAAACTGGGAACCTCTGTCAGAAACGATATTCTCTGGAATGCCATGTAAACGAACCACATGCTGGAAGAACAATGGCACCAAATCAGAGGAGGAAGGTAATTTAGACAAGGGTACCAAATGGACCATCCTAGAGAAGCGATCACAAACCACCCAAATGACTGACATTTTTTGAGAGACGGGAAGATCTGAAATAAAATCCATAGAGATATGTGTCCAAGGCCTCTTCGGGACCGGCAAGGGCAAAAGCAACCCACTGGCACGAGAACAGCAGGGCTTAGCCCGAGCACAAATCCCACAGGACTGCACAAAAGAACGCGCATCCCGCGACAGAGATGGCCACCAAAATAATCTAGCCACTAACTCTCTGGTACCAAAGATTCCAGGATGACCAGCCAACACCGAACAATGAACCTCAGAGATAACTTTATTCGTCCACCTATCAGGGACAAACAGTTTCTCCGCTGGGCAACGATCAGGTTTATTAGCCTGAAATTTTTGCAGCACCCGCCGCAAATCAGGGGAGATGGCAGACACAATTACTCCCTCCTTGAGAATACCTGCCGGCTCAGATAAACCCGGAGAGTCGGGCACAAAACTCCTAGACAGAGCATCCGCCTTCACATTTTTAGAGCCCGGAAGGTACGAAATCACAAAATCAAAACGGGCAAAAAACAGCGACCAACGAGCCTGTCTAGGATTCAACCGCTTGGCAGACTCGAGATAAGTCAAGTTCTTATGATCAGTCAAGACCACCACGCGATGCTTAGCTCCTTCAAGCCAATGACGCCACTCCTCGAATGCCCACTTCATGGCCAGCAACTCTCGATTGCCAACATCATAATTTCGCTCAGCAGGCGAAAACTTCCTGGAAAAGAAGACGCATGGTTTCATCACCGAGCAATCAGAACTTCTCTGCGACAAAACAGCCCCTGCTCCAATCTCAGAAGCATCAACCTCGACCTGGAATGGAAGCGAAACATCTGGTTGACACAACACAGGGGCAGAAGAAAAACGACGCTTCAACGCTTGAAAAGCTTCCACAGCAGCAGAAGACCAATTGACCACATAAGCACCCTTCTTGGTCAAATCGGTCAATGGTTTAGCAATACTAGAAAAATTGCAGATGAAGCGACGATAAAAATTAGCAAAGCCCAGGAACTTTTGCAGACTTTTCAGAGATGTCGGCTGAGTCCAATCATGGATGGCTTGGACCTTAACAGGGTCCATCTCGACAGTAGAAGGGGAAAAGATGAACCCCAAAAATGAAACCTTCTGAACACCAAAGAGACACTTTGATCCCTTCACAAACAAAGAATTAGCACGCAGAACCTGAAACACCGTTCTGACCTGCTTCACATGAGACTCCCAATCATCCGAGAAGATCAAAATGTCATCCAAGTACACAATCAGGAATTTATCCAAGTACTCTCGGAAGATGTCATGCATAAAGGACTGAAACACTGATGGAGCATTGGCAAGTCCGAATGGCATTACTAGATACTCAAAATGGCCCTCGGGCGTATTAAATGCAGTTTTCCATTCATCGCCTCGCTTAATACGCACAAGATTATACGCACCACGAAGATCTATCTTGGTAAACCAACTAGCCCCCTTAATCCGAGCAAACAAATCAGATAACAACGGCAAGGGGTACTGAAATGTAACCGTGATCTTATTTAGAAGGCGGTAATCTATACAAGGTCTCAGCGAACCATCCTTCTTGGCCACAAAAAAGAACCCTGCTCCTAATGGCGACGATGATGGGCGAATATGCCCCTTCTCCAAGGACTCCTTCACGTAACTCCGCATAGCGGCGTGCTCAGGCACAGATAAATTAAACAGTCGACCCTTTGGGAATTTACTACCAGGAATCAAATTGATAGCACAATCACAATCCCTATGCGGAGGTAGGGTATCGGACTTGGGCTCATCAAATACATCCCGGTAATCAGACAAGAACTCTGGAACCTCAGAAGGGGTGGATGACGAAATAGACAGAAATGGGACATCACTATGTATCCCCTGACAACCCCAGCTGGACACAGACATGGATTTCCAATCTAATACTGGATTATGGACTTGTAGCCATGGCAACCCCAACACGACCACATCATGCAGATTATGCAACACCAGAAAGCGAATAACCTCCTGATGTGCAGGAGCCATGCACATGGTCAGCTGGGTCCAGTACTGAGGTTTATTCTTGGCCAAAGGCGTAGCATCAATTCCTCTCAATGGAATAGGACACTGCAAGGGCTCCAAGAAAAACCCACAATGCCTAGCATACTCCAAGTCCATCAAATTCAGGGCAGCGCCTGAATCCACAAATGCCATGACAGAATAAGATGACAAAGAGCAGATCAAGGTAACGGACAAAAGAAATTTTGACTGTACCATACCAATGGTGGCAGACCTAGCGAACCGCTTAGTGCGCTTAGGACAATCGGAGATAGCATGAGTGGAATCACCACAGTAGAAACACAGCCCATTCAGACGTCTGTGTTCTTGCCGTTCAACTCTGGTCAAAGTCCTATCGCACTGCATAGGCTCAGGTTTATGCTCAGATAATACCGCCAAATGGTGCACAGATTTACGCTCACGCAAGCGTCGACCGATCTGAATGGCCAAAGACATAGACTCATTCAGACCAGCAGGCATAGGAAATCCCACCATGACATCCTTAAGGGCTTCAGAGAGACCCTTTCTGAAAATTGCTGCCAGCGCACATTCATTCCATTGAGTGAGCACAGACCACTTCCTAAACTTCTGACAATATATCTCTACCTCATCCTGACCCTGACACAGAGCCAGCAATTTTTTCTCTGCCTGATCCACTGAATTAGGTTCATCATAAAGCAATCCGAGCGCCAGAAAAAACGCATCAATATCACATAATGCAGGATCTCCTGGCGCAAGGGAAAATGCCCAGACTTGAGGGTCGCCACGTAATATAGAAATAATGATCTTAACTTGTTGAACTGGGTCACCAGAGGAACGGGGTTTCAAAGCCAGAAATAGTTTACAATTATTTTTGAAACTCAGAAATTTAGTTCTAGCTCCAAAAAACAAATCAGGAATAGGAATTCTAGGTTCTAACATAGAATTCTGAACCACAAAGTCTTGAATATTTTGTACTCTTGCCGTGAGCTGATCCACACATGAAGACAGACCTTTAATGTCCATCGCTACACCTGTGTCCTGAACCACCCAAATGTCTAGGGGAAAAAAAAGGCAAAACACAGTGGCAGAGAAAAAAAAATGGTCTCAGAACGTCTTTTTTCCCTCTATTGAGAATCATTAGTACTTTGGGCCTCCAGTACTGTTATGATCTGGTAATTCAGTACCACAATGGACATAGAAGTCAGAACACATACAGTGACCTGACAATAACCCAAAAACATAGAACGAGCTCTGAGACGTGGAAACTCTGCTGACCGCAATCCCTAATCCTCTCCAACCACACTAGAGACAGCCGTGGATTGCGCCTAACGCTCCCTATGCAACTCGGCACAGCCTGAGAAACTAGCTAGCCTGAAGATAGAAAATAAGCCTACCTTGCCTCAGAGAAATAGCCCAAAGGAAAAGGTAGCCCCCACATATAATGACTGTGAGTTAAGATGAAAAGACAAACGTAGAGATGAAATAGATTTAGCAAAGTGAGGCCCGACTTTCTGAACAGAGCGAGGATAGGAAAGGTAACTTTGCGGTCAACACAAAACCCTACAAACAACCACGCAAAGGGGGCAAAAAGACCCTCCGTACCGAACTAACGGCACGGAGGTACACCCTCTGCGTCCCAGAGCTTCCAGCAAGCAAGAAAAAACAAATAAGCAAGCTGGACAGAAAAAAACAGCAAACAAATAGCAAAAGCGGAACTTAGCTATGCAGAGCAGCAGGCCACAGGAACGATCCAGGAGGAAACAGGTCCAATACTAGAACATTGACTGGAGGCCAGGATCAAAGCACTAGGTGGAGTTAAATAGAGCAGCACCTAACGACTTCACCACATCACCTGAGGAAGGAAACTCAGAAGCCGCAGTACCATTCTCCTCCACCAACGGAAGCTCACAGAGAGAATCAGCCGAAGTACCACTTGTGACCACAGGAGGGAGCTCTGCCACAGAATTCACAACATCAGACACAGCGAGATTGTAAGGATATCGCTGGAACGTCACGGATCGTGCCGTCCTAGCGATCAAAGTGCCACTGTGTGACGGTACCCTAAGGCCTGCACCACCAACTTCAGCACAGCCAGGAAGCCAGGAGGAAACAACAGCAGGCTGTTCTGAAACTCACCTGTTTTGGGGACAAATCCAACAATGAACAACAGCTTTGGATGGGGAACAAACAGCAGACAAAGTGAGTGATTGGTGCTGGTAAACCTCAAGCCCAGCCTGGTGGTATGTGATAATAGGTGAAATCTCTTAGCAGTTCTGGGTCAAGCCAGTTTGACACACGTCCCTTGCCTGGCACATGTGCTGAACTTGGTGGTACAGAGCTTCCTGAAAAACTACCCACATGTGTGAGAGCTGCTGCTGAAAGTGGGGGCAATTAGTGCACACTTTCGGCGTTCTCACCTTGCGGCTGCTCGCCTGTTTAAACTGCAGCATCACTTCTGCCTTCCAACTCATTGGATCACATGCAATGTGCCAACAAGGTGGAACTCCACCTGGCATATGCTGGAGAGACTCTGTGAGCAACAGAAGGCAATAGTGGAGTTCTTGCTGCAGACAGAAAGCTGAGTTTCTCTGCGGAACAACACGACATCACCACCAATGAGTGGGTCTCCAGCGTTACTATACCACTTATATGCCGGCTGAAAAAAAGCAATTCAAGCAATGATGGATGAGGTAGTGGAATAGAAGGAAGAGCAGCGGGGTCAATTCTCGCCGTTATCAGGCCTGTTGTCCACACATGTCTCATAAGATGGGTAGCTGTCCTGACAGTGACCAGGTACCCAACTGTACAGCCAGGGGACAGTTTGGGAGGAGGAGGAGGAGGAGGAAAAACCATGTTCACAGCAGGGTGGTACTCAAAGCAGTTCACGGGCATCAGTGTGGGTGGGGGAATACAGAGAACCCAGACAATACACCTCTCACCGAGGACAGCTTGTCATTGCCTCTTTGCAGCTCGGCACATGTCAGCCATTAAATGTTGCTGTCCCTGCGCTACAACTGCTAAGTTGCCCGTATTGTTACCAGTGATGATTACTTGGTGGCCACCCTGCTGGATCCCCACTGCAAGGACAATGTATTATCATTACTTCAAACACTGGAGAGGGATCGCAAAATGCATGAATATAAACACACACTGTAAAGAAACTACTGCTGGATTTTCCACCTGACAGCAACTGCTCAGGTTAAGAACAAGGCATAGGCGGAGTAGAAAGTTGCCAATGCAACTGGGGCACCACCACCACCTCGGAAGGCAAGAGTAACATGGTCAAAATGTGGCACCACCATCTAATACGATCCGTATTAGTAGGAGGCAGCTTTACAACAGTATGGTGGTACTTGTCCACACATCTCCACATGTTGGAACATGTGTTTAGCACCACGGTGGCTGTGATCACAGACAGGTGCCCCCTCAGGACACCAAAACTGCCCTGCCTTGTGACCCACCGCACCCAAAGCGATACACAAGGTCGCTTGGGAGAGAGGTAAGCGTGTGGGAGCCTATGGACTGATCCCTTTCAAGCTTAGACCTGTCTCCAATATGAGGATACTGGGCACCCAGAAAAATACCACTCATGGAAGTATAAAAATATATACAAATTTATTTTTTTTAAAATAAACCAAAATTAACTGATGCGTGTTAGAGGATTCAAAGACAGGATTTAGTCAAGTAAGAAGAGAGTAAGGGTAAAAATAGCATTATTGTGTGTTAGGGCTAGCGGAACGCACCAAATAATAAGATAGATTAAGGTGCGTTCGCAGCCCGGGGTCCACCATGCAGAGATGGAACCTGCTGCCAAGTAATGACGGACTATATGGCGGTACAATGTGAATACACACACGGGTTAACTTCACCCTGTGTGAAGGAAGCGAACCCTGTTAAGTCACAGGGCCGCGGTACCACACACAAGAGCGCAAGCAAGGAGTCACCAAGCTCAGTCCCAAGATTTGGGATCCGAGTCCGACTAGACTACTTGCGCTCGACACCGCTAATGGGGTGTCAGCGTAACCAAAATAACAACAAAGGAATGCACGAGAGTGCGTGCGGTGCCACACTGGCGGACGCCACTAACCACAGTGGCGGATGCCACTTGGGTCAGGAAAGCGCTGTGAAAGCGCACGTCGCCGCACTGGCGGACAAAGCAACTAGACGCTGTATTAGTGTGTAACGTGCTGTTGGATAAGTCGGGCGCTAGATAGCAAACATACACCTTCCACGAACAGTCATCCAATAGGGAGGGTTATTTAAAGAGCGACTTTCACTCACAACACACACACGTTTACAAATGTACACTAGCGCATGGCCGTGCGGCCATGCGAGCCTTAAATAGCTGCAGCACATACAGGACCCTTCAAAGAAGGACCAATGGAATTGCTGCAGTACCAGAGCATGTGACCCTAGATCTCCACTGAGAGATCTTGCCCTGGGCATGCTCAGTGTGTGCAAAGTAGGACTTAGCCCCAGAAGCGTCTGCTCGCCGCTGCCCAGCACTGGCTTCAATGGCAGAAGCTCGAAAAGCAGCAGTAACCCTATGCACAGAGTGAGACTGAGCAAGACGCTGGGACCGACATCTGTGCTGAGCAGACTCCACTGCGGCTGGAGAAGAATGGGAAACCGCAGCAGAGATGGTTCGAGATTCCCCCTGTGCAGAGGCGGGAACTCGACACCTAACAATTGTGTTTATCAAAAAGCAGAAAGTACTGATTAAGGTTCAAATAGTGCATTTAGAGCATGAGTGAATCAATCCATCTGGATTACATCTGCAATGTAAAATAAGAAAATATGCAGGAACATGCAGAAAATTATTCAACCACATGGAAGATAATGCAGTAGCTTCAACTTCACGTACTATAGTGAGATGCATGTGACTAATAGTGTAAGACTTTTTCTCACTGTGCTAGTGGTGATCTCACTGGAGGGAGGTCATTGCAGTTCACTGGCTCGTTCAGTTACCTGCAATAACCTTGATGACATCACCGCTAGTCAATGACGTTGCCCTCGCAGCAGCTCATTCACCAGTGGTTCTCAGCCTAGACGTTTTCATCTTTGCACCATCCAGGTTGAAAACAGTTTAACCCCCAGACATGGATTATGGCATGAGACAGTTGAGGGATATTGCTGTTTTTTATTTTTGTTTTATTACAGAAGACGAGGGCTTTGGTTGAATTAGATGTTAGGTGAGTATAACTGTGTTTGTTATTTTTAAATAAAAAAAAGTAAAAAATGTGTTTTGTTTTATTTCAAATAAAGTACTTTATTCTGGCTGTGTCTTTATTTACCATATAACTATAGGATTAGTAATGGACAGGTGTCTTATAGATGCCTCTCTATTACAAGACGCCTCTCCATTACTACACTATTACTAGACTAGACACTATTACTAGACTAGACTCCACTACTAGACGCATCTCCATGAACTAATCCGTGGGCTTGATGTCACTGAATAATACAAAGGTGACATCAACCCCACAAATATGAACCCCACTTGCCACTGCTACAGGGCAAGTGGGAAGATCCGGGCAAAGCACCAGAATTGGCGCATCTAATAAATGCGCCTTTTCTTGATGGTTGTGGGCTGCTATTTTTAGGCTGGGGGGGGGGCAATATCCTTACCAGCCCCCAGCAGTCTGTTTTAGCTTCGCTGGTTGTCAAAAACGGTGGGAACCCATGCTGTTTTTTTTTAATTATTTATTTAAATAATTAAAAAAAATTGAAGTGGAGAACTCTCTATTTTTTATAACCAGCCTTGTTGAAGCTGACAGCTGAGGGTTGCAGCCCCCAGCTGTGAGTTTTGTCTGGCTGGTTATCAAATATATAAAAGAACCATCGTAATTTTTTTATTATTATTTATTTACAGCGCAGGCACCGGCTGATGAATACTCCCATCAGCCGCTCCTGTTCTCGCTGTTATTATCAGCAGTAGGCATTGGCTGATGGGAGCAGTAGTCCCATCAGCCGACACGAATGACAGGGCATAAACCTTATACCTCCGATCACAGCTTCATGCTCATGATGTCATTTGACAGCGTGGGAACATGTCTGACCAGCAGTGAGGATTTTACCGCCGATCAGAAGCTGTGTTTGCCATGCTGTCATGCATATGCCAGCACGACAAACACCCAGTGTTCGGGGGGCTGAACCCGAACAGTAGGTGCAGGCAATAGTAGGTATGGATGCCAAGTTTTTCTATTCGTGTTTGCCCACCTCTATTCATCAGGCGATTGGCAGGCTGTTTTTTTTTTGGAATTCTAATTCCCAATTTTTGGCCAAAGTAGATGTACACTAAAAATGCTGGTTGCTTAACTTCCACGATGGATGGTTGAGAAGGGAAAAAATGTAGCAGAGCCACAAGTTTCACAAATTGGAAGATTTATGAAATATAGTGTAACTAGTTACAAGAGTGCCATTTATGTAATTGTCTTAATTTATTCATAAGAATAGCATGACTGTAACACTATGTGTAAAAATAATATTTCTATATTAAGTGTTGTAATATTTATTGTATTTGCTATTAACTCTTTTTCTGCTTTCTTTTTCAGCAACTACTTCCACACCAGTATTGAGAATTATATAAATTTCTGGACAGATTTTTGGATAACAAATACTGTATGTACCTTGATTATCTTCTTATGCTGGTTTCAATGTATTAGTTGTATCTTTTACGCAACTACAGTGGGTATGGAGAGTATTCATACCCCTTTAAATTTTTCACTCTGTTTCATGGCAGCCATTTGGTAAATTCAAAAAAGTTATTTTTTTTTCTCATAAATGTACACTCTGCACCCCATCTTGACTGAATAAAGAACAGAAATGTAGAATTTTGGGCAAATTTATTAAAAAAGAAAAACTGAAATATCACAAGGTCATAAGTATTCAGACCCTTTGCTCAGTATTGAGTAGCCCTTTTGAGCTAGTACAAACATGATTTTTCTTGGAAATGATGCGACAAGTTTTTCACACCTGGATTTGGGGATCCTCTGCCACTCTTCCTTGCAGATCCTCTCCAGTTCCTTCAGGTTGCATAGTGAACATTGGTGGACAGCCATTTTCAGGTCTCTCCAGAGATGCTCAATTTGGGTTTAGGTCAGGGCTCTGGCTGCGCCAGTCAAGAATGGTCAAAGAGTTGATACAAAGCCACTCCTTTGTTATTTTAGCTGTGTGCTGAGGGTTATTGTCTTGTTGGAAGGTGAACCTTTGGCCAAGTAATAATCTTTATTTTTATATAGCGCTAACATATTCCGCAGCGCTTTACAGTTTGCACACATTATCATCGCTGTCTAAATTCCCTATCTGTATGTCTTTGAAATGTGGGAGGAAACTGGAGTACCCGGAGGAAACCCACAGAAACACGGAGAGAACATACAAACTATTTGCAGATGTTGTCCTTGGTGGGGTTTGAACCCAGGACTCCAGCGCTGCAAGGCTGCAGTGCTAACCACTGCGCCACCGTGCTGCCCAGCCCAAGTCTGAGGTCCAGAGCATTCATGTTGCCTTCAATGGCAACCAGTCATCCTGTCCCTCCAGCTGAAAAACACCCCCATAGCATCATGCTGCCACCACCATGTTTCACTGTTGGGATTGTATTGGGCAGGTGATGAGCAGTGCCTGATTTTCTCCACACAAACCGCTTAGAATTATCACCAAAAAGGTCTATTTTAGTCTCATCAGACCAGAGAATCTTATTTCTCATAGTCTGGGAGTCCTTCACGTGTTTTTAGCAAACTCTATGCAGGCTTTCATATGTCTTGCACTGAGGAGAGGTTTCCATTTGGCCACTCTGCCATAAAGGCCTGACTGGTGGAGGGCTGCAGTGATAGTTGACTTTGTGGAACTTTCTCCCATCTCCTTACTGCATCTCTGGAAGTCAGCCACAATGATCTTGGGGTTCTTTTTTACCTCTCCAACCAAGGCTCTTCTCCCACAATTGCTCAGTTTGGCTGGACGACCAGGTCTAGGAAGACTTCTGGTGGTCCCAAACCTCTTCCATTTAAGGATTATGGAGGCCACTGTGCTATTAGGAACCTTGAGTCATGCAGATATTCTGTTGTAAGCTTGGCCAGATCTGTGCCTTGCACAATTCTGTTTCTGAGCTCCTTGGCCAGTTCCTTTGACCTCATGATTCTCATTTGGTCTGACATGCACTATGAGCTGTGAGGTCTTATATAGAAAGGTGTGTGCCTTTCCAAATCAAGTCCTACCGGTTTAATTAAACACAGCTGGACTCCAATGAATGAGTAGAACCATCTCAAGGAGGATCACAAGGAAATGGACAGCATATGACTTAAATATGAGTGTCTGAGCGAAGGGTCTGAATACTTATGACCATGTGATATTTCAGTTTTTCTTTTTATTAAATTTGCAAAAATTACATTTCTGTTTTTTTTCAGTCAAGATGGGGTGCAGAGTGTACATTAATGTGAAAAAAAATGAACTTTTTTGAATTTACCAAATGGCTGCAATGAAAAAAGAGTGAAACATTTAAAGGGGTCTGAATACTGTTCGTACCCACTGTAGTGCAAATCATTCAGAGCAACTGAAGATGTCTACCATCTATACAATATGTGAGTTACCCACTTTTCGTCTGTATATGAATAATATACCATATAGTGAATAGATTCACTAACACAGCAGTGGTGAAAATGTATGAAATGTACCACAGAATATAATATAATTACATTGTGTAGGTGTTTTACACATATTCAATCTCCTAGACCATCTAAAATGTGCAGGTTATTAGGAAGTAAATGTGTTAGCTGTCTACAGAGCTGCCCAAAACTGAATGGATTAAAGTGTTTTTGATGCAGTATTTCAGACGACAAGGATTGATGGTGAAACCACTCGAGAGCCCACAGGTTTCTATACCTACACTATGTTCCAAACCAACTTAGACAAGCAAATAAATATAAAGAAATGTAAGACTCCATGTCAAATTGCCAAGATAACGAGAGAGGAAATGAAACAGAAAAAAAAGCAGAGCAAGAAAATTGTACAAATTTATCAATGGTGTATTTAAGTGGACCACTAGTGGAGGAGATGAGGACAAGGAGTAGAAAGGTGAATGGGCATAGAAGCATATGTCTGTCTAATGTGCTGTCATTCATATAATGAGTTTTTTCTCCATTTCAACTCGTCTATTAGTTTTTCTGACATGACAGTCGAGTACACACTGGTGTCATAATAAAGATTAACGACTGCTTTCACCATGCCAATGTAATGGGAAAAATAGTACAAGAAAAACTAAACTAATGGACAGAAATTTGGAGTCAGTAGAGTCCAGAGTCAGACCTGGGTGCATAGTGTCCGCAGGCAATATAGATTTTAGGTATCCAACCTCCCGCTACATAGAAACATTAACTTTTCCTTTTTAGCCACATGCACGTGTGCATTTTGAGAAATAGTCCTTAAAGAACATATTCACAGAAATACAAAAGACTCTTTTAAAACAACTTAATATAACTTTTAAAATGTCACCGTAAAAGATGATCACCCTAATATACTCAGTTGTCAAATGCATACAACTAGGCTAGTGTCACGTTACCGTATTTACTCTCATGTGACAGAATCAGGCCGATTATGCTAATCACACTCTGATCAAATGCTGATCAGAATTTGATCAGTGTGTGATCATTGTGTGATCCGATTTTCTAGGATGAGGAAAAGATGGATTGTGTGAATCCATGAAAATCATATCATCCTTCAATTTTTTTCACAGACTCATTGACTTGAATGGCAGAGTGTGATCCAATATTGGACATATGCACAGTACTATGGACTAATATTGGTCCGAGCTCAATCCAATGTTTTGTCGGATTGCATTCAGATCAAAAATATGGTCATGGGCGCAATGATGAATGTGATGGAAGGCATGATCTATAAGCCATTAAATCAATACAAACCACTGGTCTGAGACTAAGGTTCCAATTAATAAAATAAATAATTCACAAAATTATAAACCTGTCCATTATCTGTGATATTTCATGTAAAATCATATAATGCAAGGCATTATAGAATGTAAATCAATACCATTCACACAGGCATATGTAGTGGTGTTGGATTACGTTACAGATCTCTTCATCTGTCTTCTACTTTGACATTGGTTATCACCAATCAATCTAAATGATAATTACAGTTAGAATCACAGGGGCCATGCTGTTGAAGAATCATGTATTCCAGTCTTCAAACCCTGCTTTAATTCTTTATTGGGATCCCCCTGGCAGCTTGTCACTTCCAGCCTCCTTCTTCCACCCTCCTTCCAAACTTACGGAAATGCACAGTAAAGCACGGTGTACACAGGGATGTGATTTGGATATTTTTAACTAGTTCACTACAACTGCTTATAAAAAATAGCTGTAGATAGAATGCAGGATGCTGTCACAGGTTGCCTTACTTTGTTATCTTGTCAAGACAACATCAGCACTGCTGGAGCAGCGGCAATCCATTTCAGTCTTGGACCTAGTATATGGTACTTTCACAGTGACCCAGCAGCCTGATAATGTCATAACATCCCTTGCAGTGATCCACATGATTGTAGAGAGAAGAGGACAAATATTCCTTATAGGAGCATTACATATGGGTATAGTGAGGACTGTGACAAAATCACTGGCAAAGTATTGGAGGAAAGATATGTATCTTTGAGGTTATGAACCTAGAAAAATGCTCCAGCAAACTAAGTGATGATAGGAGTTAATCGGCCATGTTTAGGGCGAGGTTTAGTGAACAACTGAAGAGTGGGTGGGAGGCTGGTCACCATACCTCCACCTCAGGATGGAATTCAGAAGATAAATACACAGCCTTCTAGCTCATTCAGGATTGGGTATGCATGGAGATTTGACCTCCAGCACTGAGTTTGAAGATAAGAAAAGTTGACCTTTTTTATGAGTGGGTGGACCGCTGCAGTATACTATTATAGAAAAAGAATGCTTGGCCATCAAATGGACAATTGATACCCCGAGGTACTACCTGTTAGGCCGGAAGTTCAGGCTAGTGTGACGCCCAGGAGACCGGGATACCCAGCACCGGACCAATGGAGTCTGTCTCTTGAGGGGGATGTCACGGGTGGCTTGACCCGGTGCTGTGGCCTCAGGCAATGCACAGTGTAAGGGGTATCATGAGGGGACAGGCACTTACTTGATCAGCAGCAGGTTCTCCCAGCGGTGACGATCTCGATCCTGGATAGATGGCTATTGTCCAAATGAAAGACTGAGGCACTGAAACGTTTAACCAGTTTACTTTAACATAAAAGGATTTACAACCAGTCCTGTCACCGGAGTCTGTATGGGAACTCTGAGTTACTTTGACCCTGCCGGGGTCTTCGCCTCTTATTGTGCGCAATTTCTGTGTGGCCCTGCTGCTGTATGTGAACTGGCTGCCGGCCCAATCTGTCCCCTCCGGGTCCTGGTTCGACGGGCAACCCGAGTCCTTTTATCGGTTTACCCCCTCTGGGAGTACCGCTGAACTCTGTGTCTGTTGCTGCATCCGACCCTAGTGAAGCTGATATCACCTCACGTTTTTCCGGTTGCTGTATTGTATATAATGAATACAGCCACGGATCCGGTATCCGTCTTTGCGCCTGTTCTGGGTAGTGATTAATGCTACCCGGTTCTCACAATGTCCTTTTTCTCTATCCCTCTTCTCCTCAGGCCGGTGATTTAGGCCTGGTAACAGTCACAGGGCTGTTACAGATTCAACTGTATGACCTCTCACTATCAGCTCCTTGGCCCAACTGCCATTTCTTCTCTCAGACCAGAATGGATCAAGGGGAGTCTCTGGAGCTCCCCCTTCTGGCCGGAGGTGGTAGTGCAGTCTTGCTATTTTAGTATTTGTACTTACTGTCAGTAACTATTTTTGTGGCAAATACCCCTAGGGGTGCCACATTCCCCCTTAGTTAAGAACAGTACTCCGGGACTGTGGGACAATAACATTTTGAAATAACAATTAATATGTACAGAGTCTTAAAAATGAAAAGTTACAAAAATCACTCAAGGAAACAAAAATAGAGTTCTGTAAAAAGTCACTTCAAATAGCGTCCATTAATACAGTTCTATCCTTGAAGGTATTAGGAACGGCACTGTACTTAGTGTCCAGGAATTTAGTTCAATTTTTCCAACGGAGTTATCAATATAAAGTCTAAAGAAAGTTCAAAAAGAGCAAAAAGCAAAGTTCAAAAAGCAGTCTTTCCGGAGCTTTGATTTAGTGCCTCCGGGCTGATAAAAAGTTCAAGAATATGCAATAAGTTCATACAGACAAGTCTCTGTAGGCACTGGGCTTAAACGTTGCAGACTGATAGCAATGACTATACTACATTTTCTGTTTAACTATATACGGCATAACATATATACAATTCACATTATGAGCTTTATAGTTGGTAATCTGCATACCTGGCCGGTAATTGACCCTGGGTACTACGCTGTGATCTACGTAATAGCGGTGTCTCTTCATGTGGTGTACTACTGTCTACTGCGGATGTAGTATCTGCCCGCTCTGTTAAAGATAATTCCACGACTATGGAGTTGGCAAGTCCACCGTGAATGGGATTACTCTGACCAGGAATCTGTTCTTCCTGGCCTGGAACCTCCTGTAGTACGGGGTCAGCCTCTTCCTGTCTTGGGACTTCTGGTATTGGGTTCGGTGTTGGGTAAAAGGCCACCATGGGAACCACTACTGCACCATGGTATGTTAGTAGGGTTTTGGGAAAGTCTCCTATACAGGTGTGATACACTTCCTCTTCTTTTTCTTTTACTGGTTGAACCTGTATGGGTTGAATAACTTCTGGTTCTGGCTGGACAACGTCTGGCTCTTTCAATGCTTCCGGACATAATTTAAGATTGTCTCTTGACACTAGTACAGATGTTAAGCCTCCGTTTTTGCTAATGAGACACATTTTAGGATTATCCACTCTTGTTGGTAAAACTGTGTAGGGTACGGCTTCCCACTGATTGTCCAGTTTATTGGTTCGACGATTTCTCTTGAGCACTTGGTCACCCGGTCTTAATGGGGTCGCTAGAGCATTCTGGTTGAAAGTTCGCTCTTGTCTTTCTCTAGTTTGCTGAAGGCTTCTTTCCACACTCTCTTGCACTTGGCGATACTGCTTTTGCCGTATGATATCCCAATTGGAGTCTTGAACTTCTGCGTCTGGTTTCAGAATTCCCATTTCTAGATCGATTGGTAATTGGCCGGGTCTTGCACGCATAAGGTAAGCTGGGGTGCAGTTGGTGGAGCTCACCGGGACATGATTATACAGATCCACCAAGTCAGGCAATTTCTCTGGCCATTGATTCCTTTCTGTCTCAGGTAAAGTCTTTAGTAGGTCTATTACAATATGGTTCATCTTCTCGCATAAGCCGTTTGTTTGTGGATGATAGGCCGTCGTCCGGATCTTTTTGCAACCATACATATTACAGAATTCTCTGAAGATCTCTGATTCAAAGGCTGTACCTTGGTCGGTGAGAACCTGTTCCGGATATCCATGGGGTCTACAAAAGTACGTTTGGAACGCTTTGGCTGCTGTTTTTGCTGTCAGATCTTTTACGGGTACTACTACCAAGAAACGTGAATAATGGTCCACGATGGTCAAGGCATAGACATAGCCGGACCGGCTTGGTGTCAACTTCACGTGGTCCATGGCTACAAGTTCAAGTGGTTGTTTGGTGATTATGGGCTGCAGTGGTGCTCTTTGGTTCTTTTGATCGTTTCTTCTGAGGTTGCACGGGCCACAATTTCTGCACCACTGTTCGATTGATTTTCTCATCCCGACCCAATAAAATCTTTCTCTTAGAAGTACTTCTAACTTTTTCCAACCGAAGTGACCAGCACCATTATGGTAAGCTTCGAGGACCATCTTCACATCTTGTTTAGGCACAATAATCTGCCAAACCAATTCATGTGTTTTCGGATTGGTGTATCTTCTACAGAGCTTCCCTTGATACAGGAACATTTTGCCTCTCTCTTTCCAGAGTTGATGCGTCTCTTCTGGGGCATCCTCATAGGGATATGCACTTTGCTCAGTCAACAGTTCCTTCACCAACTTCACAGCCGGATTGCTGTCTTGGGTGTCAGCCCATCTATGGTGTGCTAACGGATTAAAATTCACCTCTTGTTGTTTCTGATAGGTACTTGACTGATGATGTTTTGCCTTGGGACGATGGAAGGCTGGTAGTTCAATTTCTTCAAGCTCCCCTGTTTCCTCTTCTACATCTCTCAAGTGTGGCATCCGGGATAGGGCATCGGCATTTCCATTCTTGCGACCTGCTCGATACTTGATTATGAAGTTGTAATTAGATAACCGGGCTATCCATCGCTGTTCTAACGCACCTAATTTGGCTGTGTCCAGGTGGGTCAACGGATTGTTGTCAGTATAGACAATAAATTCTGCAGCGGCCAGATAGTGTTTGAAACGCTCCGTCACAGCCCAAACTACTGCCAGTAGTTCCAATTTGAAGGAGCTGTAATTTTCTGAATTTCTTTCAGTAGGCCGGAGCTTTCTACTTGCAAAGGCGATGACTTTCTCCCGACCTTCTTGCTTTTGTGACAGCACCGCTCCTAGTCCCACATTACTGGCATCGGTGTAGAGGATGAAAGGTTTATGGTAATCTGGGTATGCCAGAACCTCTTCTCCGGTTAGTGCCTTCTTTAGTTGTTCAAAGGAGTCTTCCCTTTCGTCGTTCCACTGAAAAGGAGGGTTTCGGTTTGAAGGTTTCTTCGTCTGCCCTACCAAGGTGTCTTGCAAGGGTGCTGCCAACTTGGTAAATCCTTTTATAAATCTGCGATAGTAACCCACCAATCCCAGGAATTGTCTCACTTCTTTTGCGCTGGTAGGTCTTGGCCAATCCCTTATGGCGCTTATTTTCTCGGGATCTGGTGCTACTCCCTCCGAACTCACGATGTGTCCCAGGTACTGTACCTCTGGCTTGAGAAGGTGACATTTGGATGGCTTGACTTTCATGCCATACCTGGATAAGGCTTCGAACACTTCTGCCAGGTCTATTAAGTGTTGTTCGTAAGTCTTTGAGTAGACGATCACATCATCTAGGTACAGGAGGACGGTCTCGAAGTTCTTGTGTCCGAGGCAGCATTCCATCAGCCGCTGGAAGGTACCGGATGCGTTGCAGAGTCCGAACGGCATGCGATTAAATTCACATAGACCTATTGGTGTGGTGAATGCCGTCTTTTCCTTATCTCTCTCAGCCACAGGGACTTGCCAATACCCGCTTGTTAAGTCTAAGGTGGAAAAATAATTAGCAGATTTCAAAGCAGTTAATAACTCTTCTATCCTAGGCAAGGGGTAGGCATCTTTATGGGTGATGTTATTAATCTTCTGGTAGTCTACGCACATTCTCATGGTTCCGTCCTTTTTTTTGACAATCACTAGAGGGGCCGCCCAGGGGCTACAGCTGTCTCTTATTACCCCGGCCTGTTTCATTTCCCTCAGCATATCTTTTGCACATTGATAGTGAGCGGGCGGTATGGGTCTATATCTTTCTTTTATTGGGGGATGGTCACCTGTGGGGATTGTGTGTTCTACCCCTTCTATCCGTCCGAAGTCCAATGGGTGTTTACTGAAGACTTGTTCATATTCCGTCACTAGCCTATACACCCCTTGTTTTTGATGGGTAGGTGTTGAATTTATGCCCACGTGTAGCTGTTGGCACCAATCCTCCATTTCTCCATCTGAGCCATTGCCTTCCACCTGACAGGTTGGTTCTAAGGGCTCAATGGTTGTGATGGCATTGTTGTCAACAGTATATAGCTTTGCCATTGTAGCATACCTTGGCAAAGTGACCTCTTCCTCTCCACAGTTCAAAAGTCGTACCGGCACTCGTCCCCGGTGTACCTCGACTATCCCTCGTGCTGTGAGTATAGTGGGCCTGCTGTCGGTGTACACTGGTTCTATTAAGGCTTGATAATCTCGTCCCTTAGTACCAATGGCTGCTCTACACCATACCAGCATTTCTGTTTTTGGTGGGATTACAATAGACGTTGGATCACTTACCCTCACACTGCCGATTTCTCCACCTGCAACTTCTACCTGTTGCCTTAACATCAATACTTTTATTTCCCTCCGGAGAACTCTCTGCTGGCAGGATTGGGCAGTTTCAGCAATTTGCTGTAAGACAGAAATGACTTCGGAAAAGCAGTTCTCTAACACATTCATTCCTATCAATACAGTTGGTTCACAGTTCCGCCGGTCAACATCAACAACAATTATACCCTGTTTCTTCAGTTCTACTTTACCAATCTTTATGGTCATCTCCCTGAATCCTAGTTTCGGTACCAACTTACCATTACTGGCCCATATATCTAGTTCAACATCAGAGGGCCCTTTATCAATATCTGCATCAGCCCAGTACCTCTTATAAAGGATATACGGTATAGATGAAATCTGGGAACCTGTGTCCAGCAAAGCGTTGAGGGGAATTCCGTCCAGCACGATAGGGATAATGGGTCGTCCTCCGATGTACCTGTCGTGCCAGGGTGTTGGGCCTTGAAAGTTCATTCCTGCGAAGCGGCCCGCATTCCCAAGGGATTCCCGTTTAAATCACAATCTCGTGCAAAGTGGCCCGGCTGCTGGCAACGGCGGCAAATGGGCTGTCCATCCGGTTGGTAGCGGTCGCGGGGTCGTCCTCTCCATGTCGGGTATCTCCGGGGTCTCATCCATGGAACATCCTCTCTACAGTTTGCCAACTCCATCTTGTGTCCTCTCATCTCCTGCATGGTTTTAGCCATTGAAGCAACAACATCAGCTAAAGAGTCAAGCTTTTGTTGAAGAGCCTCATTAGTACTGGGCCCCAGGGGCTTAGCAATGGCCCCAGACATAGCTGATGTCACTGGCACTCCCTGTTGTTGAGGTGTCTCTGCCATGGGTTGCGCAGGATCCTGATCCCGAGGTGCCTCTGCCAGCTGGAGACGTATAGCGCTCTCCTTTAATTGGGCAAATGTCAATTCAGGGTTCTTAAAAACAAGCATGCTCACATGCCCCCGGTGAGAAGGGGTGTAGAGTCCCTCAATAAATTGATCTCTTAGCAGTTTATCCGCTCCGGTGTTAAAAATGGGTTCAGCCAGTGTAAGTGATTTAAGGGCTTCCTGCAGGTTTAAGGCAAAGTCTCTCACGCCCTCATTAGCTTTTTGTTTGCAACTAAAGAATCGTATTTTAGCTTTGCTGCTGGCCGTGGTTTCAAATGTAGCTTTTAATCCAGCAAATATGCGTTCAACAGTGCCTTTTAGATCAGCTGCCCATGCTGTGACTTCTCGCTTAGCATGGCCACTTAACTGCATCATCAGGAGACTAACACGCTGAACTTCACCCACAGGGAACATGTCAAAATGGGCCAGCATCTTTTCTCTGAAATCGTCAAGGGTATTAGGCTCACCTTCATACATTGGAAGCCATGGGCCACCCGGGGTATATGGCATCAGCACCGGCATGATGGGCGCCACTCCTTGCACCGCTGCGCTGCCGGACTCTCTATTGACACTCTGTCTTTCAGCTGCATTAGCGTTGCCGAGTGCTGCGGCGTCTCCGTGCTGCGACATACTGTGCCCCCTTAGTTAATCCGGACCCTTCCGGTCCTCCGCTTCCGTTGGGATAGTGTAGATTCGTTCCGCTGTGCAGCAGGATCGATTTTCCCCTTGCTCTGATGTCAGAGCGCTCAGCTTGGTGCCGCCCACAATGACACGCCCCCTGCTGCTCCCATCCACCGCGCTCTGTAATGGCGGATTCTGAAGTTTTTCAGTTAGACTGGGGCTCAGGTGATGGCGTAGCTCAATTAACAGTCTCGTGCCTAACGGTTATGAAGTGATTACCTCAGGGGATGGCGGCCATCTTTACTCCATTATAACCAATGGGGAAAAGTCACTTTCAATAGTTTTCAATGGGGAATGGATTTTTCTTTAATAAAGTCAATTTTCAAGATTTTTCATCCCAGTTTTCACAGTTTTGGGCTCCAATCACGGCACACAATACCCGGTATACGGGCTGGCTAGATCCTGTTCGTGACGCCAATTGTGACGCCCAGGAGACCGGGATACCCAGCACCGGACCAATGGAGTCTGTCTCTTGAGGGGGATGTCACGGGTGGCTTGACCCGGTGCTGTGGCCTCAGGCAATTCACAGTGTAAGGGGTATCATGAGGGGACAGGCACTTACTTGATCAGCAGCAGGTTCTCCCAGCGGTGACGATCTCGATCCTGGATAGATGGCTATTGTCCAAATGAAAGACTGAGGCACTGAAACGTTTAACCAGTTTACTTTAACATAAAAGGATTTACAACCAGTCCTGTTGGGAGTCTGTATGGGAACTCTGAGTTACTTTGACCCTGCCGGGGTCTTCGCCTCTTATTGTGCGCAATTTCTGTGTGGCCCTGCTGCTGTATGTGAACTGGCTGCCGGCCCAATCTGTCCCCTCCGGGTCCTGGTTCGACGGGCAACCCGAGTCCTTTTATCGGTTTACCCCCTCTGGGAGTACCGCTGAACTCTGTGTCTGGATCAAGGGGAGTCTCTGGAGCTCCCCCTTCTGGCCGGAGGTGGTAGTGCAGTCTTGCTATTTTAGTATTTGTACTTACTGTCAGTAACTATTTTTGTGGCAAATACCCCTAGGGGTGCCACACTAGTCTAAGATCATGCGCCCCTAAGATGTATGAGAGAAAGGAAGGAGAAGAATGTCCGGGTGACAAGTGGGTTTCTAGAGTTCCAATACTTCAACTTTAATGTGGAGCATAGGTCTGAGAAACTGCACGGTAACGTGGCTGCCTTGTTTAGACTTCCCTGTCTGGTAACTAAAGGTCCCAAAAACCCTCAGCTTTGGGCAGAGGGGAGAATATGTGACAAAGTCCCAGTCAATATACTGGAGGGAACATATGTATAACTGTAGTTATTAACTTCAGTGACATGAACCTAGAAAAATGCTCCAGCACACTAAGTTCTGAGAGGGGTTAATCAGCCATGTTTATAGTTTGGTTTAGTGAATGTCATGATTCAGACCATGTTTTGAGTCCTGTCTTCCTTTTTTTCCAGTCTGGTCATGCCAGAGGTCAACTTTCTCAGCCTCAGTCTGGTCTCATGTTTGCTATTTATCTCCGCTGTGTCCTGCAGACCATGTCAGTTATAGATTCTGCCTATGGCGTGAGTAGCTGACCCAGTTTGCCTTGATTTGTCCTGCTGCTTGCTCACTGAACCCATGTCTGTTTATCCCCTCTTCCCTTTCCGTCTCTATGTTCTCCTTTCGTATATAGACTCTCTGGTTTCTTGACTCGGCTTGGACCCTGACTGGTACTGACCGATTTGATTTGTTATTGGCTCTGTGTTTGCTTATTCCCTTTGTACTGCGCTACAGTCTGATATTTGACCCGGCTTGTTTTGACTATTCTGCTGCCACCTACTGGTGGCATCGCCGCTGCATTGCAGGCCTGGTCCTGCTGTGTGCAGTCCTCCCTCTATTACCATCTAGTGGAGCTTGCAATTACCTGTACTGCAGTGGCCTGACAGTGAATAGCTGAAGAGTGGGTGGGAGGCTGTTCACCATATCTCCACCCCAGGGTGAATTCCAGAGGATAAATACACAGCCTTCTGGATCATTCAGGGTTGGGTGAGCTCCATAGCTGTTTGTAGATAAAGAAAGTTGATGTTTTCCTCCTTATGCCAGAAAGGCTGTGTTTATGTTGCTAACCCTGCCCAGATTTATGCTGTACCTCAATAAAGTAGTGAAAAATTTAAAAAGATAGCATTCCTGTGTCTACCTCAATTAGCAGCCGAGTGAGCCGATCTACCACAGGGCACTTTTACCATGTGAGGGGGCACTACCATATGTGGCAAAAGAGTGGACAGGAGAATTTTTTGTGGGTACAGAGGGACACTATTACCAGGAGTGGGCACAGGAAGCACAGGTATCACCATTACTTTGTGGAAGCACTATTACCATGTGGAGGCAAAGAGAGGCAACTATTTCTGTATTAGGGGCAAAGGGGCTACTATGATTGCATGCAAATGACAGCAGCATTTAAGTGGTGCATTGCGAGTGACATGTCAATTGCCCATATTGCAGGAGGCAGACAGGCAGCCATAGCAGTCAGAGGTCAGCTGATAGAACCCATCACTGCAATACAGGCACTCCTAGGGAATCCTAGCCACAGGCTAGACTTAATAGGAGATGTCATTTTCACTATATACTGTCAGACTGCTCAAGTGCCCTATGGAAACTAAAACAAATAAAGTACGAAAAAGTTTTTACACGTAATATAAAAAATATATAAAAACATTTATAAATCACCTTACCATTTTTCCATTTAAATAAAAACATTTAGAATAAATAAAAAAATAAAAATATTTGGTATCACCACATTTGATCTACAAAAATGTAAAATTATTTAACCCATACAGTAAATGTTGTAAAGCAAAAAAAGGAATTGACACCCTCAAATAGAAATTTTTTTGGTTGCTACTTCTCACAAAAAAAATTTAAAAGTAATCAAAGCATCGTATATACCCCAAAAGTACAAATCATCACACAAAAAACAAGCAATTGCACAGGTTCATTCACCAAAAAAATACAAAAGCTATGGGTCTCAGAAAAAGGCCACACAAACCAAAATTTTATGTACAATTTTCAGAATTTTTTTCACCAAATTCTTTTCACTGCAAGTTTGGTATTGCCATAATTGTACTGACCTAGAGAATTACACTACCAGGTCACTAATGCACCATGAATGCTGTAAAAACAAAACTCAAAATAATTGTGAAGTGGTGAAATTGAGGTTTTCTTCACCACTTCACCATTTTTAGATGTTTTTTCTGCTTTCCAGTAGATGCATGGTAAAATGAATGACATCAGTCCAAAAACAAATCTTTCTACAGAAAAAAAACGAGCCCTAATATTATTATGCTGAATGAAAAATTAAAAAACTTATGACTCTTTGAAGAGGGAGAAGAAAATTAAAGCACAAAAGTGAAAACGGTCCAGAACGGGAAAGGGTTAACGTTTGAAGTTGACAAATCTTCTGCAAGAAGCCGGAATCAGAGATTGATATCATATAACAAACAAATATACACAATCGGCCACTGAAAAACAGCATAATTAATGTAAATTTAGATTATAATTGTATATCCGTAGACATGTATTCCATGGCCAGAATATGGGACTAGTGAAGTACCCACTGACATCAATATGAAAATCACCACAGACAAACTTTTCAGTGGAAAAAAGTCCAAAACAAAATCATAAATATATGCAAAAAATATTTATTCATACAAAAAAGATCAATAGACAGAGGACATGGTTAAAAGGTGACAGGCAATACCGCACGATCATGGGCGGTGACCGACAGCATGATGTCCATGGCTGTTAAATAATACTGGTAATGGATCACCAAACAATAGTGATAACAGCAGTTAATCAAGCAGCATCCATAGCTATTCAATGGCACGGATAGTGAATCCATAGATAGTAATAACAGCAGCGTCACAGTAAAGATAACATACCTAGTGATATGTGGCAAGGACATATGCAATCTCCCGCCCTCCCCAACGTGCGTTTCGGAAGTCTCCTTCCTTCCTCAGGAAAAACAGAAAAATACAGCTTAAACGGAATCTGTCAGCTGATTTTCATTATGTAATCTGGAAGCAGCATAATGTAGGGGCAGACAGCCTTATTCCAGAGATGTATCACTTACTGGACTGGATAATCTCCTGCTGATAAAACACTAATTGTATTGAAACTAGAGCGTACAGCTCTATATATTACGCAGCCCTGAAATCTGTCTACATTAACCTGCTGACAGTATCTTTTTAATATTTACATACCTTAATATACAAAACTGTGCATTCCTGCTAATATAAGAAATGTGTGTATTAAGATAAGTAAAAATAATAACTTAGAATCAGCACCTGCTGGAATTATAACTTGTTTAAAAAGACCATATAAAACATAGGTTCAATAAACCAGCTGCAAAAACAGCCATTCTCCTAGGAATAACATTTGCTGAGAAGGTTTGTCTTCATTTGAAACATCTGTCAGAATTTTAACTAAAATGTGGTAAGTATCCTTTAAAATGAAATGTAATGCTTCATATTTCTCTTTAGGGTTATTAGAAGATCCCTTAAGAAACCAGATTCTTAACAACTTTTTGTTAACTTATTTGGTTCTTTGCAAGTAGACATGACATTTCCATGTTCACAAATGCATTGGCTCAGATGATCTATTTTACCGGCTGGTACTGAACATGCACCAAGAGGATACAACTAGCGAAGCTGAGCAAATCTAAAGAGCAGTTTGTAAAAGAGACATAAGGGTTTAGAACTCCTGCTATTTACAACCTGCCAGGAGTTCGTAATCTCAGTAGAAAAACAACTTTCTAATTGGCATCTATAATTACAGCAGTTTTCCCTTCCCTGGCAGATTTTATTTTTTCTTATATACACAGCTCAAAAAAATAAAGAGAACACTAATATCCCACATCCTAGCTATCACTGAATGAAATATTTCAGCTGTAAATCTTTATTCATTACATAGTGGAATGTGTTGAGAACAATAAAACCTAGAAATGATCAACGTAAATCACAACAAATATCCCACGGACGTCTGGAGTTAGATTGATACTCAAAATAAAAGTGGAAAATGAAGTTACAGGCTGATCCAACTTCAGTGGAAATGGCTCAAGACAAGGAAATGATGCTCAGTAGTGCGTGTGGCCTCCACGTGCCTGTATGACTTCCCTACAATGCCTGGTCATGCTCCTGATGAGGCGGCGGATGGTCTCCTGAGGTCTCTGTCACATGCTCAGTGTGAACCTGCTTTCATCTGTGAAGAGCACAGGGCACCAGTGGCAAATTTGCCAATCCTGTTGTTCTGTGGCAAATGCCAAGTGTCCTGCACGGTGTTGGGCTGTGAGCAAAACCCCCATCTGTGGACACCGGGCACTCAGACCATCCTCATGGAGTCAGTTTCTAACCATTTGTGCAGATACATGCACATTTGTGGCCTGCTGGAGGTCATTAGGTCATTTTGCAGGGCTCTGGCTGTGCTCCTCCTGTTCCTTCTTGCACAAAAGCTGAGGTAGCGGTCCTGCTGCTGGGTTGTTGCCCTCCTATGGCCCCCTTTACATCTCCTGGTGCTGGCCTGTCTCCTTGTAGCGCCTCCAGCCTCTGGACACTACGCTAACAGACACAGCAAACCTTCTTGCCACAGCTTGCATTGATGTGCCATCCTGGTAGAGCTGCACTACCTGAGCCACTTGTGTGGGTTGTAGAGTCTGTCTCATGCTACCACGAGTGTGAAAGCACAACCAGCATTCAAAAGTGACCAAAACATCAGCCAGAAAGCATTGATAATTTGATGTGGTCTGTGGTCCCCACCTGCAGAACCACTTCTTTATTGAATGTGTCTTGATAATTGCCAATAATTTCCATTTGTTGTCTATTGCATTTACACAACAGCATGTGAAATTGATTGTCAAACAGTGTTGCTTCCTAAGTGAACAGTTTGATTTCAAAGAAGTTTGATTTACTTGGAGTTATATTCTGTTGCTTAAGTGTTCCCTTTATTTTTTTTGAGCAGTGTATATGTTTAATCAACCAAAAGTAAATGTGAGATAAGTGCTTGCATTTCTGATTTAGTATTATTTATGACAGGCAGTATGTTAATGGGGTAATCTCAAATTCTTAAATTGCTTTAGTTACACAGTATGATTCTAAGAAAGTTTCCAATTGCTAGCTTTTATCTGTCATAGTGTACAGCAAGTTTTCATGGAGCTCAATCACTAGTGCTTGCTCAGACAATGGTCAAGTGCACAGTAGTCACATTCCAGGAGAGGAGTTAACTCCTAACATACCAGTCAGCTTTCTCCAGCCCATTGATTTCTATACAGCAGTTAGCTGCTCCCTTCCTACTTCCTCTCAGCTCATGGCTCTTATCAGTCCTGCATAATCACAATTTTTATTGTTTGCACTGTGGGGGAAGTATAGGGTTTCCAGATGTTTTTGCCTGTTTCATCATTTGTGAATTTTCCCTGTGGATTGATTTTATGTATACTTGAAATTTTTGAGGACTTTTTACAACACGTTGAAAAAGATGCATCTTTTTGCTCTAAAATGGAGAAAGACAGAAAAAAATACAACTTTTGAGTTTGCACCAAGTTTATAAAACATATAAAAAAAGGAAAAGTGACTTAAAAATACAAATAATGACTCAACCCAAGCAGTATTTATTTATCGAAGTAACTGAGAAGTTTTTGACAAGCTATAATAGACGATTGTGCCAATGAAAGCACCCCTTCACCTCATCCACGTGACATTATGAGTTGTTGGGCATGGAATATCAGGTGCCTAAAAGACCTGATAGCTAAACATTGCTAATGTTCATATTCTACTCAATTAGATACATTAGGTAGTAAGGATAATTAAAATGTTGTGAGGTGGTAAGCCTGGACATCACAAAGGAGTTCGCTTCACCATGATCTAAAATGGAGAACGAATTTCAACTAATTTCAATGGCAACCAACATCAAAATCATCTGTTTGCAGGAAATTTTGGGAACCAGTCCCTCTCTTATCAGCTGACAGCCTCGCAGTTCCCCTCTGGTGAGATAAAACCACTTTTAACAAGTAAATAAAAGACTGAACTAAATCAAAATAACATTTATTAATACTTTAAAGGAGATCTAACAACTAAAAATGCATCAAATAATGGAAGTATATTAGGGCTACAACCCCATACTCCTAGTAGTCAAAGCAGCACAAAAATGTTGTGCCATTTAGCTACTAGGAGACTGAAATAATTCAAGTCCTGCCTTCTTCTGGGCTAAATGTTGTGTCCATTGCACTAGTACTGTCCAAAGGGAACAACAATAACCCCTTAGTGATGGTCGATGCACTTGTGTGGCAGCCATGTGCCATCAATAGATAGAGCGTATTTAGGAGCTGAACTCCCTCCAAGCAGCATGGGTACCAGCTGGATTACATAGCTGGAAAAGGATACGACCAATGATAGCTCTGAACTAATTAATTTAACTTCTTAAATGCCACTGTAAACAACTAAAAGAAATATCAAGTCTCAGATCCTTCTGACTGAGGAAATATTGGCAGAATAATTGCCTTATTTATACTGAGTGAGCCAATAAAAATGTATTTCCCTATATGACACCCTGGGCAAACTGCAGCGCTCTAGCGACATCTGGCCCTGTGGCTGTTGCTGTCCAATCCATAGCCTAGGATAGCCAAAGAACTGGAAAAAGTGGCGACCACCCATAAGCTTGGGAACCCTGGTACTGAACAGCAACACACCTAAACTCCTCCCACACAAATCAAACATCTAAATTTCAACTTTATCATCTTTTTTTGTCAGTCACTTCTGTAAGAACATCATACTGTCAGGGGGAAGGGGCATTTAGACATCGTACTGTGTGTGTGTGGGGGGGAATGGGGATATCATACTGTGTGGAGGATTGTGGGGGTATTAAACTGTGTAGGGGGCTGTAGGGGAGTCATACTATGGGAGTAAGACTGTGGCTCAAGGTACAGGGGCTGAATAACAGGAGCAGTACAATTATCAACATTTTAAAAAGCAGCAGATGCTATGGTTTTGATTAGCTACTACTGGTAGGAATGCAAGTTACAATAAGCCCCGTCACATGTAATAGCTGCAGCAGTGACTCAGTAGACTTAATTTTGCTCAAAATAAAGCAATAGTGATAGTGATAATTATATAATAATAATATTGAGCAGAATTAATTTTAGCCTGTTGGTTCAGCCTCCACAACTGTCCTGTCCTTGCATGTGGCCCCTTGGGAAAATGTATTGCTCAAACGTGTTCTCTATGATTCTTAATACAATTTGAAGATCAGAATACCTCTCCTAAACTAAAAGAGTTTTTTCCTAATCAAATAACAACAGATGAGTAAAATAGCATCATGTTAGACATCAAAATCTGACTGATGTGAAGAATATTCAATTTATTACGTGCCGGTTACTAAATAAGCACACTGATGGTATGCTTAACCAAAAGACTCTTATCTGACATTAAGTCAATAATTATTAATGACATTGACAGTCAACTTATAATGCTCAATAATTAAATAAATACAACCTACATATTCAAAATGGTAAAAAGTCTAAAAAATGGCATTAGATTTACTTATTTATTTAGCCATTATAACAGACAAAAGCAAGGGTTAATACTTTCACGTCTATGGTACTTGTAGATTTATAGCAGGAAGCAAAAAAAAATATTTTTCTGATAAACTGCATAGAAGATAGATATAAAGACCTATCATTGCTTGTTTTGATTCATTACGAGGATTGATTTGGTCTTCTTGCCTTATATTGATGGAAGGACAGATTTTCTTCCCCTGATCAATGTATCCTGCTATATCCCTTGACTGGATGCCAATATCTCTTTAACCTTAGATTAATGGCATTCATTACATTAAATACTGCAAAGAAATAGCCCTCGTATGAAGGAAGTGAAGACCTACAGTATGTAAGACCAAGCAGTGTGAATGGCTATTATCCAATATAGGCACAGTTCAACAAAATCCTATTAATTTAGAAAACAACATTTTGAAACATAGATTGTAATTTGTCCTTGTCCTTTCTTCCCAATTTACTATTTTTCCATTTATTTTCCTAGTTTACTATTTTCTGCACGCCAGATCCTCATTGAGAAAGGATCTTTATTCATTTAATTTGCAAATGATTATAGCAAAACTTTCACCTACACTCTGCTTTGTCCATTAATGTCCTAGTGTAGTGACTGTCAACCAATTCGAGTTAATAAATTAATGCATTGTGGTGGTTGGCATCAAATTTTTAGCCTTAAAGGGAACCTGTCACCACCAAAATCGAAGATGAGTTAAGCCCACCAGCATCAGGGGCTTATCTACAGCATTCTGGAATGCTGTAGATAAGCCCCTGATGTATCCTGAAAGATGAGAAAAAGAGGTTAGATTATACTCACCCAGTGGCGGTCTCGCTGCGGTCCGGTCCGATGGGTGTCGCAGTCCGGGGCCTCCCATCCCTCTTCTTGTCTTCATGCTGCGGCTCCGGCACAGGCGCACTTTGTCTACCCCTCCCTTCTTCTTCTGTGCCAGTGTCATATTCATTAGATGATCATCTCTATACATCTCTGCTTTAGAACTGTCTTTTTACCTACTGCAATCACCTAATACCATAGTCCAGCTTCACAATACAACTTCGGAAACCTTCATACGTGCCGCCGCAGTCGAGTTAAGCCATCTTATGAATCACTTCATGTGAGTACTGGCTCAATGCAAACATCCATAGAAACGCTGTCTCAAGAGCCCAACACTCACAGCCTAGTTATGGAGTCAGAATAGCCACCATTCACAATGCTTAAAGCAGTGACTGTAGCCACTCCATGTATGCCTCTCTGACTGAAAGCCGGCAGCTCCCAGGAAGAATAAAGTTTTTTTTCTCCCAGTAGCTGTGCTTTCTGTAAGGCAGATAGATAGCATTGTATAGCTATTAGTCTACAGATTAACCCCATGTCTTCAAGTTATAATCAAAATGTGGACAAAAAGGTAAAAAAAAGTAGAAGTATTTTTACCTTCTTTTTAAGGCACCTGACCTATCACATTAGCACAGATAGAAGATAAATATAGGTTCTCTACTCAGACCACAGATTAAAACTCAGCAGCCCTTGATACCACTCCACAATCATATGATTTATGTCTGCCACCTATGTTAGTCCATTTGTCTCTTTTTATTAATAACCTGTGAGCTGACTTTCTGCCGGATCTGTGGGAGACAACAGGTGCTGCTAGAAGCTGGGTTTCTGCATTTTTGCATTAGTCTATCTGAGAAAGAAGAGTTGCAGAAAATGCAACACAAACTACATTACAGGTAGAGATTTAGGGCCCAATTCGTTTACATTTTTTTAAGTCACTTTCCCTTTTTGTCTTGTGGTCTTAGTTGCCGTTTTTGGTGCTAAATTCATCAAAATTGTGCACAAATTTCAGTAATTTGGTGCAAAGTCAAAATCGGGCTTTCTTCCTGTCTTGAACTGCTTTTGTAACTCTTGGCGCCAAAAGCTGCACGTTGGTGCTAAAGGGTCACAAAAATTGCACAAAGAATTTGGCGTAATCAAAAATGCACCACAAGGGGACTCAAGTGAAGTTGTGTTGAATACATCTGGAAATGCTAGACTCTGCCCACAAAGCTAGCACATATAAAATAGACTTAAAAAACCAGGCAAATAGAATAATGAATTAGATGCAAACAAACCCCACACACACACACAAAATTAGACCAAAAATAGGTGTAAAGGCAATGATTAATCGGAGCCATGATCAGTCAGTGTATCAAGTTTGTATTATGCAGTTCACCTTTTTACTAAGTTCAGTTTATTGGGTTAGGATTGGTTCATCTTTTATAAGCCTAACTGCCCCAAAACACCTGCAAACCAATATCCCAGCTTCAATACCAAACATAATTCAAGGCTCTTTATGCCTAATATTAAAGGATTAGTAATATAAAGTACTTTGCACTCCAAGATTCAAAAATAAATCTTAAATCATGGCGTGCCAAGTACTTTATATTACTACTAGATGGTGGCCCGATTCTAACGCATCGGGTATTCTAGAATATGCATGTCCACGTAGTATATTGCACAGTCCACGTAGTATATTGCCCAGCTACGTAGTATATTGCCCAGCCATGTAGTATATTGCACGGTCACGTAGTATATTGCCCAGCCACGTAGTATATTGCCCAACCACGTAGTATATTGCCCAGCAACGTAGTATATTGCCCAACCACGTAGTATATTGCCCAGTCACGTAGTATATTGCCCAGTCACGTAGTATATTGCCCAGTCACATAGTATATTGCCCAGCCACGTAGTATATTGCCCAACCACGTAGTATATTGCCCAGTGACGTAGAATATTGCCCAGCCACGTAGTATATTGCCCAGTTACGTAGTATATTGCCTAGTGACGTAGTATATTGCGCAGCCACTTAGTATATTGCCTAGTGACGCAGTATATTGCGCAGCCACGTAGCATATTGCCCAGTCACGTAGTATATTGCCCAGTTACGTAGTATATTGCCCTACCACGTAGTATATTGCCCAGTCACGTAGTATATTGCCCAGTCACGTAGTATATTGCCCAGTGATGCAGAATATTGCCCAGCCACGTAGTATATTGCCCAGTTACGTAGTATATTGCCTAGTGACGTAGTATATTGCGCAGCCACGTAGTATATTGCCTAGTGACGTAGTATATTGCGCAGCCACGTAGTATATTGCCCAGTCACGTAGTATATTGCCCAGCCACGTAGTATATTGCCCAGTCACGTAGTATATTGCCCAACCACGTAGTATATTGCCCAGTGACGTAGAATATTGCCCAGCCACATAGTATATTGCCCAGTTACATAGTATATTGCCTAGTGACGTAGTATATTGCGCAGCCACTTAGTATATTGCCTAGTGACGTAGTATATTGCGCAGCCACGTATTATATTGCCCAGTCACATAGTATATTGCCCAGTCACGTAGTATATTGCCCAGTTATGTAGTATATTGCCCAACCACGTAGTATATTGCCCAGTCACGTAGTATATTGCACAGTCACGTAGTATATTGCCCAGCCACGTAGTATATTGCCCAACCACGTAGTATATTGCCCAGTGACGTAGAATATTGCCCAGCCACGTAGTATATTGCCCAGTTACGTAGTATATTGCCTAGTGACGTAGTATATTGCGCAGCCACGTAGTATATTGCCTAGTGACGTAGTATATTGCGCAGCCACGTAGTATATTGCCCAGTCACGTAGTATATTGCCCAGCCACGTAGTATATTGCCCAGTCACGTAGTATATTGCCCAACCACGTAGTATATTGCCCAGTGACGTAGAATATTGCCCAGCCACGTAGTATATTGCCCAGTTACGTAGTATATTGCCTAGTGACGTAGTATATTGCGCAGCCATTTAGTATATTGCCTAGTGACGTAGTATATTGCGCAGCCACGTAGTATATTGCCCAGTCACATAGTATATTGCCCAGTCACGTAGTATATTGCCCAGTTATGTAGTATATTGCCCAACCACGTAGTATATTGCCCAGTCACGTAGTATATTGCACAGTCACATAGTATATTGCCCAGCCACGTAGTATATTGCCCAACCACGTAGTATATTGCCCAGTGACGTAGAATATTGCCTAGCCACGTAGTATATTGCCCAGTTACGTAGTATATTGCCTAGTGACGTAGTATATTGCGCAGCCACGTAGTATATTGCCTAGTGACGTAGTATATTGCGCAGCCACGTAGTATATTGCCCAGTCACGTAGTATATTGCCCAGCCACGTAGTATATTGCCCAACCACGTAGTATATTGCCCAGCCACGTAGTATATTGCCCAGTTACGTAGTATATTGCCTAGTGATGTAGTATATTGCGCAGCCATGTAGTATATTGCCCAGTCACGTAGTATATTGCCCAGTGACATAGTATACAGCACAGAGCCACGTAGCATATTGCCCAGTTACGTAGTATACTGCCCAGTGATGTAGTATACAGCACAGAGCCACGTAGTATATTGGCCAGTCACGTAGTATATTGCCCAGCTACGTAGTATATTGCCCAGCCAGGTTTGTCACAGGTTAAAAAATAAAAAATAAACATATACTCACCTTTCCGAGGGCCCCTTGTAATCCACGGCAGCTTCCGGTCCCAGGGTTGGTATGAGCGCAGGACCAGTGATAACGTCGCAGTCTTGATAACGTCGCGGTCACATGACCGTGACGTCATGGCAGGACTTTCTAGCGCAGGCGCGCAGGGCCTGTGATGACGTCGCGGTCACATGACCGTGACGTCATGGCAGGTCCTTCTCGCACAGGCGCGCAGGGCCTGTGATGACATCGCGGTCACATGACCATGTTGTTATAGCAGGTCCTTCTCCCATACCATCTTTGCCACTGGAACCTGCAACGGAAGATGACAGGTTTTTGTTTTTTTTATTATTTTTAACATTAAATTTTTTACTATTGATGCCGCATAGGCAGCGTCAATAGTAAAAAGTTGGGGACACACAGGGTTAATAGCGGCGGTTACGGAGTGTGTTACCCATTGCATAACGCGGTCCGTTACCGCCGGCATTAACCCTGTGTTACCGGAGGGGAGTATGCGGGCGACAGGCACTGACTGCGGGGAGTAAGGAGCGGCCATGTTCTTCCGGACTGTGCCCGTCGCTGATTGGTCACGGCAGCCATGACAGGCCACTGGCGAGACCAATCAGTGAATGAATAACTGTGACAGAAGGACAGACAGAAACACGGAAGTGACCCTTAGACAATTATATAGTAGATTTGTATGGAGTGGAACCCTTACTTGAGCACCACGTTCTAAAGAGTGCCGTATATCCTTTCTCCCCTAATATTAAAGGATTATCTGACCTTATCTCTATGGGACTGTAGACTTGTAAATCCTAACATTGCGCCCACAGTGAGCACTGTCAGGATTATCCAGTGCTGGGTGCGACGGGAGCATGACCACAAGTAGGCGATTTGCCTACATGTGGTCGTGTGCCATCTAGATGTGCACAGTCTTGCTCAAAGCAAGTGAATTGATAGAGTCCAGACATGTCTAGTTGGTATATGGTGGGAAGTATGCAAATCACAAACTTGCAGTCACAAGACCGCCCACTCCGGGCACTAGAGAATCCTCACATAGTGCATGCGCTGCGAAGATTCCTAAGTCTGCAGCCACATTGAGTGCCTGCAGACTTGTACCTCAAGGTCAAACAACCCCTTTACCTTCATAGGAGTTTACTAGAAACACTCTAAAAGGCTTGGATCCTAATAATTATAATAGCATGAAAAAAACACTGCACTCACTTGGATGTACGATTAAGATTTAAGTTCTATTGATAAGTCATCATGTGGAAATACATGCAGAGCATGTGGAAGGATGGACAACGTCTCGGTCTACCCCAGACCTTAGTCACAGCCTATGTTATATGTGCAATGGTTCATAGCAGATAAAAAGACTAATTGTCTTCCAGCAGTTAGTCTCTGTATCTGCTATGAACCATTGTACATAGGATACAGGCCATTAACAAGGTCTGGAGTAGACCTAGATGTTGGCCGTCCCTTGTATTTCTACATAGTAACATAGTAACATAACTATTAAGGTTGAAGGAAGACTTTAAGTCCATCTAGTTCAAACTATAGCCTAACCTAACATGCCCTAACATGTTGATCTAGAGGAAGGCAAAAAAAAACCATGTGGCAAAGAGTAAGCTCCACATACGGCAATCAGACTAGTTCCCTGGATAAACACCCTAACAAGGAATCTAGTGTATATACCCTGTAACATTATACTTTTCCAGAAAGGTATCCAGTCCCCTCTTAAATTTAAGTAATGAAACACTCATTACAACATCATACGGCAGAGAGTTCCATAGTCTCACTGCTCTTACAGTAAAGAATCCGCATCTGTTACTATGCTTAAACTTTCTTTCCTCCAGACGTAGAGGATGCCCCCTTGTCCCTGTCTCAGGTCTATGATTAAAAAGATCATCAGAAAGGTCTTTGTACTGTCCCCTCATATATTTATACATTAAAATAAGATCACCCCTTAGCCTTTTCCAAACTAAATAGCCCCAAGTGTAATGACCTTTCTTGGTATTGCAGACCCCCCAGTCCTCTAATAACCTTGGTCGCTCTTCTCTGCACCCGCTCCAGTTCAGCTATGTCTTTCTTATACACCGGATTACTTATTACTTCTGCCCAAGTGCATGACCTTACATTTATCCCCATTAAAGCTCATTTGCCATTTATCAGCCTAAGCTTCTAGTTTACATAAATCATCCTGTAATATAAAATTGTCCTCCTCTGTATTGATTACCCTGCAGAGTTTAGTGTCATCTGCAAATATTGAAATTCCACTCTGTATGCCCCCTACAAGATCTTTAATAAATATGTTAAAAAGAAGAGGGCCCAATACTGACCCCTGTGGTACCCCACTGCTAACTGCGACCCAGTCCGAGTGTGCTCCATTAATAACCACCCTTTGTTTCCTATCCCTGAGCCAGCTCTTAACCCACTTACACATATTTTCCCCTATCCCCATTATTCTCATTTTATGTATCAACCTTTTCTGTGGCACCGTATCAAAAGCTTTTGAAAAGTCCATATACACTACGTCCACTTGGTTCCCTTGGTCCAGTCCTGAACTTACCTCTTCATAGAAATTGATCAGATTAGTCTGACAGGAACGGTCCCTAGTAAACCCATGTTGGTATTGGGTCATGAGGTTATCCCTTTTCAGATACTCCAGTATAGCATCCCTTAGAATGCCCTCCAGGATTTTACCCACAGTAGAGGTTAAGCCTAATGGCCTATAATTACAGAGTTCAGTTTTTGTCCCCTTTTTGAATATTGGCACCACATTTGCTATACACCAGTCCTGTGGTACAGACCCTGTTATTATGGACTCTTTAAAGATTAAAAATAATGGTCTATCAATGATTGTACTTAATTCCTGCAGTACTCGAGGGTGTATCCCATCCGGGCCCAGAGATTTGTCAATTTTAGTGATTTGTAGACGCCGACGTACGTCCTGCTGGGGTAAGCAGGTGACACTTAATGGGGAATTTTTGTTATCACTGATCATATTGTCTGCCATGGGATTTTCTTGTGTAAATACTGATGAAAAAAAGTCATTTAGCATATTGTCTTTTTCCTTATCCTCATCCACCATTTCACCCAGACTATTTTTAAGGGGGCCAACACAATCATTTTTTAGTTTCTTACTATTTACGTAGTTAAACAATATTTTAGGATTATTTTTACTCTCTCTGGCAATTAGTCTGTCTCAATCTTTGCTGCCTTGATTTGCTTTTTACAGAATTTATTTAATTTTCTGTATTTATTTAATGCCTCATCACTATCTACTTCCTTTAATTCACTAAATGCTTTCTTTTTGTCACTTATTGCGCCCCTTACAGCTCTATTTAGCCATATTGGTTTCCTCCTATTTCTGGTATGTTTATTCCCATACGGTATATACTGTGCACAGGTCCTATCCAGGATGCTAATAAACGTCTCCCATTTTCTTTGTGTATTTTTATGTCTCAGGATATCGTCCCAGTTAATTGCACCAAGATCCTCTCTCATCCGTTGGAAATTTGCCCTCCTGAAGTTTAGTGTCCTGGTAATCCCTCTACTACACATCTTATTAAAGGATACATGAAAACTTATTATTTTGTGATCGCTATTTCCCAAGTGACCCCCAACCCTTATATTTGCTATGCGGTCTGGCCTGTTGGTTAATATTAGGTCTAGCAGTGCCCCCCTTCTTGTTGGGTCCTGAACCAGTTGTGAAAGGTAATTGTCTCTCATAGTTGTCAAAAACCGATTACCTTTGCTGGAACTGCAGGTTTCTGTTCCCCAATCTATTTCAGGGTAGTTGAAGTCCCCCATGATAATGACTTCTCCTTGAGTCGCAGCTTCATCTATTTGCTTTACAAGGATATTTTCCGTTGCTTCCATTATTTTTGGAGACTTATAACAAACCCTGTTGTGAATTCTGTTGTTGGGCTCCCTCCTGTGGTCATGAATGGTACTTCGGCTGGTTCTGTCCATGGACTTCCTCTGGTGGGTGTTTCTGAGTTTCCTTCCACAGGTGACGAGGTTAATTCGTTAGCTGCTGCTCTATTTAACTCCACTTAGATCTTTGCTCCATGCCACCTGTCAATGTTCCAGTATTGGTCTAGTTCTCTCCTGGATCGTTCTTGTGACCTGTCTTCCCAGCAGAAGCTAAGTTCCTGCTTGTATTTATTTGGTTTGCTATTTTTCTGTCCAGCTTGCTATTTTTATTGTTGTCTTGTTTGCTGGAAGCTCTGGGACGCAGAGGGAGCGCCTCTGCACCGTGAGTCGGTGCGGAGGGTCTTTTTGCGCCCTCTGCGTGGTCTTTTTGTAGGTTTTTGTGCTGACCGCAAAGTAACCTTTCCTATCCTCGGTCTGTTCAGTAAGTCGGGCCTCACTTTGCTAAATCTATTTCATCTCTGTTTGTATTTTCATCTTTACTCACAGTCATTATATGTGGGGGGCTGCCTTTTCCTTTGGGGAATTTCTCTGATGCAAGGTAGGCTTTATTTTTCTATCTTCAGGGCTAGCTAGTTCCTTAGGCTGTGCCGAGTTGTATAGGGAGCGTTAGGCGCAATCCACGGCTATTTCTAGTGTGTTTGATAGGATTAGGGATTGCGGTCAGCAGAGTTCCCACGTCCCAGAGCTCGTCCTTTATTATCAGAAACTATCAGGTCATTCCGTGTGCTCTTAACCACTAGGTCCATTGTTGTCCTGACCACCAGGTCATAACAAAACCCCTATCAGTAATTTATTATTTTTCCCCCTCCCCTTATCTCCACCCACAGGGACTCTACATTTTCATTAGATTCACCTATATTATCACGCAGGATGGGTTTTAAGGACGATTTTACATATAGACACACCCCACCCCCTCGCTTATCCGTTCGGTCATTTCTGAACAGGCTATAGCCCTGCAAGTTAACAGCCCAGTCATGGCTCTCATCCAGCCATGTTTCAGATATCCCCACCATGTCATAATTATGCTCCAACAACATTAATTCTAATTTGTCCATTTTGTTGGCGAGGCTTCTGTCATTTGTATACATGCATTTGATGTTCCTCTCTGCACCTCTATTCTTTCTTAAATTATTAATTGATCTAACCCCACCCACCATGCCACCACCACCCCCATCTTCCTTATTTGTGCCCGTGTCTCTATCTGCACTATCTTCCTCCCTATAAAATGAATTCCCTCCCCCCATTCCCTAGTTTAAACACTCCTCCAACCTTCTAGCCATTTTCTCCCCCAGCACAGCTGCACCTTCCCCATTGAGGGAATGCTGACTTATTACTAAAATGTAAATTGTATTTAAGCTACTTATCCAAGTGAGCACTGTGGAATTTGATACTATTGTTCAGGGAATCGTCCCCTACCATAAAGCACCACTGTCTCCAAGCTATGAGTGCTGACCAGAATTTATATGATTTCTTATAAACAATAAAACATCATATATTTCTCCATATAGTAACAAGATCCATCTATCTATTATCATCTGTTTAATTATCCAAAAGTAAAAACTTGACTATGGCAAAATTATATAATTTCTTTGTAACATACAATATTGCTCTGGTAGTGTGTTCCATGTTGTTTGTGATGTTTTATTCTTTTTGCAATTTTGAAATGTATTTATCTTTACTTTTTTTTTGGTTATTACTGACATCTGTACATTGTATGTCCTGTTGGCACTGTACTGTCCTCAATTGCCATTTAGTGAGACACTGTCTTTCTGATTGTGATCTGCCTACATGATTGATGCTCCCATTTACTGTCAATATAATGAATTAAACAATATTAATATAGTTTATTTTATTCCTTTCCAAAAGTGATTCTATTATTCCCTTCCATAAACACTGGGTGTATATTCTCCCATTCTTTAGGTCACGGTTTCTCAGCCTTGAATCCTGGAATTCCTAGTTAAGAAAATAGATTTTTAACATTTTTAACCACAACAACATTATGTTTTCCTGAAATATAGATAAGAGCACATATTCCCCAAAATGGATGCATTTTTAGACATTTCAACACTGTAATATGGTTAGGAATCACTTTTCTAGGTCACCTACAAAAACTTTCCATATAATGGTATCAATCAATGGCCATGCCTTAATCTATCAAGATTTATGGGGGTCTTCAGTTAAGCCCATCTACTTTCATTAAGAAGCCTTCAATAAATATGAATGGGATTTCAAATTTGCCAAGAGCTGATAACTGAAAGGTGCTATGATTTACGATACTATTTATAAATATTAGCTTTGGGGGAGCCATCAAATCTTCATATTCGAGATGTAAGTAGTTTACATATATTGGTATATACTGGCCTATACACTTAGAGCCGGCATCCCATAATAGTTTAGCATCTAATGAGACCTAGATGGTTTACATTAATCTCAATCAGGAAAAAGCAGTGACACATAGAAATAGACCCATGGTTTTTGATTAACTATTTGTGTGCCTTCGACACCAGATGTAGGAATTTATGTCATGGAAAATTGAGTGTGTAATTCAGAAATTCTATTGCAAAAGTATTAAAAAGTATTTCTATTAGCTGTAATGGAGGCAACATTAAAATGTATGTCTACTGCTATTTTTCACTAAAAGTAAAACCCACACAATCAGTTTGCTTGTTCTGAGCAGTTGCTTTACTTTGTTTTGTTGCTATAAACTAGAGATGGCTAATAAACTGAAATCTTTAAACTTTGTTAAAGGAATATTCCCTTCTTACGACCACTCAAATAGTGACAGTTAGGTAGTTAGCGGTTAGCGGTCGTAACCATGGAGGTAACCATGGTAACCATCTAAGCTACTGCAATGCCCTACATATCAAGTAAATGACATAGCGAATCAGAAGAACTGTAAATTTCTAACTGGAGGTATTTGCTAATATTAATATTACTACACCTACTAAATATTGGGATAGGATCTTGAAGATTAGAATACCGCTTTAAAGATAGAATTGGTGTTCTTTAAAAGAGTTATTCCAATCTTTACAAATCCTACCAAGTCCCTTTGATTAGAGGGGTTCCACAGTTCAAATCCCCGCTAATAATAAAGTCATGCATTTCTTAGCTACATGCTGTCACTTTATATCATGGAAATAAACCTTTACGGTAAGGGTGCACAAAATTTTTAGTTTTTTCCATATAGGATAAAGCATTAGATATTGGCCAGCTCAGCACAATTAGTATTGGAAAGCTCCATGCTGGAATGCCTCCCATTCCATCATCCACTACAGTGCTCTGTGGCCTCTGAACTGCAGAGAGAGTACCACCTTTTAACTGGTAGTGTCGGCATAACATCTAACATAATCCTTTGCAACCCTTTTCTCCTTTCATGAACGTGAAGCAGGTATTCATCTTTAGCCTCATGTAGTTTTTAGAGTGAGTTATTTCTTTGTTTTATGTGTTTTTGAGTGGCTTTATTTTTTGAGTATGGTCTTGCTAGGGTGATAAAGAAGAGCGGGATCTAGTGTACCAACCTCTGGCAGGCATGACAATTGGCCCTTGAAGAGACATATTAGGGCTAAATATCTGCTGATGTATATATAAATATAAAAGACATGACCTATATTGTCACTATGTTAAACAAAATATACATTTATAAACGGCATTTTGTGTCGTTGACACGTCTGGTCAGACACGTCTGGTCAGACTCATAGCCATGAGTCTGACCAGACGTGTCTGACCATCTTCGAAATTGCATTTTTAAATTGCAGTTTTTTAATTGCTATGAATTAGACTAGAATTCCATGGGGCATTTGACCATTCATCACTGCTGTACTTTCATCATCCTCATCACCACCTGTATCATCTAATCCATTTGTTTTGTCTACCCACAGGTATGATTCACTCAGCTTTCCTGCTCTGTCTGTCTATATGAAGTGCATATAATTCCCACCTGGTATGATTCACTCAGCTTTCCTGCTCTGTCTGTCTATATGAAGTGCATATAATTCCCACCTGGTATGATTCACTCAGCTTTCCTGCTCTGTCTGTCTATATGAAGTGCATATAATTCCCACCTGGTATGATTCACTCAGCTTTCCTGCTCTGTCTGTCTATATGAAGTGCATATAATTCCCACCTGGTATGATTCACTCAGCTTTCCTGCTCTGTCTGTCTATATGAAGTGCATATAATTCCCACCTGGTATGATTCACTCAGCTTTCCTGCTCTGTCTGTCTATATGAAGTGCATATAATTCCCACCTGGTATGATTCACTCAGCTTTCCTGCTCTGTCTGTCTATATGAAGTGCATATAATTCCCACCTGGTATGATTCACTCAGCTTTCTTGCTCTGTCTGTCTATATGAAGTGCATATAATTCCCACCTGGTATGATTCACTCAGCTTTCCTGCTCTGTCTGTCTATATGAAGTGCATGTAATTGCCACATGGCATTCTTTGGTTACCCATTATTTTCTATCCATTCGTACTTCACTTCTCTTGCTTCTTCCTTGCATACCTGAGTGGCCATCTACCCCACCCCCTCTTTATGACCTGGCTTAACTGTGAACATGTGCTCTGGACACACACGCCCACATCCTCCCTCTCAGCTGTGAGCCCTTAGGTGCACATAAATTCATAGCATTTTTAAATTGCAGTTTTTTAATTGCTATGAATTAGACTAGAATTGGACTGGAATTGACTGGAAGGTAAAGGAATAGAAAACCACTATAATGTTTTGGTTTCTTTTCACATTCACCCCCATACTACTTTATTTCTTCCTATCTCCTGTAGTCCCTCCACCCAGTAAGGAACTAGTCATTTCTCCCTCCATCCTCCCCAGTCATCTCACCTCCTCCACAGAACTATTCCTCCACATACAATCCTTTCTCTCCAGGCACACACGGCCACATCATGACCTATCCAGCTCACACCTTTTAACGTTCAGTCTGCTGCTCCTCATTGCTGGCGACATATCCCCAAATCCTGGCCCTCCTCATCACATCCCCACACTCATTTCTAATCCCCTGCCACGATCCTCTACACGTCCTCGCAACCACAGTAATCTAATACCCATTCATCCAGCCCCCACTCCCCCAACTTCCCTATCTGGAGCGCTATGGAACGCACGCTCTGTCTGCAATAAACTGTCATTTATCCATGACCTCTTTATCAATAACAAACTCTCTTTCCTCGGCATCACTGAAACCTGGCTCACCCCTTCTGACACAGCCTCCCCTGCGGCACTCTCTTACGGTGGCTTCCACCTTTCTCACACACCCCGCCCCAGCAGCAAGCATGGCGGAGGAGTTGGTTTTCTCCTGTCAGATAACTGCTCCTTCACCCCAATCCCACTGCCACCCTCTGTTACCCTCCCTTCCTTTGAGGTGCACTCTGTGCGCATCTACTCCCCCTCCAACCTCCAACTGGCTGTCATCTACCGTCCCCCAGGGCCAGCCACCACCTTCTTTGACCACTTCACCACCTGGCTACTCCATTTCCTCGCCGCTGACATCCCCACTATCATCATGGGCGACTTCATCTCCATTGACACTTCCCTCTCAGCTGCCACTAAACTTCTATCCCTCACTTCCTCCTTTGGCCTCACTCAATGGTCTTCTACAGCCACCCACAAAGATGGTCACACACTGGACCTCATTTTCACCCGCCTCTGCTCCCTATCTAACCTCTCAAACTCACCTCTTTCTTTCTGACCACAACCTACTTACATTCTCTTCCCTTTCCACTCCTTGTCTACAACTCCCACCCCACAAACTCTCACACCCTCGCAGAAATCTTAAACACCTTGATCTTCACTCACTCTCTGAATCCCTCCTCCCTCTCACAGACATAAGCTCCCTACACAATGCGGATGATGCTGCCGCTCTATATAACACCACAATAGCTGCAGCTTTGGAATCTCTTGCCCCTCTCACACATACCAAAGCTCGCAAAATCAACAGACAACCCTGGCACACCAGCATGACCAAAGAACTGAGGCGAGCTTCCAGAGCTGCTGAGCGCAAATGGAAAAGATCCCACTCCATCGAGCACTTCATCGCATTCAAACAGTCCCTCACTACTTTCAAAACCACGGTCGCCACAGCAAAACAAACCTACTTCTCATCTCTCATATCCTCCCTGTCTCACAACCCCAAACAGTTATTCAACACCTTCAACTCTCTCCTCCGTCCCCCAGCATCTCCTCCCTCCCCACTCATCTCAGCTGAAGACTTTGCCTCATTTTTCAAGCAGAAAATTGAGAACATCAGAGACAGTTTTAGTAAACAACCCCCAGAACCCTTCCTCCCAACTACCCAGCCCTCCACCTCCAAAACCAACTTCTCCACCATTACAGAAGACGGACTCTCCACTCTACTCTCAAGATCGCATCTCACCACCTGTGCACTTGACCCACTTCCATCCCCCTTCATCCCAAACCTCACCACAGTCTTCATCCCAACCCTAACCCATCTCTTCAACCTATCACTAACAACTGGCATTTTCCCCTCAAGCTTTAAACATGCCTCAATCACACCTATCCTCAAAAAGCCCTCTCTTGACCCATCCTCTGTATCTAGCTATCGCCCTATATCACTTCTCCCCTTTGCCTCAAAACTACTGGAACAACATGTCCATCTTGAACTGTCCTCCCATCTATCTTCCTGCTCCTTCTTTGACTGCTTTCAATCAGGCTTCCGGTCACACCACTCCACTGAAACTGCCCTAACTAAGGTCACCAATGACCTATTAACCGCCAAGAGCAAGCGACACTACTCTGTCCTCCTCCTCCTGGACCTGTCCTCTGCCTTTGACACAGTGGACCATTCCCTGCTGCTGCAGACCCTCTCATCCCTTGGAATCACAGAATTGGCCCTATCCTGGATCTCATCATACCTAACTGACCGTACATTCAGCGTCTCCCACTCACACACCACCTCCTCATCTCGCCCCCTATCTGTCGGAGTCCCGCAAGGTTCAGTTCTAGGACCCCTGCTCTTCTCCATTTACACCTTTGGCCTGGGACAGCTCATAGAATCTCACGGCTTTCAGTATCATCTCTATGCTGACGACACACAGATCTACATCTCTGGACCAGATATCACCTCCCTACTAACCAGAATCCCTCAATGTCTGTCTGCTATTTCATCCTTCTTCTCCACTAGATTTCTAAAACTTAACATGGACAAAACAGAATTCATCATCTTTCCCCCATCTCACACGACCTCCCCAACGAACCTATCCATTACAGTAATTGGCTGCCCACTCTCCCCAGTCCCACAAGCCCGCTGTCTTGGGGCAATCCTTGACACTGATCTCTCCTTTAAACCACATATCCAAACCCTTTCCACTTCCTGCCGCCTCCAACTCAAAAATATTTCACGAATCCGCACATTCCTAAACCAAGAATCTGCAAAGACCCTAGTCCATGCCCTCATCATCTCCCGCCTTGACAACTGTAACCTCCTGCTCTGTGGCCTCCCCTCTAACACTCTCGCACCCCTCCAATCTATTCTAAACTCTGCTGCCCGACTAATCCACCTGTCCCCCCGCTATTCCCCGGCCTCTCCCCTCTGTCAATCCCTGCACTGGCTCCCCATCACCCAGAGACTCCAGTACAAAAGCCTAACCATGACATACAAAGCCATCCACAACCTGTCTCCTCCATACATCTGTGACCTCGTCTCCCGATACTTTCCTGCACGCAACCTCCGATCCTCACAAGATCTCCTTCTCTACTCCCCTATTATCTCCTCTTCCCACAATCGCATACAAGATTTCTCTCGTGCATCCCCCCTACTCTGGAATTCTCTACCACAACATATCAGACTCTCGCCTACCATCGAAACCTTCAAAAAGAACCTGTAGACCACCTCTTCCGACAAGCCTACAACCTGCAGTAACCACCGATTGACCAAACCGCTGCACGGCCAGCTCTACCCTCACCTACTGTATCCTCACCCATCCCTTGTAGATTGTGAGCCCTCGCGGGCAGGGTCCTCTCTCCTCCTGTACCAGTTGTGACTTGTATTGTTCAGGATTATTGTACTTGTTTTATTATGTATACCCCTCCTCACATGTAAAGCGCCATGGAATAAATGGCGCTATAATAATAAATAATAATAATAATAATAATATGTGTTATCTTTGTCTAATATTTAAATTTCTTTGGTGACCCGAAACACTGAAGTGTGATAAACCTGCAAAAGAATAGGAAATGAGGAAGGGGGGAAAACACTTTTTCACACCACTTTATATATAATATATTTTTATATTTGGTATATATACTGTATATTCAGCTCTGGCAAAAAATTAAGAGACCACCACATCAAAACCCTGTCATGGGCAGCTCAATCTCCAGACCTGAACCCCATTGTAAACCTCTGGAATCTAATAAAAAGGATGATGGTCAGTCACAAGCCATCAAACAAAGAAGAACTTCTTACATTTTTGCGCCAGGAGCAGTGTGAGAAACTGGAGGAAAGCATGCCAAGACGCATGAAAGCTGTGATTAAAAATCATGGTTATTCCACAAAATATTGATTTCTGAACTCTTCCTGAGTTAAAACATTAGTATTGTTGTTTCTAAATTATTATGAACTTGTTTGCTTTGCATTATTTGAGGTATGAAAGTACTCTTTGTTTTTAAATTTTCACCATTTCTCCTTTTCATTAAAAAATACAACATTTATTGCTAGGATTTCGGCGACATGTTGTCAAAAGTTTATAGAATAAATGAACAACTTACATTTTACTCACAAATATACCTATAAAGAGAAAAATTAGACAAACTAAACATTTTGCAGTGGTCTCTTAATTTTTGCCAGAGCTGTATATATTCAGGGTGGGCCATTTATATGGATATATGGATACACCTAAATAAAATGGCAATTGTTGGTGATATCAACTTCCTGTTTGTGGCACATTAGTATATGTGAGGGGGGAACTTTCAAGATGAGTGGTGACCATGGTGGCCATTTTGAAGTCGGCCATTTTGGATCCAACTTTATTTTTTTCTATGGGAAGAGGGTCATGTGACACATCAAACTTATTGAGAATTTCACAATAAAAACAATGGTGTACTTGGTTCTAACGTAACTTTATTCTTCCATGAGTTATTTACAAGTTTATGACCACTTCTAAAATGTGTTCAAAGTGCTGCTCATTGTTTAGGATTGTCAATGCAACCCTCTTCTCCCACTCTTGACACACTGATAGCAATACAAGCAACACTGATAGCAACAACAAAATGGCCAACTTCAAAATGGCCACCATGGTCACCACCCAGCTTGAAAAGTTTCCCCCTCGCATATACTAATATGCCACAAACAGGAAGTTGATATCACCAACTATTCCCATTTTATTTAGGTGTATCCATATAAATGGCCCACCCTGTTCAAATAATAATATTCCTGTTGCAAATCTTTATTTATTACATAGTGGAATGCATTGAGATTGCAATAAAACATAAAAATGATCAATGCAATGCAAAACTACCATCCCTTCGAGGTCTGGATTTTAAATGATACTCAAAGTCAAAGTGGAGACTCAAATTACAGGCTGATCCAATTTCAGTGGAAATGCCTCAAGACAAGGAAATGATGCTTAGTAGTGTATGTGGCATCCATGTGTGCTTGTATGACCTCCCTAAAACACCTGGTAGTAGTCATGTTGAGATGATGGATATTCTCTTGAGGGGTCTCTGCCCACACTTGGATTAATGCATCACTCAACTCCTGGACAGTCTGTGGTGCAATGTGGCGTTGGTGGATGGAACGAGACATGATGTTCTAGATGTGGTCGATTAGATTTAGGTCTGGGGAACAGGCAGGTCAGTCCATAGCATTAATGCCTTCATTATGCAGGAATTGCTGACACACTTCAGCCACATGAGGCCTAGAATTGTCATGCATCAGAAGGAACCCAGGGCACACTGCACCTGCATATGGTCTCACAATGGGTCTCATCCCGGTACGTAATGGCAGGAAGGCTACCTCTTGCGAGCACATGGAGGGCTGTGCAGCCCTCCAAAGAAATTCCTCACCACACTATTAATGACCCACTGCCAAACCGGTCATGCTAGAGGATGTTGCAGGCAGCATGACATTCCCCACAGCATCTCCAGACTCTGTCACGTCTGTCACATGTGCTCAGCGTGAACCTGTTCTCATCTGTGAAGAGCACAGGGCACCAATGTCGAATCTGCCAATCTTGGTGTCCTCTGGCTAATGCCAATTGCCCTGCACAGTGTTGGGCTGTAAGCACAACACCTGCTTGTGGACATCGGGACCTCATACCACCCTCATGCAGTCTGTTTCTAACAATTTGACACATGGATGTTAGTGGACTGCTGGAGGTGATTTTGCACTGCTCCTCCTGTTCCTCTTGCATAAAGGAGGAGGTAGCGGTCCTGCTGCTGGGTTGTTGCCCTCCTACGGCCCCTCCACGTCTCCTGGTGTACTGGCCTGTCTCCTGGTATCTGCTCAATGCTCTGGACACTGTGATGACAGACACAGCTAACATTCTTGCCACAGCTCACATTAATGTGCCATCATGGATGAGCTGCTCTGCCTAAGCAACTTCACAGCCAAGCATTTCACTTCATTCATAAACTTTGATGGAGAGAGACACATCCATGCACAGACATATTTTCCACTCTTTAGTAACAAGAAAGAAGTCCCAAATATGTGAGTGCTAAAGATGGCTGAGGGCTGTAAAGAAAGTTGTTGCAGTCCGCATGTGTCCCATGAGCCACAAGTTGTACACCTGTGCTTTAAAGAGAAAATGTTTAGATTTTTTTTATCATAATGCAATAGTACACATAAAACAAAATGTGTAACACATCTTATTAGAGAAATATACTTCTATCTCTTCCTAAACTGATCATTCAATCTCAAAATGCTCAATTCTCGGATAAAATGTGTCTTCAATGAATACAGATTTTCCCCCTACTGAAATAGAAGAGGGCAGTTGGTGCACATAAAGTTCTATGAAAAATTGTAACTGTGATTTCAAGAGAACTTGTAGTAAAATGTCTGTCTGCCTCTATTTAAAAAAAAAAAACAACTGTCATCTCTTATCTCAAGAATACGAAAATCTGTCTTCAGTGAATACATATTTTACCCATCAACTTAGGGTGAAAAATCACTCCAGGAGGAGAAAGAAGCAGATTTCTCTAATAAGATAAATTACAAAATTGTTTATTTTCAGGTGTACATTTGATTTATAAAAAAAAATATTTTAAGATAATGGTCACACTGTAAAAAGTCTTCTTCTATTCATTCATTGATATAAACCTGCTGTCAACACATAGAACTAGGTAGCTGTGTTTAGTCAATACTTCATAAATCTTGAGTGTCATCATGCAGGGAGGTGTATGGATATTAATAAGGTCCTTTCTAAGGATGGTACTTACAAGGGTGGTCCAGTACGTAAAATGTCCGTTCCTAATACTTATTGTAAGATAGCGCTCCCTGAGTTTGTTGGGGGACACTCGCCTGGCAACGGGATTAAAGCACACAGGCACGGTTTCTCACATAAACAGTCTATTCCGGTTTATTTAGACCCATAAACCGCAAAACATAAAGTCCATTACAGCACATTTTATATGACTTCAACTCACAGTCACTAAACACGCCGGACTTCTCACTTCGTCCATTTACCATAGGTGACCGCACAGTTCATAAACATCCATGGAAATCATAGGCACTTAACCCCCTTTATCTGGAGTTACCTTGCAGGAGCTCCTTCTCCACACACTGACTCCTGTCAGTCCTCTCTCCTGGGAAAAGCTGCCTTACTGAGATCATCGTCCTTGTGACCAGGGCACTCCAGACAGTCCAGACCCACAGAAGGAACATGCAGTGCCGTCACAGACTCTGCACATACAGCCTTTCCACGTGCTATTCATGATGTCCACTCTTTGGAACTTCCAAAACACAGGCCTACAGGTCCATGGCCTCACCATGTGCTTTCCAGGAATGCGATCCTACACCCAGGATCTTCCAACATAGGGCATTCAGGACCTTACCCTGACTATTCAGGTCCATATACTCTGAACATGTGACTCAAACCCTGGTCACATTATGTAGCTGTAACCACCCCCATAAGTGGGCGGTGTATGTGTGGTTAGTCAGTCCTGCCCAGCTCTCCAACTAACCCTGTAAGCCCCCCTTATAACTAAACAAACACTTGTGGAACTACAAGTCCCAGAACAACAACATTTCAGGCTGACAGCGCAGAGGACAACCTCTTTCTCTGCGACACATACCGGCCATTCATAATGACACCAGTCACTGTCTCACACTATGTTTACACCTTAACTACTTTTGTAATTATCTTTATTATAAAATTCCCTATACTTCCTATCTAGCTAATCCTAAATGTGTTTTTTACTGCATTTCCTGTGATGTTACCTTTGAGATGAGTCTCAAACGGGTTGTCACAGGAGGCTGGGGCTGCACTCACTTCCCTGCAGCCTCTATCACCCCTCCTGGAACAAAACAGTACATCAGAGGGCAGTGCTGCAGTTACACACTAAAGTTTCTGGCATCAACGCTTTCTGAAAACGTCCTGAATCCATAGTGATAGAAGCTGCGGGAGAGGTGAGTGCAGCGCTGGCACTCTGATTCCATCTTCTCCGCATCTTCTAACTGTGAAAAAAGAGGTCATCAAGGGGCAGGGATAGAAGCAGTGAGTGACACAAGCGCTGTACCCAGGTATTAGCTAGATAGGGAGAAGTGTACAATATTTTATAATAAAGCTAATTACAAAAGTGGTTAGAGTGTAAAGACAGACATTAGGAAAGGACATTTTAGGTGCCGGACCAACTCTTTAATGGTATTACTTTACTTTAGGATAATTGGTAGAAATTCTTGACAAATCAGTCTGAATGAGCTATATACAGTTAGTGGCACCATGAGCACAGAAGTTGGCATCACCAGGCAAAAACACAACGGCAGTTTCATTGGCCAGTTGAGTCCCACGAGTATGATGTAGAGGCAAAATAAATGCAGCAGAGCTCTATTAATTTGACAGTCAGCAAGATTATAACACTACTAGATTGTGGCCCGATTCTAACGCATCGGGTATTCTAGAATATGCATGCCCCTGTAGTATATGGACAATGATGATTCCAGAATTCGCAGACTGTGCCCATCGCTGATTGGTCGAGGCAACCTTTATGACATCATCGTCGCCATGGCAACCATTATGACATCTACGTCGATACTGTGCCCGTCGCTGATTGGTCGAGGCGAATTCGCGGCAGACTGTGCTCGTCGCTGATTGGTCGAGGCAACCTTTATGTCATCATCGTCACCATGCTGTGCCCGTCGCTGATTGGTCGAGGCCTGGCGGCCTTGACCAATCAGAGACGCGGGATTTCCAGGACAGACAGACAGACAGAAAAACCCTTAGACAATTATATATATATAGATAAAAGGTACATTCATTTGGATTACAGAAATTTTCCAATGTTGTAGATATAATTTTAATGTAAAAATGATAAGATGTCTCCAGATGTTTCTAGGTGATGCGCTCAATGATTAAACCCAGAAGAAAAGTCAAGCAGGTAGATAGATGTAACATATGTGATCTATAATTCTCAGACCATGGTCATATATGTTTGCTTCTTCTATGACATAAAAGATCTGATATTTCTTTGGGGAACTGTCAGTCTGGTTGATTCTTTACAGATTTTGTGTCCAAAAAAACTACTGCCATGGGAATGTCACTGCTGTGTTCAGCAGAATGAGAGCGACTCTTGATGTGTGCCTTTGATCAGGCCTTACTTTCTAAGGCATTACCCACAGGGAAAGCTTCAGAGGCAAGTCCCAGTCCAGCATACGCTCAGCATTCATGGAGGAATTGGGACATTTTTCCAATTCATCAACTAATGGGATTATGACTTTCTGATACGACCCCTTGGGTAAATGTCACAAAAAGATAACAGATATGTATGACACTACAAATTATTTTTCTTACATTAAGTGTACAATACTTTTTATGACCCCGTAACTCTTTCTGTACCATTACACATTGTGAGTGAATAGATCACAGTGTGCTCATCTCCCATGTCTACACTGAAGACGGAGTGACAACCGCACTGAACTCCACTTTTGGGCATGCAGACAGGTTGTCCCTTCAGTTTCCCCATACAGAACTTATGACACTCTCTGAAGTTTATGGCGACGATAAAGCTCTTTCCGGTGATTTGCATTTGTGTAATTGTCCCTAGTGATATATTTCGGCTAACTGCTGTCCTGTATAAATATCTCCTGTACAGAAACGCTTCATAAATATGGACAAGAATTCCCGATCCTATTATAATGATCCATCTGAACCACTGCTATCTCTTAAACATATTTGCTAGAAAATCCATAAAAATTAACTTTAGTATAAAATGAAGTCCATAAAGTTAACACAGCATACTTACTATAATTGTGCCTTAATCATAAAAAGACACGAGGATATGAATACAGTAATTATCATTATATTCCGCTCTCAAGAGAACAGCATCAAAGGCAATGTGTGGGTCACTTGGTGGGTATTTGTATACATACTACAATAATTAGGATACAAGTAAGGATGGAAAGACAATTTTAACTCAAAGCTAAGAGAGGACTGGCAGTCCTCATCGGGGGTTTTAAGAATTAACGCCAATCATCTTAAATTATAGATAAATGTAGGTAAACTATAGCGTTATTTACCTACTAAAATGCCTAAATCATTCACTGTGACAGAGGAACTCTCAGGAGAAAGGGTATATCCAACATGTATGAATGCAGACCAGATGTTTGGTTAGCAAGGGAAAGTCAGATGAAATGCTTAGTGAATTAACAGAGACCACTTCAATCTCCAAGGGACCGATTTAAAAAAAAAAAAGATAACATTATATATTGTAGCCATGGTCTAATGCAAACGGGGAATAAAAATCCACTTTGCAAATAAACTTGACTCAAAGATGTTTTCTCTACAAAGCTTTTATGCAAACCTATGTTCCTCCATCTGCCTCCTCTTCAATCATATGTCATCAGCAAATGAGAGGAGCAGAAAGAAAAGAAATAATACGAATAGTTCCGCATAGAAAAAAATGGTAAGATAGGTAAGTGCATACACTGCACTGGAGCAATAAAAAGTATTTGCAAAGCTGGCCATAGCTTTTAAAGAGTATTCGCATCAATGGAATATCATCAGGACTTGCCATAAATATTTGATTACCCCATGAGACCCTCAAGATGGAATATTATGACACCTCTAAACCAGTTAATTCAGAAGTGGTTGTTCTTGTATACTCCACTCTCCATTAAGTCTATGAAAAATACTGAAAGTGCAAAGCCACAACACTTAAAGGACAGATTGTTGTGTTAAATGAATAAAGCCCAAATTATAGGAAGTCCGCTGTTATAGCGCCCCTTCTATAATGGAGGGGGGATATTGATTTAAGCATGTACTAGCTTTGTCTACATTAGTAGAACATTTTCTCAATGGCCAATGCAGCCTGAAAAACTTGCAGTGGATCATTGTCTAATCTGTATTTGTGGCAGCAATATGGGCAACAATATAATATGAATAGTATATGTTGATAAAACAAGCTGCATCACAAGACCATACACTTTATCAGTATTTATCAGTAAGCATGACATGGGACATTACCTGGTGATGATTGCTAAGTGTGGAGGGCTCATGCAGGCTCCCATGAAGAGCACCACATTCTCATGTCGTGTTTGTCGGTAAGCCATTACCTCCCGTTTAAATGCCTTCAATTGGTCTTCATTATCTCGCTCGATGTCAATGAGCCTAATTGCCACTTCACCGTGCCAACGGCCATGATACACTAAACCAAAGCGTCCTTTGCCAATCATCTCCCCAATTTCCAGCTGCTCAAATGGAATGTCCCATTCTTGCAAAAATATGCTGGTTTGGCTGGCTTTGCGGGGAAAGTTCCTGGCTGAAAGTAACAAGTGGTTCATCTCTTCAAAGTCATCTTCGGACTCCTCTGCTTTCTCATTGCTTTCTTCATTCTAAGAATAAATAACAACCAGCATACAGCTTATCATCAAAGGAAATTTCTAACAAAAAGGCACCCAAAGCAAACAAGTGGTTTTCCAAAAGCAAAAAATTGTCAAAAAGGCAGATTGTGTGATAAATTAGTAAAATAACTCACCAATTACTCCCCTTTCCACTATAGCACCACCACTACAGTACGCCTGTTGGTCTCTGCTTTCTTGGTTGCAGGAATGACGTGCCATCTAGTCATGTGACAGTAGCAGCAAATAACTAGCCTCATCGGTCTCATGCCATACACTACTGCGGTCAGTGATTGGCTGCAGCAGTCATATGTGTAAATAACAAATCATTGCTGCGGCCAAGTAGACAAAGATCAGAGGACAGCACTAGAGTTGAGCGACCTTGACCTTTTTAGAGTCGAGCCGGGTTTCGCGAAACCCGACTATCTCAAAAGTCGGGTCGAGTGAAATCGGCCGATTATGACGTAAAGTCGGGATCGACCGAAACACGAAACCCAATGCAAGTCAATGGGGCAGCATAGTCGGCAGTGAGTGGGGGCCAGGAAAACACCTAGAGTGCCCATTTTAATGTCAAAACCATCCATTCTTCTTAATGAAGCTTGTCAAGCGTAATTTACCTTATAATAATTGGAAGGCATTTGAAATTGGGGGTCATTTGGCTAAAGTTGTGGTGGGTAGGGCTGGTTCAAGTAATTAGTGGGCCCAGGAAATCTGGACCACGTCACAGCAGTGGAGCAGGGAGAGGTAAGTATTTCAACTTTGCAAGTGCTGTGAACCTGAGCAAGCAGGGGGGGCCCACTCGTTGGCATTGGCACTGGCACAGGGCCCCTCAAAGTACAGCGGTGTGTTTGCACGGCGGGGGCGCCTCCCACCGGCAGCAACACTTTTGCGTACCATGAGAGGCCCTGTGCCAGTGACGTCGCCAACTAGTATTCCTCCCCCCACCTGATGAAGGAACCTGCACTTTCATCTGCACCTTCCTGTTTGTCCCCGTGTAAGGTGGTATGGTATGCGGGAAGGGGGACCTGACTTTCAGCAGGGTCACAATCTTGCAGTGTAGCGTGCACGGGAAATGTTGCGTTATGGGTCAATGTACCAGCAGACTCATCTATCACTGGCTGGGCAATGGGCAGGATGAGGAGGAAACACAGATATAGGCCCAAAGAATAAAGTGGGCTAAATGCAGTTCAAAATTGGTAACACAGGACTAATCAGGGGGCATTGCAGTGGAGGACAACTGGAATGAGAGGCTGACACAGAGAGTAGGCCCAAATCAGTAAGTAGTCAAAATGCAGTTCAAAATTGGCAACAGAAGTAAACAGGCGGCACAGCTTTGTTCAGTGGAGGAGAACAGCAAGGAGTGGCAGACACCGATAGTAGGCCCCAACCCAACTAGTAGGCCAAATGCAGTCTAACATTAACAACTACTTAACGAGCGCCTGAAAACGGAATTTCAGGACAGGAAACCAGGAGAACAGCAAGGAGCGGCAGACACTGATAGTAGGCCCCAAACCAACTAGTACGCCAAATGCAGTTGTTCCTTTTAACCACAATTTAATGAGAGCCTGAAGATAGAAGTTCAGGAAAGGCAACCTGGAGAACACCTTGGAGTGGAACACACCATCTCTCTACACCCCATACCCAATTTGTAGGTCTAATGCAGCGTAGTTTCCAACAACTACTAAACGAGAGCATGATGATCGAAGCATTGGCGAGGAAACCTGGGGAACACCTTGGAGTGGAACACACCATCTCTCTACACCCCATACCCAATTTGTAGGCCTAATGCAGCGTAGTTTCCAACAACTACTAAACGAGAGCCGGAAGATCGAAGCAATGGAGAGGAAACCTGGGGAACACCTTGGAGTGTAACACACCATCTCTCTACACCCCATACCCAATTTGTAGGCCTAATGCAGCGTAGTTTCCAACAATTACTAAACGAGAGCCGGAAGATCGAAGCTCAGGAAAGGCAACCTGGAGAACACCTTGGAGTGGAACACACCATCTCTCTACACCCCATACCCAATTTGTAGGCCCAATGCAGCGTAGTTTCCAACAACTACTAAACGAGAGCCGGAAGATCGAAGCAATGGAGAGGAAACCTGGGGAACACCTTGGAGTGTAACACACCATCTCTCTACACCCCATACCCAATTTGTAGGCCTAATGCAGCGTAGTTTCCAACAACTACTAAACGAGAGCCGGAAGATCGAAGCAATGGAGAGGAAACCTGGGGAACACCTTGGAGTGTAACACACCATCTCTCTACACCCCATACCCAATTTGTAGGCCTAATGCAGCGTAGTTTCCAACAACTACTAAACGAGAGCCGGAAGATCGAAGCAATGGAGAGGAAACCTGGGGAACACCTTGGAGTGTAACACACCATCTCTCTACACCCCATACCCAATTTGTAGGCCTAATGCAGCGTAGTTTCCAACAACTACTAAACGAGAGCATGAAGATCGAAGCAATGGAGAGGAAACCTGGGGAACACCTTGGAGTGAAACACACCATCTCTCTACACCCCATACCCAATTTGTAGGCCTAATGCAGCGTAGTTTCCAACAACTACTAAACGAGAGCCGGAAGATCGAAGCAATGGAGAGGAAACCTGGGGAACACCTTGGAGTGTAACACACAATCTCTCTACACCCCATACCCAATTTGTAGGCCTAATGCAGCGTAGTTTCCAACAACTACTAAACGAGAGCCGGAAGATCGAAGCAATGGAGAGGAAACCTGGGGAACACCTTGGAGTGTAACACACCATCTCTCTACACCCCATACCCAATTTGTAGGCCTAATGCAGCGTAGTTTCCAACAACTACTAAACGAGAGCATGAAGATCGAAGCAATGGAGAGGAAACCTGGGGAACACCTTGGAGTGGAACACACCATCTCTCTACACCCCATACCCAATTTGTAGGCCTAATGCAGCGTAGTTTCCAACAACTACTAAACGAGAGCATGATGATCGAAGCATTGGCGAGGAAACCTGGGGAACACCTTGGAGTGGAACACACCATCTCTCTACAGTGGAACACACCATCTCTCTACACCCCATACCCAATTTGTAGGCCTAATGCAGCGTAGTTTCCAACAACTACTAAACGAGAGCCGGAAGATCGAAGCTCAGGAAAGGCAACCTGGGGAACACCTTGGAGTGGAACACACCATCTCTCTACACCCCATACCCAATTTGTAGGCCCAATGCAGCGTAGTTTCCAACAACTACTAAACGAGAGCCGGAAGATCGAAGCTCAGGAAAGGCAACCTGGGGAACACCTTGGAGTGTAACAAACCCTCTCTCTACACCACGGAAGGGCTGATTCTTAGGAAGGAAGGCTGTCGGAAAGAAGCAGGGCGCGTCCGAGGGTGATTATATTCTTATTAGGTATATACTCACCCTCGGACGCGCCCTGCTTCTTTATTTGTAATGAATGTTTATTTGCAATGTGGTTTTGACTTACTCTATTTTTTTGGTAAATAATGATTTTATTATTTTCATTGTTTTGCATCTTCTTGGCAATAATATAAAGAAGACGCGACAGGACAACACTCGGTGGATGCCATATCTGTGTTTAAAATTGAAAAAACCTTTCAGTTAACTACTTGCAGGAGAAAGTTATTGTAGCTGGTGGCCATTTTTAGTACTGTACCAGATTTTTGTTGTATGTGTTTGTTTTTAATGTTAAAATGTCTGCATTTGATATCTCTCCAGTATTTTCTTTTTTATAAGCAACATACTTATTTTTATATTTTCTGATGTTGGTTCCAGGGGTACACGGGCAGCAGTGGTGTGGTCAGTGGAGGCCTAGTGGAAGGAGTGACCGCAGACAGGCATCGAAGGCCTAAAATAATAACACATGGCTGTAGGCAATTTTAAATTGGTTCCAGGGGTACACGGGCAGCAGTGGTGTGGTCAGTGGAGGCCTAGTGGAAGGAGTGACCGCAGACAGGCATCGAAGGCCTAAAATAATAACACATGGCTGTAGGCAATTTTAAATTGGTTCCAGGGGTACACGGGCAGCAGTGGTGTGGTCAGTGGAGGCCTAGTGGAAGGAGTGACCGCAGACAGGCATCGAAGGCTTAAAATAATAACACATGGCTGTAGGCAATTTTAAATTGGTTCCAGGGGTACAAGGGCAGCAGTGGTGTGGTCAGTGGAGGCCTAGTGGAAGGAGTGACCGCAGACAGGCATCGAAGGCCTAAAATAATAACACATGGCTGTAGGCAATTTTAAATTGGTTACAGGGGTACATGGGCAGCAGTGGTGTGGTCAGTGGAGGCCTAGTGGAAGGAGTGACTGCAGACAGGCATCGAAGGCCTAAAATAATAACACATGGCTGTAGGCAATTTTAAATTGGTTCCAGGGGTACACGGGCAGCAGTGGTGTGGTCAGTGGAGGCCTAGTGGAAGGAGTGACCGCAGACAGGCATCGAAGGCCTAAAATAATAACACATGGCTGTAGGCAATTTTAAATTGGTTCCAGGGGTACACGGGCAGCAGTGGTGTGGTCAGTGGAGGCCTAGTGGAAGGAGTGACCGCAGACAGGCATCGAAGGCCTAAAATAATAACACATGGCTGTAGGCAATTTTAAATTGGTTCCAGGGGTACACGGGCAGCAGTGGTGTGGTCAGTGGAGGCCTAGTGGAAGGAGTGACCGCAGACAGGCATCGAAGGCCTAAAATAATAACACATGGCTGTAGGCAATTTTAAATTGGTTCCAGGGGTACACGGGCAGCAGTGGTGTGGTCAGTGGAGGCCTAGTGGAAGGAGTGACCGCAGACAGGCATCGAAGGCCTAAAATAATAACACATGGCTGTAGGCAATTTTAAATTGGTTACAGGGGTACACGGGCAGCAGTGGTGTGGTCAGTGGAGGCCTAGTGGAAGGAGTGACCGCAGACAGGCATCGAAGGCCTAAAATAATAACACATGGCTGTAGGCAATTTTAAATTGGTTCCAGGGGTACACGGGCAGCAGTGGTGTGGTCAGTGGAGGCCTAGTGGAAGGAGTGACCGCAGACAGGCATCGAAGGCCTAAAATAATAACACATGGCTGTAGGCAATTTTAAATTGGTTACAGGGGTACACGGGCAGCAGTGGTGTGGTCAGTGGAGGCCTAGTGGAAGGAGTGACCACAGACAGGCATCGAAGGCCTAACATAACAAAAATGTCAATGCAATGGTATTGTCAGTGGCAGGCATTGAAGGATGTCAGCGCATAGACTAAACATTGGTGGAGCTGTGAGATAATTTTGCAAGTGGTAGAGCACTGTTTGAGCTGGGGTGGGGGGAAACTGTCTTGTGGCCGGCGGTACAGGCCCAGGGCCCCTCATATTACAACGGTGTGTCTGACGTTGGGTGCGCACCACCACCGCCAGAGACACTTTATTGTACTAGGAGGGACCCAGTGGCAGTGCCGTCGACCAAAAGCGGGCTCACCCACCTCTTCAGACAAACTGCACTCTCACGGGTGCTGTCGCCAAGTGTCGATACCACGGCCCCGTGTGGGGAGTTTGGCCATTTAGTGAGGTGTAAACATGTCGTATGCTGGACAATCAGGTGCAGAAAATTACGAGATTGGAAAAGGCATTCAGAATAGTCCACAGGCAAGACCTTTTCATAGGAAAGCTAGGTGTCAGCCGGGCAAGGTGGGGCAAAAGATTTCGAAATCCAGTTGTGGTTCATTTTAATGAAGGTTAGATCATCTACATTTTGGGTAGCCAGACGAGTCCTTTTTTCTGTTAGTATTGAACCTGCAGCACTGAATACTCTTTCTGATAGGACACTAGCTGCCGGGCAAGCAAGCTCCTGCAATGCATATTCTGCCAATTCTGGCCAGGTGTCTAATTTTGATGCCCAGTAATCAAATGGGAATGACGGTTGAGGGAGAACATCGATAAGGGATGAAAAATAGTTTGTAACCATACTGGACAAATGTTGTCTCCTGTCACTTTGAATTGATGCTGCAGTACCTGTCCTGTCTGCGGTCATAGCAAAATCACTCCACAACCTGGTCAGAAAACCCCTCTGGCCAACGCCACTTCTGATTTCTGCCCCTCTAACTCCTCTGGTCTGCTGGCCCCTGCAGCTCGTGTGAGAACGATCACGGGCGCTGTGTGCAGGGAATGCCAGAAGCAAACGGTCAACAAGAGTTGATTGTTTGGTTGCTAATATTAGTCCCAAGTTCTCATGTGGCATTATATTTTGCAATTTGCCTTTATAGCGAGGATCAAGGAGGCAGGCCAACCAGTAATCGTCATCATTCATCATTTTAGTTATGCGTGTGTCCCTTTTGAGGATACGTAAGGCATAATCCGCCATGTGGGCCAAAGTTCCAGTTCTCAAATCTGCGGTTGTGCTTGGTTGAGGGGCAGTTTCAGGCAAATCCACGTCACTTGTGTCCCTCAAAAAACCAGAACCCGGCCTTGCCGCGCCACCAATTTCCAGTGGCCCCGGAAAAGCTTCCTCATTAAAAATATAATCATCCCCATCATCCTCCTCGTCCTCCTCCTCCTCTTCGCCCGCTACCTCGTCCTGTACACTGCCCTGGCCAGACAATGGCTGACTGTCATCAAGGCTTTCCTCTTCCTCAGCTGCAGACGCCTGATCCTTTATGTGCGTCAAACTTTGCATCAGCAGACGCATTAGGGGGATGCTCATGCTTATTATGGCGTTGTCTGCACTAACCAGCCGTGTGCATTCCTCAAAACACTGAAGGACTTGACACATGTCTTGAATCTTCGAACACTGCACACCTGACAACTCCATGTCTGCCATCCTACTGCCTGCCCGTGTATGTGTATCCTCCCACAAAAACATAACAGCCCGCCTCTGTTCACACAGTCTCTGAAGCATGTGCAGTGTTGAGTTCCACCTTGTTGCAACGTCTATGATTAGGCGATGCTGGGGAAGGTTCAAAGAACGCTGATAGGTCTGCATACGGCTGGAGTGTACGGGCGAACGGCGGATATGTGAGCAAAGTCCACGCACTTTGAGGAGCAGGTCGGATAACCCCGGATAACTTTTCAGGAAGCACTGCACCACCAGGTTTAAGGTGTGAGCCAGGCAAGGAATGTGTTTCAGTTGGGAAAGGGAGATGGCAGCCATGAAATTCCTTCCGTTATCACTCACTACCTTGCCTGCCTCAAGATCTACAGTGCCCAGCCACGACTGCGTTTCTTTCTGCAAGAACTCGGACAGAACTTCCGCGGTGTGTCTGTTGTCGCCCAAACACTTCATAGCCAATACAGCCTGCTGACGTTTGCCAGTAGCTGCCCCATAATGGGAGACCTGGTGTGCAACAGTGGCAGCTGCGGATGGAGTGGTTGTGCGACTGCGGTCTGTGGACGAGCTCTCGCTTCTGCAGGAGGACGAAGAGGAGGAGGAGGGGGTGCGAACGGCTACAGCCAATTGTTTCCTAGACCGTGGGCTAGGCAGAACTGTCCCAAACTTGCTGTCCCCTGTGGACCCTGCATCCACCACATTTACCCAGTGTGCCGTGATGGACACGTAACGTCCCTGGCCATGCCTACTGGTCCATGCATCTGTTGTCAGGTGCACCTTTGTGCTCACAGATTGCCTGAGTGCATGGACGATGCGCTCTTTAACATGCTGGTGGAGGGCTGGGATGGCTTTTCTGGAAAAAAAGTGTCGACTGGGTAGCTCGTAGCGTGGTACAGCGTAGTCCATCAGGGCTTTGAAAGCTTCGCTTTCAACTAACCGGTAGGGCATCATCTCTAACGAGATTAGTCTAGCTATGTGTGCGTTCAAACCCTGTGTACGCGGATGCGAGGCTAAGTACTTCCTTTTTCTAACCATAGTCTCATGTAGGGTGAGCTGGACTGGAGAGCTGGAGATCGTGGAACTAGCGGGGGTGCCGGTGGACATGGCAGACTGAGAGACGGTGGGAGATGGTATTGTTGCCACCGGTGCCCTAGATGCAGTGTTTCCTACTACGAAACTGGTGATTCCCTGACCCTGACTGCTTTGGCCTGGCAAAGAAACCTGCACAGATACTGCAGGTGGTGCGGAAAATGGTGGCCCTACACTGCCGGAAGGGATGTTGCGTTGCTGACTAGCTTCATTGGCCGAGGGTGCTACAACCTTAAGGGACGTTTGGTAGTTAGTCCAGGCTTGCAAATGCATGGTGGTTAAATGTCTATGCATGCAACTTGTATTGAGACTTTTCAGATTCTGTCCTCTGCTTAAGGTAGTTGAACATTTTTGACAGATGACTTTGCGCTGATCAATTGGATGTTGTTTAAAAAAATGCCAGACTGCACTCTTTCTAGCATCGGATACCTTTTCAGGCATTGCAGACTGAGCTTTAACCGGATGGCCACGCTGTCCTCCAACAGGTTTTGGCTTTGCCACGCGTTTTGGGCAAGATACGGGCCCGGCAGATGGAACCTGTTGCGATGTTGATGCCTGCTGCGGCCCCTCCTCCTCCGCTTCAGAACTGCTGCCGCCTGCACCCTGTTCCCCCAATGGCTGCCAATCGGGGTCAAGAACTGGGTCATCTATTGCCTCTTCTTGTTGCTCGTGTGCAACTTCGTCTGTGTCACCGTGGCGGTCGGAGGTATAGCGTTCGTGATGGGGCAACATAGTCTCATCAGGGTCTGATTCTTGATCAGCACCCTGCGAGGGCAATGTTGTGGTCTGAGTCAAAGGACCAGCATAGTAGTCTGGCTGTGGCTGTGCATCAGTGCACTCCATGTCAGATTCAACTTGTAATGGGCATGGACTGTTAACTGCTTCACTTTCTAAGCCAGGGACGGTATGTGTAAAGAGCTCCATGGAGTAACCCGTTGTGTCGCCTGCTGCATTCTTCTCTGTTGTTGTTTTTGCTGAAGAGGACAAGGAAGCGACTTGTCCCTGACCGTGAACATCCACTAACGACGCGCTGCTTTGACATTTACCAGTTTCACGAGAGGAGGCAAAAGAGCTAGAGGCTGAGTCAGCAAGATAAGCCAAAACTTGCTCTTGCTGCTCCGGCTTTAAAAGCGGTTTTCCTACTCCCAGAAAAGGGAGCGTTCGAGGCCTTGTGTAGCCAGACGACGAACCTGGCTCCACAGCTCCACACTTAGGTGCAATATTTTTTTTCCCACGACCAGCTGATGCTCCACCACTAACACTACCCTCATTACCAGCTGACAATGAACGCCCCCGGCCACGACCTCTTCCACCATACTTCCTCATTGTTTTAAAAACGTAAACAAACTAACAGTATTTGTTGCTGTCACACAAATTACACGGTGAGCTATAACTTCAGTATGATTTAGCTACCCCTTTACAGGTGAGTGAGACCACAACGAAAATCAGGCACAATGTTACACACTCTGTTGTTGGTGGCAACAAATGAGAGAGATGCCACACACGCAGGACTGTCACTGAAGCACAAATGTAAATATTAATCTCCCACTGATTTGATTTTTTTTTTTTTTAAGGGAGACTTTAGGAAAAAAAATAATAGAATAAAATGATTTTTTCAGGAAGAATTTAGAAACCAAATAAAATAAAATGATTTTTTCAGGGAGAATTTAGAATACAAATAAAACAAAAAAAGGCTTTCTATGGCCCACTGAGTGAGAGATGACGCACACAGGAGTCAGGAGTGGCACACAAGCCCAGAGGCCAATATTTATCTCCCACTGATTGATGTAGTGATTTTTTCAGGTAGATTTTGGAACCCGAATCAAGCTAAAAAAAATAATAGGCTTTCTATGGCCCACAATTGGAGAGAGAGAGAGAGATGGCACACCCAGGAGTCAAGACTGGCACACAAGCAGAAAGGGCAATATTAATCTCCCACTGATTTGTTTTTTTTTGTTTGTTTTTTCAGGGAGACTTTAGGAAAAAAAAAATAGAATAAAATGATTTTTTTCAGGAAGAATTTAGAAACCAAAGAAAATAAAATGATTTTTTCAGGGAGAATTTAGAAAACAAATAAAACAAAAAAAGGCTTTCTATGGCCCACTGAGTGAGAGATGACGCACACAGGAGTCAGGAGTGGCACACAAGCCCAGAGGCCAATATTTATCTCCCACTGATTGATGTAGTGATTTTTTCAGGTAGATTTTGGAACCCAAATCAAGCTAAAAAAAATAATAGGCTTTCTATGGCCCACAATTGGAGAGAGAGAGAGAGATGGCACACCCAGGAGTCAAGACTGGCACACAAGCAGAAAGGGCAATATTAATCTCCTACTGATTTGTTTTTTTTTTTCTTTTTTCATGGAGACTTTAGGAAAAAAAAAATAGAATAAAATGATTTTTTCAGGAAGAATTTAGAAACCAAATAAAATAAAATGATTTTTTCAGGGAGAATTTAGAAAACAAATAAAACAAAAAAAGGCTTTCTATGGCCCACTGAGTGAGAGATGACGCACACAGGAGTCAGGAGTGGCACACAAGCCCAGAGGCCAATATTTATCTCCCACTGATTGATGTAGTGATTTTTTCAGGTAGATTTTGGAACCCAAATCAAGCTAAAAAAATAATAGGCTTTCTATGGCCCACAATTGGAGAGAGAGAGAGAGATGGCACACCCAGGAGTCAAGACTGGCACACAAGCAGAAAGGGCAATATTAATCTCCCACTGATTTGTTTTTTTTTTGTTTTTTTTTCAGGGAGACTTTAGGAAAAAAAAATATAGAATAAAATGATTTTTTCAGGAAGAATTTAGAAACCAAAGAAAATAAAATGATTTTTTCAGGGAGAATTTAGAAAACAAATAAAACAAAAAAAGGCTTTCTATGGCCCACTGAGTGAGAGATGACGCACACAGGAGTCAGGAGTGGCACACAAGCCCAGAGGCCAATATTTATCTCCCACTGATTGATGTAGTGATTTTTTCAGGTAGATTTTGGAATCCAAATCAAGCTAAAAAAAATAATAGGCTTTCTATGGCCCACAATTGGAGAGAGAGAGAGATGGCACACCCAGGAGTCAAGACTGGCACACAAGCAGAAAGGGCAATATTAATCTCCCACTGATTTGTTTTTTTTTTTTTTTTTTTCAGGGAGATTTTAGGAAAAAAAAAATAGAATAAAATGATTTTTTCAGGAAGAATTTAGAAACCAAATAAAATAAAATGATTTTTTCAGGGAGAATTTAGAAAACAAATAAAACAAAAAAAGGCTTTCTATGGCCCACTGAGTGAGAGATGACGCACACAGGAGTCAGGAGTGGCACACAAGCCCAGAGGCCAATATTTATCTCCCACTGACTGATGTAGTGATTTTTTCAGGTAGATTTTGGAACCCAAATCAAGCTAAAAAAAATAATGGGCTTTCTATGGCCCACAATTGGAGAGAGAGAGAGATGGCACACCCAGGAGTCAAGACTGGCACACAAGCAGAAAGGGCAATATTAATCTCCCACTGATTTGTTTTGTTTTGTTTTTTTTTTCAGGGAGACTTTAGGAAAAAAAAAATAGAATAAAATGATTTTTTCAGGAAGAATTTAGAAACCAAATAAAATAAAATGATTTTTTCAGGGAGAATTTAGAAAACAAATAAAACAAAAAAAGGCTTTCTATGGCCCACTGAGTGAGAGATGACGCACACAGGAGTCAGGAGTGGCACACAAGCCCAGAGGCCAATATTTATCTCCCACTGATTGATGTAGTGATTTTTTCAGGTAGATTTTGGAACCCAAATCAAGCTAAAAAAATAATAGGCTTTCTATGGCCCACAATTGGAGAGAGAGAGAGAGATGGCACACCCAGGAGTCAAGACTGGCACACAAGCAGAAAGGGCAATATTAATCTCCCACTGATTTGTTTTTTTTTGGTTTTTTTTTCAGGGAGACTTTAGGAAAAAAAAATATAGAATAAAATGATTTTTTCAGGAAGAATTTAGAAACCAAAGAAAATAAAATGATTTTTTCAGGGAGAATTTAGAAAACAAATAAAACAAAAAAAGGCTTTCTATGGCCCACTGAGTGAGAGATGACGCACACAGGAGTCAGGAGTGGCACACAAGCCCAGAGGCCAATATTTATCTCCCACTGATTGATGTAGTGATTTTTTCAGGTAGATTTTGGAATCCAAATCAAGCTAAAAAAAATAATAGGCTTTCTATGGCCCACAATTGGAGAGAGAGAGAGATGGCACACCCAGGAGTCAAGACTGGCACACAAGCAGAAAGGGCAATATTAATCTCCCACTGATTTGTTTTTTTTTTTTTTTTTTTTCAGGGAGATTTTAGGAAAAAAAAAATAGAATAAAATGATTTTTTCAGGAAGAATTTAGAAACCAAATAAAATAAAATGATTTTTTCAGGGAGAATTTAGAAAACAAATAAAACAAAAAAAGGCTTTCTATGGCCCACTGAGTGAGAGATGACGCACACAGGAGTCAGGAGTGGCACACAAGCCCAGAGGCCAATATTTATCTCCCACTGACTGATGTAGTGATTTTTTCAGGTAGATTTTGGAACCCAAATCAAGCTAAAAAAAATAATGGGCTTTCTATGGCCCACAATTGGAGAGAGAGAGAGATGGCACACCCAGGAGTCAAGACTGGCACACAAGCAGAAAGGGCAATATTAATCTCCCACTGATTTGTTTTGTTTTTTTTTTTTTTTCAGGGAGACTTTAGGAAAAAAAAAAAATAGAATAAAATGATTTTTTCAGGAAGAATTTAGAAACCAAAGAAAATAAAATGATTTTTTCAGGGAGAATTTAGAAAACAAATAAAACAAAAAAAGGCTTTCTATGGCCCACTGAGTGAGAGATGACGCACACAGGAGTCAGGAGTGGCACACAAGCCCAGAGGCCAATATTTATCTCCCACTTTTTTTTTTTTGTTCCAGGGAAAATTTATAAACCCAATAAAAAAAATAATAAATAGGCTTTCTATGGCCCACTATCTGAGAGACAGAGAGAGATGGCACGCTTAGGACTGGCACACAAGCCCAAAGGCCAATATTAATCTCCCTTTTTTTTTTAAGGGAGAATTTATAAAACCAAAAAAAAATAAATAAATAGGCTTTCTATGGCCCACTATTTGTGAGAGAGATGGCACGCTCAGGACTGGCACACAAGCCCAGAGGCCAATATTAATCTCCCACTTTTTTTTTTTTTCCAGGGAAAATTTATAAACCCAATAAAAAAAATAAATAAATAGGCTTTCTATGGTCCACTATCTGAGAGAGAGAGATGGCACGCTTAGGACTGGCACACAAGCCCAAAGGCCAATATTAATCTCCCACTGATTGATTTATTGATTTTTTCAGGTAGAATTTAGAACCGAAATAAAGCAAAAAAAAAAAAAAAAAAGGGCTTTCTATCGCCCACTGAGTGAGTGATGATGCACACAGGAGTCAGGAGTGGCACACAAGCCCTGAGGCCAATATTTTTCTCCCACTGATTGATGTAGTGATTTTTTCAGGTAGATTTTAGAACCAAAATCAAGCAAAAAAATAAATAGGCTTTCTATGGCCCACTGAGTGAGTGATGATGCACACAGGAGTCAAGAGTGGCACACAAGCCCTGAGGCCAATATTTTTCTCCCACTGATTGATGTAGTGATTTTTTCAGGTAGATTTTATAACCCAAATCAAGCAAAAAAATAAATAGGCTTTCTATGGCCCACTGAGTGCGAGATGACACAGACAGGGATGGCACTCTAGCAGAAATGTCAATCTTAATCTCCCACAAAAAAAAAAAAAAAAAAAAAAAACAGGGAGTGTCCTTCAATTACTATCTCCCTGCAGTAATCTCAGCCAGGTATGGCAGGCAGCAATAAGGAGTGGACTGATGCACAAATTAAATAAAAAATGTGTACAAACCAAAAAGATAGCTGTGCAGAAAGGAAGGAACAAGAGGATTTGTGCTTTGAAAAAAGCAGTTGGTTTGCACAGCGGCGTACACACAGCAATGCAGCTATCAGGGAGCCTTCTAGGGCAGCCCAATGAGCTACAGCGCTGAGGGAAAAAAAAAAATGTAGCTTCCACTGTCCCTGTACACCGAAGGTGGTGTTGGGCAGTGGAAATCGCTACAGCACAAGCGGTTTGGTGGTTAATGGACCCTGCCTAACGCTATCCCTGCTTCTGACGAAGCGGCAGCAACCTCTCCCTAAGCTCAGATCAGCAGCAGTAAGATGGCGGTCGGCGGGAACGCCCCTTTATAGCCCCTGTGATGCCGCAGACAGCAAGCCAATCACTGCAATGCCCTTCTCTAAGATGGTGGGGACCAGGACCTATGTCATCACGCTGCCCACACTCTGCGTTTACCTTCATTGGCTGAGAAATGGCGCTTTTCGCGTAATTGAAACGCGACTTTGGCGCGAAAGTCGCGTACCGCATGGCCGACCCCGCACAGGGGTCGGATCGGGTTTCATGAAACCCGACTTTGCCAAAAGTCGGCGACTTTTGAAAATGAACGACCCGTTTCGCTCAACCCTAGACAGCACCATTAAGGCGGTGCTGGAGCTTCTATGAAAAAAAACCTTAAAAGAAGACATTTGCACATTTACATTCACATCATTTTAAATTCTGCCCATGGATTTAAGTATTTGTCACTAAATACATCTGTGCTCTTCTCAGTTCCCATCATAATCTTGGGCTCCTCAGGCATTAGGAGTTAATATTTATGGAACGAAATTGTTCAAATAAAGAAAAACAAAAATAAATATTTCATTTTAGAACAATGATCAGCAATGTGCCCTGCTGGGACGTCTGGCAGTACTTCAAAGGATTTTGGGGGTCATGTCTAAAAACGAAACAAAAAAAACCAGAGAATTGCCCCCAGCAGCCAGATTTCAACTGTGTTGTTTTAAATTGGAGGGTACAAAATAAAAGTATTTGAGTTTGCAAACTTTGAAAATAATATAAAAAAAAAAATGATAACAAAGCTTTATACAATTGCTAAGGAGGGTAAAATATTGCCTGCCATGGAATAAACAAGCCAGAAGCTAACTGGCAAAAAAAAGAACATGTAGAAAGGAGTTCTGAGATACAGTAGCTACTGCATTGTTTATACAGTGAAGACACAAAAAGAGCACAGCGAGGTCAAAAATACTCTGTTGTAAAGAAGTCACAGTAAATGAGCAAGTGCTAGTCAAAAAATGAAAAAATACAGGGTATTTAGTTAATACGTTTTTTTGCAAAAAAATGTATATTAAGCTGCTCCACCAATCGCCAAGGTATACCCATAATAGAGCAGTCCTATCTAATGTATATAATCTGTTATGATCAGGTGACCTTGGAGCAGCATGAAAACTTTCACTGGAGTAGGTGGTAACTATACTGACCGCAAACCCTGATCTTATCACCGCTACTAGAAGTAGCCGTGGGGTGTGCCTAACAAAACCTAGACACCTCGACACAGCCGGAGGACTAAATACCCCTATAGATGGAAATAGGAATTTCTACCTTGCCTCAGAGCAGAACCCCAAAGGATAGGCAGCCCCCCCACAAATATTGACTATGAGTAGTAGAGGAAAAGACACACGTAGGCAGGAAACAGGATTTAGCAAATGAGGCACACACTAGCTAAATAGGAAAGGATAGGACAGGATACTAAGCGGTCAGTATTAAAAATCCTTCCAAAAAATCCACAGCAGAAAATACAAAAACTCCACCATCCAACTAAAGATGTGGAGCGTATATCTGCATCTCCAGAGAATCCAACAAGACTGAGAAAACACTGACACAGTCTAAGCTGGACAAGAGAAAAACAAATGAATAGCACAGAATATAAGCACACTGCATGTGTGCCACAGAAACAAAAACCAGACACCTATCTTTGCTGAATTGACAGCTGAACAGGAGAAGCCAGAAAGAGATCCAACACTTCAGAAGAAACATTGACAACTGGCAAGGACTAATGAATCCTGCACACCTAAATATCCCAGTCAGAACTGCAATCAGCAGAAACACCTGGCCAGGACTGCGAGTCAGAGACAACTGCATTCCCACCTACAACCACTGGAGGGAACCCAAGAGCAGAATTCACAACAATAATCCCTATCTGATGTATTTAAAAACCTGATCATCTGTATAGTACCTGTATAAGCAGGGTTCAGAGAGAAAATATCCATGTGGACATGCAGGATGGAACAGCTTTAATGCAAATGGCCCACAGAAGAGTGGTGGACTCCCCAGTCTTGTAGAAACAAGAGAACAATTATAGAACCAAAAACACATGGGCTACTTGCACACTTGTTTCTGGGTGGTGTGAACAGGTTTCTACAGACTTGTTCCCTGTGCAAGTAGCCCATGTGTTTTTTAATTCTATAATTGCTCTCTTGTTTCTACAAGACTGGGGAGTCCACCACTCCTCTGTGGGCCATTTGCATTAAAGCTGTTCCATCCTGCATGTCCACATGGATATTTTCTCTCTGAACCCTGCTTATACAGGTACTATACAGATGATCAGGTTTTTAAATACATCAGATAGGGATTATATACATTAGATAGGACTGCTCTATTATGGGTATACCTTGGCGATTGGTGGAGCAGCTAAATATACATTTTTTTGCAAAAAAACGTATTAACTAAATACCCTGTATTTTTTCATTTTTTGACTAGCACTTGCTCATGTACTGTGACTTCTTTACAACAGATTATTTTTGACCTCGCTGTGCTCTTTTTGTGTCTTCAAGTTTCTTGGTGGTGTGAATTGTTTATACAGTGCAAGAGAAGCCCAATTCATCATGACCGTCGTTGTTAATGTACAGTACAGTCCAAAAGTTTGGACACACCTTCTCATTTAAAGATTTTTCTGTATTTTCATGACTATGAAAATTGTACATTCACACTGAAGGCATCAAAACTATGAATTGACACATTTGGAATTATATACTTAACAAAAAAGTGTGAAACAACTGAAATTATGTCTTATATTCTAGGTTCTTCAAACTAGCCATCTTTTGCTTTAATGACTGCTTTGCAAACTCTTGGCATTCTGTTGATGAGCTTCAAGAGGTAGTCACCGGAAATGGTTTTCACTTCACAGGTGTGCCCTGTCAGGTTTAATAAGTGAGATTTCTTGCCTTATAAATGGGGTTGGGACCATCAATTGTGTTGAGCAGAAGTCTGGTGGATACACAGCTGATAGTCCTACTGAATAGACTGTTAGAATTTGTATTATGGCAAGAAAAAAGCAGCTAAGTAAAGAAAAACGAGTGGCCATCATTACTTTAAAAAAATGAATTTCAGTCAGTCTGAAAAATTGGGAAAACTTTGAAAGTGTCCCCAAGTGCAGTTGCAAAAACCATCAAGCGCTACAAAGAAACTAGCTCACATGAGGACCGCCCCAGGAAAGGAAGACCAAGAGTCCCCTCTGCTTCTGAGGATAAGTTTATCCGAGTCACCAGCCTCAGAAATCGCAGTGTAACAGCAGCTCAGATTAGAGACCAGGTCAATGCCACACAGAGTTCTAGCAGCAGACACATCTCTACAACAACTGTTAAGAGGAGACTTTGTGCAGCAGGCCTTCATGGTAAAATAGCTGCTAGGAAACCACTGCTAAGGACAGGCAACAAGCAGAAGAGACTTGTTTGGGCTAAAGAACACAAGGAACGGACATAAGACCACTGGAAATCTGTGCTTTGGTCTGATGAGTCCAAATTTGAGATCTTTGGTTCCAACCACCGTGTCTTTGTGCGACACAAAAAAGGGGAACGGATGAACTCTACATGCCTGGTTCACACCGTGAAGCATGGAGGAGGAGGTGTGATGGTGTTGGGGTGCTTTGCTGGTGACACTGTTGGGGATATATTCAAAATTGAAAGCATACTGAACCAGCGTGTCTACCACAGCATCTTGCAGCGGCATGCTATTCCATCCGGTTTGCGTTTAGTTGGACCATCATTTATTTTTCAACAGGACAATGACCCCAAACACACCTCCAGGCTGTGTAAGGGCTATTTGACCAAGAAGGAAAGTGATGGAGTGCAACGCCAGACCTGAACTTAATCGAGATGGTTTGGGGTGAGCTGGACCGCAGAGTGAAGGCAAAAGAGCCAACAAATGCTAAGCATCTCTGGGAACTCATTCAAGATTGTTGGAAGACCATTTCCTGTGACTACCTCTTGAAGCTCATCAAGAGAATGCCAAGAGTGTGCAAATCAATCATCAAACCAAAAGGTGGCTACTTTGAAGAACCTAGAATATAAGACATATTTTCAGTTGTTTCACACTTTTTTGTGAAGTATATAATTCCACATGTGTTAATTCATAGTTTTGATGCCTTCAGTGTGAATGTACAATTTTCATAGTCATGAAAATACAGAAAAATCTTTAAATGAGAAGGTGTGTCCAAACTTTTGGTCTGTACTGTAGGTCTTGATGAGGAGGTATGCTGGAGTTAGACACTCCTGGTTTATGAAAAGGACAAGTGACATGTATCTGTGTGCGCCTTGTCACACATCATACTCCAGCTCTTGCAGGAGATAGATTTGTGGAGTAGCAAATTTCACCGTTCACCAGGTACGGACTGGGGCAGAAATTCAGTCCTGGCATTTGAAATCACACAGGTCCATGCTGTCCCCGTCCCCATGAACCAGATTGGATATATTATTAATATTACCCTGGATGGAGGAAAAGAAGATTTTCTACAAGACCAATATGTCTAATGATACCCGTGGGCTACTGGGGTAAGTGATGGAGTCAGCGTCTTTGTGCTCCATCACAACTCTTAACAGTATGGGTATCTTGAGAACACCAATTCTGCAATGTGGCAGACAAGGCAGCCCATGACCAGACAGGCCCTTCTGGCATTTGCCAGAATTGCCAGATGGCCAGTCCGGCCCTGCCGCTCATCATGAATTTGACGAGTGGCGGTTAAAGAAGACAAAAGTTGCAAACTGTAGGCTTAACTCCATGTTGAGCCCACATTTTGTGTCTTTCAAAGCTTTTACATCAGAATTCTGGGGTGAAAGCTTTGATGAATCAGGCTTTTAAAGTGCCTAAATCTGGAACCTCTGGAGGGACCATTTATTATTTCGAACTCCAACCACACTTTACTCTTTATATTCTTCTATTCTACAGTTACTAACATTTTATTTTGTTCTTCTAACATTATTAATGCTATGTGAATCCAAGGTTTAATGATTAGTGTTCACCTGAATACCTGAATATGGGCAGCATATTAGAGAGAAAGGTCCATGCTACTATGAAAAAGGTCCGACCCAACTCTATTAGGCCAAGCATGATTCTGGACTGTTGTAGAGCTATGTCTAGCCTGTTTGCTTTTTAACAGGAACTTTTTGCACTAAAAGGTTTGTTCCATCTTGGACATTTATGGCATATAAATGTCATAAATAAATGTCATATATTGTTCGAGCTTCTCTATTCCTACCAGAACAGAGTACGGTCCTGTTCTCGAGACAGATGCAAGTTCTAGCAGTAAGACCTCTATGGTATTTTTTGTCAATATGTCAGAAATATCCCAGAAACACCCCTTTAAAGCACCACTCTAGTATTTTTCTATATTTCTATATTTCTCCATCGGAGTGGTATCACTAATGCATGTTCACGCCTCTAGTAATATACTTACATGCTGCCGTCTTTAGCTGTTCTTGGTGCTGCTCTGATCATCTTTCGTAGGTTGTGACCTGCCGGATCTCCAGTGTTTACTGGACAAGCTGGATGTCACTACCCAATGTAAGTCTATGAGAACCAGAACGAGTTTCTCCTACGCTTTCATTGAATGCTGGTGAGCATTACCTCTGACTTCTTGTCAATCAGGAGCTAGGGTCACTAGATAGTGGAACTGGACCGGAGCGACAACAAGAAGAACTGAAGACAAGGGCTGTAAGTATAATACTATGTGATACCACTCTGGAGGTGAAAATAGAACAAATATTAAAAGTGGTGCTTTAAATAATTTGACCTAAGGTAATTTACAAGCAAGAACATTACAGCTACCATTGATCTAGTATGCCAAAAGAAATATTTAATAAAGACCAAACTTATCTCCGGCAGTTCTATGGTGCTTACATCTTTGCAAAGATCTATATTATACCACATGTCCTATTATAAACTGGCAAATTGTAACATATAGAATGAAAAACAATGTTAAACTTTGCGATCCCTCAAGATATGAACCAAGCCGATTATTTACCTCAGATGTTGGCTCCACTTCAATTTGAAGTAATGGATTTCCTTCATTACTGGAATAGATAATAAAAAATTCAGTTGTAATTACTGATATTTGGATAATGTCATGGGAACAGGACAATTAACATAATAGAATTTGTGATTTTCTAAATTTGCTTATTAAAGTCATAACATAAAGCGTTAGCAGGAACATATCAGTAGATTAAGGTGTATGCTTTTCATACATTTTCCAAAGTGTATTTTCAGGGGCAGAACTTCAAGTTCCTGAACCCAAATGTCACATCTATAACAAGACCACTACCTTTGGGACATCATTGCTCGTATAATCGTTCTTATGCAACTTTGTCAAGTGAATTACATTTTTCAGAAAAAATTGCTGAGTAAAATATCCACTTATTTGTGTGTTATGTTGTCTACGGTGGTCTTCTTAAGGAACATCTTAATCCCTTTGTCTCTGTAGAAAGGATATTTGTACTTATCTATGTAGTGACATTACTGTGCTAATGTTTCCTGTGCAGTGACATGACTGCAATTTAGCCGTCACTAAATACATTGTCAATCTAATATGACATATAGCCCTATGTGCATTATAGAAAGTCATGGGGTAGAGAAAAATGGCATAAGGCACATGTCAAGGGTAGAGACAAAAATTATCCCAAGTTCTTCATGTTCTGAATTGATTAAGAGGGGTTTGGTAGAATGGGGCTAAGTTTTAACTTGGGGTCTCAGTTTTTTCTTACAGTCATGAAAAGAGGGGTAAAGAATATTTGTTCCAAACTGGAGCATCTGCAGGGGAATTATAGACTGAGATCATGCTCAAGGTTTCACACACCCTTCCTGTAAAATGAGTGCTTTTCCTTCTTTTAAAAGTCTGTCTTGGCACAGAAGATGGATGTTTTCTGAAGAAATGCAGTGTAAATATCAACCCAATAGTATGCTTCTAAGCTCAGTGGCTTCCAGCCATTTGTGTCTGTTTTTACAAAATGGTTTGGCAGATGTGAAAAAGCTGATTATAAAATGACTTTAGTGCATAGTTTTGAAAGCTGCACTTATATAAGACGACCATCAGTTCAAATCAGAAACCATTGTGTGAACGGTTACAGTAGAATGTAAAAGTTTGGTCAAAATTACTGTTATTGTAAACAGTTGGTCAAATAGAAGATGAAATGATCTCTAAAAGGAATAAAGTTAATGATGAAACATTTCATTTGTATTTTATCCTCAAAAAATACCAATAATATTATAATAGCAATGTTTTACATTTTCAAAATTACAAAAAGGAAAATGGGTAGATGCAAAAGTTTGTGCACTCTTGGAGATTTGTGTGCTCAGATAACTTTGACCAAGGTTTCAGACCTTAATTAACCTGGTACGGTTATGGCTTGTTCACCATCATCTTTAGGAAAGGCCAGGTGATGCAAATTTTCTAACTTTATAAAAACTCATGCGACCTAAGAACCCTGCCTTGGAACCTGCTGGCTGCACGCCAGGAAGCAGGAGAGGAAGGAGGGACAGGAGCAGCATTAAGGCACAGGAGCCGGCACAGAGCGGGAGTCCCAACGGGGACCCCTAGGAGGTACAGGAAATGGAACGGGTGTAACAGTATCCCCCTCTTATGCCCCCTCTTTTTCAAGCTTGTGTAGAATTTTTTCAGAAGAAGAGGAGCTCGGATGTTCTCTCTAGGATCCCATGACCTCTCCTCACGACCGAAGCCCCTCCAATCCACCAAAAAATAGGTCTTACCCCTTATCCTTTTAGTGGCCAAGATATTCTCTACCTCAAAAACATCCTCCTCAATGACAGGATCTGGAGTGAAGCCAGGGTCTTTAAAGAAAGAACTCAAAAATATGGGTTTGAGGAGGGAAACATGGAAAGAATTAGGCACACGTAAAGAAGCTGGCAATTTCAATTTGTATGAGACAGCGTTAATCTGTTTCAGGACTTAAAATAGACCGATGAAATGGGGACCCAATTTGTAAGAGGGCATCTTCAGACGGATATACTTGGAGGAGAGCCATACCTTATCGCCAGGCCGAAAGGAGGGAGACTAGGTAACGGAACAAAATGAGCCATCTTCGAAAAACTATCCACCACGACCCAGATGACTGAGCAGCCGGAGGAGATGGGAAGATCAGTAATGAAGTCTATCGTGATATGCTGCCAAGGTACAGAAGGAACAAACAGAGGGCAAATGCTTATCCGTCTTGTTACGAGCACACGAAGGACAGGCAGCAACATATTCTTGAACATCTTCACCCTGTTGTGAATTCCGCTCTTGGGCTCCCTCCGGTGGTTGTAAGTGGCACTTTTGTGAGTTCTGCTCTTGTGGTTTCTAGTGGTATGGCTGCTCCTTGGAGTTAGCTGTCATCAGCTGCCTCCACTTATCGTCTCTTCTGCTCGGCTATTTAAGTCTGGCTCTATCTTCAGCCAGTGCCACTTGTAAATGGTTCCTGGTTGGATTCACATCTCTTTGGAGTTCCCTGTTATCCTGACCAGTTCAGCTAAGCTGAGTTTTTGCTTGCCCTTTTCTGTCCATAGATTGTGGACTTATCCATTCTGTGCTTTCTATGTTTGTCCAGCTTATCAGTGTGAATTATTATTCTGTCTTGCTGGAAGCTCTGGGAGGCAGATTTGCCCTCCACACCTTTAGTCAGATGTGGAGATTTTTTATAAACTCTGCGTGGATTTTTGTAGTGTTTTATACTGACCGCACAGTATTCCATCCTGTCCTATCTATTTAGTTAGACTGGCCTCCTGTGCTCATCCTGGTTTCATTCTGTGTATGTCTTTTCACTCTCCACTCACAGTCATTATTTGTGGGGGGCTAATCTATCCTTTGGGATTTTCTCTGAGGCAAGATAGTTTTCCTGCTTCTGTCTTTAGGGGTAGTTAGCTCTTAGGCTGTGACGAGATGCCTAGGGAGAGTTAGGAGCATTCCATGGCTATTTCTAGTGTTGTGTTGAGCTTAGGGACTGCGGTCAGTACAGTTACCACTTCCTTCAGAGCTCGTTCCATGTTGCTCCTAGACCACAGTATCATAACAGTACAAGTGGCCAAAAATGAATTAAATGCATCTCAAAAGAAGGAAAAGAAAGTTCTGAACCATTTTTTTTCTGTGCTCTAGTTCTTTTTTTTCTTCTTTTCCTCTTGACATCTGGGTGGTTCAGGATATATGCTTTGGCATGGACGTTCAGGGTTTGTTTTCTCGTGTGGATCAACTTGCTGCAAGAGTACAGAGTATTCAGGACTATGTTGTCCAGACTCCGGCGTTAGAGCGCAGAATTCCTACTCCTGATTTGTTTTTTGGGGACAGATCCAAGTTTTTGAACTTTAAAAATAACTGCAAATTGTTTTTTGCTTTGAAACCCCGTTCTTCTGGTGATCCCATTCAGCAAGTAAAAATCATCATATCCTTGCTGCGTGGTGACCCTTAAGACTGGGCTTTTTCTCTTGAAACAGGGGATCCGGCATTATTGAATGTAGATGCATTTTTTCAAGCGCTCGGATTATTGTATGACGAACCTAATTCTGTGGATCATGCGGAAAAAACCCTGTTGGCCTTGTTCAAGGTCAGGAAGCGGCAGAGTTATACTGCCAGAAATTTAGAAAATGGTCTGTGCTCACTAAATGGAATGAAGAGGCTCTGGCTGCTATTTTCAGAAAAGGTCTTTCTGAAACCCTTAAAGATGTTATGGTGGGCTTTCCTACGCCTGCCGGTTTGAGCGAATCTATGTCTCTAGCCATTCAGATTGATCAGCGTCTGCGCGAGCGCAAAGCTGTGCACCATATGGCAGTATCCTCTGAGCAAAGTCCTGAACCTATGCAATGTGATAGGATTTTGACTAGAATAGAACGGCAGGAATTCAGACGTCAGAATGGGCTGTGTTTTTACTGTGGTGATTCGGCTCATGTTATCTCTGATTACCCTAAGCGTACTAAGAGAGTCGCTAGGTCTGTTACCATTAGTACTATACAGCCTAAATTTTTCTTATCTGTGACCCTGATTTGCTCATTGTCGTCCTTTTCTGTCATGGCATTTGTGGATTCAGGCGCTGCCCTGAACTTAATGGACTTAGAATTCGCCAGGCACTGTGGTTTTTCCTTGCAGCCTTTGCAGAGCCCTATTCCTTTGAGGGGCATTGATGCTACACCCTTGGCCAAGGATAAACCTCAGTACTGGACACAGATGACTATGTACATTGCTCCTGCACATCAGGAAGATTGCCGTTTTCTGGTGTTGCATAACCTGCATAATGTTGTTGTACTGGGATTTCCATGGTTACAGGAACATAATCCGGTGCTGGATTGGAAAACTATGTCTGTGACTAGTTGGGGTTGTCAAGGGGTACATAGTGACATTCCTTTGATGTCAATTTCCTCTTCCCCCTCTTCTGAGGTCCCTGAGTTTTTGTCGGATTTCCAGGATGTATTTGATGAGCCCAAGTCCAGTTCCCTTCCTCCGCACAGGGACTGTGATTGTGCTATTAACTTGATTCCTGGTTGTAAGTTCCCTAAGGGTCGACTTTTCAATCTGTCTGTGCCAGAGCATGCCGCCATGTGGAGCTATGTTAAGGAATCTTTGGAGAAAGGGCATATTCGGCCCTCTTCGTCACCATTGGGAGCGGGTTTCTTTTTTGTTGCTAAGAAGGATGGCTCCTTGAGACCCTGTATTGATTATCGTCTTCTTAATAAGATCACGGTCAAATTCCAATACCCCTTGCCTTTGCTTACTGATTTGTTTGCTCAGATTAAGGGGGCTAGTTGGTTTACTAAGATTGACCTCCGAGGGGCATATAATCTTGTTCGTATTAAACAGGGTGACGAATGGAAAACTGCATTTAATATGCCCGAAGGCCATTTTGAATACCTTGTGATGCCATTTGGGCTCTCTAATGCTCCATCTGTGTTTCAGTCTTTCATGCATGATATTTTCCACAATTATCTTGATAAATTCATGGTCGTATATTTGGATGATATTTTGATTTTTTCCGATGATTGGGAGTCTCATGTGAAGCAGGTCAGGTTGGTGTTCCAGATCCTTCGTGATAATGCTTTGTTTGTGAAGGGGTCAAAGTGCCTATTCGGAGTTCAGAAGGTCTCTTTTTTGGGTTTTATTTTTTCTCCCTCGTCTATAGAAATGGATCCTGTTAAAGTCCAAGCTATTCATGACTTGATCCAACCCACATCTGTGAAGGGTCTTCAAAAATTTTTGGGTTTTGCTAATTTCTATCGCCGTTTCATTGCCAACTTTTCCAGTGTGGTTAAGCCCCTTACTGATTTGATGAAGAAAGGCGCTGATGTGACGAATTGGTCCTCTGCGGCTGTTGAGGCCTTTCAGAAGCTTAAACGCCGATTTACTTCTGCCCCTGTGTTGCGTCAGCCGGATGTTTCTCTTCCTTTTCAGGTGGAGGTCGACGCTTCTGAGATTGGGGCTGGGGCCGTTTTGTCTCAGAGGGAGTCTGATGGTTCTTTGATGAAACCGTGTGCTTTTTTTCCCAGAAAGTTTTCGCCTGCGGTGCGCAATTATGATGTCGGCAATCGGGAGTTGTTGGCTATGAAGTGGGCGTTTGAGGAGTGGCTACATTGGCTTGAGGGAGCTAAACACTGTGTTGTGGTCCTGACCGATCATAAGAATCTGATTTACCTCGAGTCGGCCAAGCGGCTGAATCCTAGACAGGCTCGATGGTCCCTGTTTTTCTCCCGTTTTGATTTTGTGGTCTCGTATCTTCCGGGATCTAAGAATGTTAAGGCTGATGCTCTCTCTAGGAGTTTTTCGCCTGATTCTCCTGGAGTCCTTGTGCCGGTTGGCATTCTTAAGGAGGGGGTGATTCTTTCTGCTATCTCCCCTGATTTGCGGCGGGTGCTTCAGGAATTTCAGGCTGATAGGCCTGACCGCTGTCCAGTGGGGAAGCTGTTTGTTCCTGATAGATGGACAAGTAAGGTAATTTCTGAGGTTCATTGTTTAGTGTTGGCTGGGCATCCTGGGATTTTTGGTACCAGAGATTTGGTTGCTAGGTCCTTTTGGTGGCCTTCCTTGTCGCACGATGTGCGTGCTTTTGTGCAGTCCTGTGGGACTTGCGCCTGGGCCAATCCTTGCTGTTCCCGCACTAGTGGGTTGCTTTTGCCTTTGCCGGTCGCTGAGAGGCCCTGGACGCATATTTCCATGGATTTTATTTCGGATCTTCCTGTCTCCCAGAATATGTCTGTTATCTGAGTTGTTTGTGACCGGTTCTCTAAAATGGTCCATCTGGTACCTTTGCCTAAGTTGCCTTCCTCCTCAGATCTGGTTCCATTATTTTTTCAGCATGTGGTTCATTTGCATGGCATTCCGGAAAATATTGTGCCTGACAGAGGTTCTCAGTTTGTCTCTAGATTTTGGCGGGCCTTTTGTGCTAGGATGAGCATTGATTTGTCTTTTTCTTCGGCGTTTCATCCCCAGACTAATGGCCAAACTGAGCAAACTAATCAGACCTTGGAGACCTATTTGAGATGCTTTGTGTCTGTTGATCAGGATGATTGGGTGTCTTTCTTGCCGTTGGCCGAGTTTGCCCTTAATAATCGGGCTAGTTCGGCTACTTTGGTTTCACCTTTCTTTTGTAATTTTGGTTTTCATCCTCGTTTTTCTTCTGGGCAGGTTGAGCCTTCTGATTGTCCTGGTGTTGATTCTGTGGTGGACAGGCTGCAGCAGATTTGGACTCATGTGGTGGACAATTTGACGTTGTCTCAGGAAAGGGCTCAACGTTTTGCCAACCGCCATCGGTGTGTTGGTCCCCGGCTTCGTGTGGGGGATTTGGTTTGGTTGTCTTCTCGTCATGTTCCTATGAAGGTTTCTTCTCCTAAGTTTAAGCCTCGGTTTATTGGTCCTTAAAAAATTTCTGAAATTATTAATCCGGTGTCTTTTCGTTTGGCTCTTCCTGCCTCTTTTGCCATTCATAATGTTTTCCATAGATCTTTGTTGCGGAGATATGTGGTGCCCGTTGTTCCCTCGGTTGACCCTCCTGCCCCGGTGTTGGTTGAGGGAGAGTTGGAATATTAGGTTGAGGAGATTTTGGATTCTCGTTTTTCAAGGCGGAGGCTTCAGTATTTTGTCAAGTGGAAGGGTTATGGCCAGGAGGATAATTCTTGGGTTGTTGCCTCCGATGTCCATGCCACCGATTTGGTTCGTGCTTTTCACTTGGCTCGTCCTGATCGGCCTGGGGGCTCTGGTGAGGGTTCGGTGACCCCTCCTCAAGGGGGGGTACTGTTGTGAATTCCGCTCTTGGGCTCCCTCTGGTGGTTGTAAGTGGCACTTTTGTGAGTTCTGCTCTTGGGCTCCCTCTTGTGGTTTCTAGTGGTATGGCTGCTCCTTGGAGTTAGCTGTCATCAGCTGCCTCCACTTATCGTCTCTTCTGCTCGGCTATTTAAGTCTTGCTCTATCTTCAGCCAGTGCCACTTGTAAATGGTTCCTGGTTGGATTCACATCTCTTTGGAGTTCCCTGTTATCCTGAACAGTTCAGCTAAGCTAAGTTTTTGCTTGCCCTTTTCTGTCCATAGATTGTGGACTTATCCATTCTGTGCTTTCTATGTTTGTCCAGCTTATCAGTGTGAATTATTCTGTCTTGCTGGAAGCTCTGGGAGGCAGATTTGCCCTCCACACCTTTAGTCAGGTGTGGAGATTTTTTGTAAACTCTGCGTGGATTCTTGTAGTGTTTTATACTGACCGCACAGTATTCCATCCTGTCCTATCTATTTAGTTAGACTGGCCTCCTGTGCTCATCCTGGTTTCATTCTGTGTATGTCTTTTCCCTCTCCACTCACAGTCATTATTTGTGGGGGGCTAATCTATCCTTTGGGATTTTCTCTGAGGCAAGATAGTTTTCCTGCTTCTGTCTTTAGGGGTAGTTAGCTCTTAGGCTGTGACGAGATGCCTAGGGAGAGTTAGGAGCATTCCACGGCTACTTCTAGTGTTGTGTTGAGCTTAGGGACTGCGGTCAGTACAGTTACCACTTCCTTCAGAGCTCGTTCCATGTTGCTCCTAGACCACCGTATCATAACATCGCCCATGGTAGGCCACCAGTAGTAACGAAAAATGAGTTGCAAAGTCTTCCTTTGTCCGGCATGACCGGCCAACTTAGAAGGATGGCCCCACGGAAGAATTCGTTTCCGATCAGAAGTAGATACTAGGGTTTTTCCTGGAGGGAGTCGAGCAAGATTAACCACGGCCACCGGCATCAATCTAGTCGGTTCTATAATATGGTGCGGTCCTTCCACAAAATCAGGAGGCAAAAACGCTCTAGAAAGTGCATCAGCTTTAATGTTCTTATCAGCTGGACAGAAATTAAGCACAAGATTAAATCGAGCAAAAAACAAGGCCCACCGGGCTTGACGAGGATTTAGTCTTTGAGCAGACTGAAGATAAGCAAGATTCTTATGATCTGTGTAAATAACAACCTGATGTGCAGCTCACTCAAGGAGATGACACCACTCCTGATCACCAATATCTCCCAATCTCCCATGGAGTAATTTCTCTCAAAAGCAGAAAAGACTTTCGAGAAGAATACACAGGTAACCATCCGGCTGGACGATGACTTCTGGGTAAGAACTGCGCCAGCAACTATGGAGGAAGCGTCTACCTTAAGCAGGAATGGTTTTTCGGAGTCCGGTCGATGAAGAACGGGTGCGGAGGAGAAGGCATGCTTAAGGGAAGTAAAAGCCTCCTCTGCCTCTGGTGTCCATTCCTTGGCGTTAGCGCCTTTCCAGGTCAAGGCAGAAATGATTGCCACTCGAGTGGAAAAATGTGGAATGAACAAACGATAATAGTTGGCGAACCCCAGGAACCGTTGTATTGCCTTCAGACCGCATGGGCGAGGCCACTTAAGAATGGCGGACACCTTCTCCGAATCCATGTTTAAACCTGTAGACGAGACAATATAACCAAGGAAAGGCAGAGAGGATTGCTCAAAGAGACATTTTTCAAATTTAGCATAAAGTCTGTTCTCCCTGAGTCTTTGTAGGACCAGACGAACTTGTCTCCGGTGAGAGGCTAAATTTGCAGAGAAAATCAGGATGTCATCCAGGTAAACAACAATACATGAGTAAAGCAGGTCTCTGAAAATATCATTGACAAATTCCTGAAAGACTGCAGGTGCATTGCTTAAGCCGAACGGCATTACCAGGTATTCGTAGTGTCCGTCCCGGGTGTTAAAAGCGGTTTTCCATTCGTCTCTCTTACGAACGCATATCAGATTGTAAGCCCCTCTGAGATCCAATTTGGTAAAAATTTTAGACCCCCTAAGACGATCAAACAATTCTGAAATTTACGGCAACTGATACCTGTTCTTTACCGTAATCTGGTTCAGCCCCCTGTAATCGATACAGGGTCGTAGAGATCCATCCTTTTTCTTCACGAAGAAGAATCCAGCTTCAGCGGGCGAGGAAGACTTCCAGATAAATCATCTGTTGAGATTCTCCTGAATGTACTCAGACATGGACTGAGTCTCTGCTTGAGAAAGAGGATAAATCCGTCCTCAAGGAGGCGAAGCTCCGGGAAGCAGATCAATGGGGCAGTCATACGACCTGTGTGGAGGTAACTTCTATGACTCCTTCTTCGCAAAGACATCAGCGAGGGACCAGTAAGAAGAAGGCAAACTCGGCAGGGCTTTGGGCACTACTGGAGGAAGAACAGGACTAACCGGAATAATACATTGATCCAAGCAGGAATCTCCCCAGCACAGGACCTCACCCGTCTTCCAATTTTGAACAGGTTCATGCTTCCGGAACCAAGGTAGACTTAGAAGCAAGGGGTGAGACAAATCTGGCAACACATAAAAACGGATTCTTTCAAAATGAGATCGACCCACCCGGAGTTCAAAGGGCTCAGTATGGAACCATACGGTCTTCAACAGGGGTCTGCAATCCACAGATGTGACCTGCAATTGCTCAGGTAAATGCTGGACTGGAATCTGATAACAATCCACTACTGCCTGTCGAATGAGGTTCCCAGCGGCACCAGAATCCAGGTGACAGAACTCCAAAAATTTAATCTTGCCAAAGGCCAAGGAAACTGTTATTTGCAGAGCCGGAGAGGAATGACCTTATCTAGGGTAGCCTCTCCTACAGACCCTAGGCACTGGAGTTTCCCAACCTCTTAGGACAAGAGCGGATATAATGCTTGGCACTGCCACAGAAGAAACAGTTCCCCTCCCGGCGACGCGCCTCCTGGTGACGGGTGACCAAATTTAGTCGATCCACCTCCATAGCCAAAAGAGTGGGAGACAAAGTTGAAGAGTTCGTAGATTTTGGCGCACAAGCAACCTGAAGATTGGATTATTTTTCATGACTGATCTCGTTGGACCGCTCCTGAAACCGTAGGTCTACCCAAACTGCCAGGGAAATCAGGTCATCCAGCTGGATGGTACCGGGTGCTTGAATAGTGGCTGGTACTGGGAGTACTGGCGAATTCTGGAAGAGTAGCTGGCAGACTGGCAGGACTAGACAGGTCCAGCGTAGACAGTGCGGATGCAGTCCAGATTAACCGGGTAACAGGTTGCAGAGGCTCTGTGGAGACAGACAGTGTAAGCAGAGTACTTGGCATATATCTCAGAAACAGAGACGCATGTTTACAGGAACCGGAAGTAACAGTGGATACTTTTTGCTCCAGCGCCCTCCCTAAGGTGGAGGAGCTAGAAATAGTAACCAGCCATACGCTATTGGTTAGAGGCAACTTTGGGAAAATGCACACTGTCTCTTTCAGAGACTGGGAGTGAGCGTGGGTGTGACCTAAGAACCCTGCCTGGGAACCTACTGGCCGCATGCCAGGAAGCAGGAGAGGAAGGAGGGACAGGAGCAGCATTAAGACAGCGTGGAGCTGGCACAGATCCCTAGGAGGTACAGGAAATGGACCGGGTGTAACAGCCTTCATAGAAGAGTCACCAGAAGCAAACCTCTCCTGCATCCTCACCATAAAATTCAGCATCAGAAGTATGCAAAAAAAATCTAAACAAGACTGATGCATTTTGGAAACAAGTCCTGTGGAACATTGAGGTTGCAATAGAACTCTTCAGCCACAATGATCAAAGGTATGTGTGGAGAAAAAAGGGCATTTTAGGAAAAAAAACATCCTGTCAACCATTAAGGTTTGGGGTGGATCATACATGTATTGGGGTTGTGTTGCAGCCAATGGCATGAGGAACATTGCATGAGTAGAGGAAAGAATGGATTCAATGAAATTTCAACAGATTCAACATAACACCATCTGTAGAAATGCTGAAGTTGAAAATAGGATGGTTTCTACAAATGAATAATGATCCTAAACATGCATCAAAATCCACAATAGACTACCTGAAAAGGCACAAGCTGAAGGTTTTCCAATGACCCTCACAGTCCTTTCATATGAACAGCATTGAAAATCTGTTGCTACATCTCAAAATAGCAGTGCATGCAAGATAACCTAGGAATCTCACAGAACTGGAAGAATTTTCCAACAAAGAATGAATAAAAAAGCATTTAGAAGCAGTGATACTTTGATTATTTTGCGCTTCCACAGAATTGAGTAGGTGAGTATCAGAAGACTAGCGCATGATACAGTTTTTTTTCACGCAGACATTAGATCCATTAGATCCATATAAACCAAAAAAAGGGGTTTGGTACTGTGTTAGCCAGTATTATTTATCCATATAAACAAACACTCATCTAAACATCCACATAGAATAACATTGGTCCAAGTACTGTCAGTATTTTTATCACGGATTGAACTCAGACCGAACATACAGTTGTGTGAACTTAGCCTTAGCATCATAACTCTTACAACATTAAATCTCCCTGGCACACACTCTGCATGTATTTATAGTGACTTAGTGCAAGTCAAACATTTGCTATAAGAAGTGAAGCTGATCAGCTGCTATAATCCACGGAAAATGTCTATATGTTCCTTTGACGCATTCTTTCCATTGCAATGAGAAATGTCCTCATTCTGTACATTCCCATGAAGTTCTGTGATGCCTCTTGTATTCTTCATAAATGCATGCTCTCTAATGAGCCAATCTGCAGCTATTTAACCTTTACGATATCTGGACCTGGAGACCTAAACTGCCAGCTTATTATTGGTGATAATGACATTTCTAGTAATAAACTTAGATCTGTCAAAATTGTCAAGTGACACATGGAACAAGCAGTATTTTTTTGTTTTCGCCTTTCCTCTATGCCATGTTTTTCACTGTAATGGCAGAAGTTGATAGCAGCCAGTTGGATTGAAGTTGACATACTGTTTGCTACATAAGAAAAAATGACTGACTGATGGCAAGGAACACGGCAGATCTGGTTCTCAAGATCTTTGGTAAAATGAATATTCTACCTGTGGAAGTTAGAATGGGCTATTTTCACCTGCAAAACTGCTGTAAGGTCCTGTTCACACAGCTTTTTATACAGGAAGACTGGTGTTTACATCTGAATCATCTTATCAGAGTCCATATGAACTGTAATTGTGTCATCGCAGTCTATAGTTCCATTGGGGTTTCTATCTGAATTTCATTTATAAAGTTCAGATGGAGCCCCCCAGGCGTGCTGCATAGACACAGTGTGAACAATCCCTGAATGAGAAACCTTTTGATTTCCAAAATGGTTCTTTATTGTCCCAATGCGTTTTGACACTTTTCGAAAGGTAGAAAAACAAATATTAAGATATTTGTTTTTTTACCTTGAGAAAAGCTCTCTAATACGGCATATCGACAGTGGTAATCTATAAATATACTATACAGTGCATAATATAATATACTATACCAAATTGAACAGAGTCGCATAAGTACTCAAAGAAAACTCAGTAATAATATTCACTGAGTCACCTTTAAAGCAAATAATGCCACCTGAATGCCCCATCTAGAAAGTATTAATGCCCTTTAAAAAGAAATTATGTTTTCTGAGGGCCTCCTCAAAAAGTAATAATATCACGTTTTTGCTACACCTACCCCCAAAAAATAAATAAAGTTTATAGTCAAATAATCTGGGTGACTGAGTCCTTTTCTCCCCTGCACACATGGCAGGCCGGCACAATTGGTATAGGCATGCTTTTGGTCCCTTCCTAATAAAACGGGTACCCTTCTTGTAGTAATGTGAATAAAGCTTGTATAATTTGATAACGATTTTGTTGTGTATGACTCCTGTTTATTGCTCATATGTGTTTTGTGATATTGTAACAAGATGACAAAAAACATTAGCGTAAGAGATTAGGACATAGATCTAAGCATAAGATGTAGAAATAAGGATAGTAATTAGGGAGCACAGTGGAGGACACTGTAGTTCAAGAAGTAGTTAGAGACAGTAAGGTGATGGTTAAAAGTTTAGGAGCCTCTAGTTAGGGAGGGGCACAGATTTTATAAGGGGGGGCACTAACTGGATGAGTACATATAGTTGGAGATAAGAAAGATTGCTTTAGATAAGAGTTTTGTGGAAACAGTGGTTCAGGGCATAGGGCTGAAAGCCACAGGGATACGAAGGAGAACAGAGAGAGAAAAAGGGAGCAGCATGAGAGCAGCTGCAACCAGGTTCAGTGGTTCATCCCGCAATGTCTGAGGCCAATGGCCTGAAGAAAGAATGAAGGAGCCAGCCTTGCCTTTGTCCCCAAAGGGGAAAACAGACGGGGATTCACAGACAGGAATTGGGTCGGTATTCAGGGAAGCTATGGTACCGGACAGTACATCCCAGGGAGTGCTATCAGAGGAAGGGACAGCCCAGGTTGAAGGAACTATTACCAATGTAACCTACTGTGGTGACATCATCAAAGTTACCACCGATCCCTGAACTGCAGTGACCTCGATGAGATCCCCACTAGCACAGCGAGAAAGTCTCACAGTGCAGCACTGAGCTCAGAGACTTCACTCTGAGAAATTTCTCCCGGTGAACAGTGGTGAAGTTCAGTGGCCTGGAAGGGACAGCGGCCACAAGGGTAACCTTGATGATGTCACCACTAGTCACTGTTGCTACGCTCTCAGGAGCTCATTCATCAGTGGTTCTCAGCCATGATAGTCGCATCTTGGACCTGTCCAGGCTGAAAATTGTTTATCCCCAGACATGAACTACAGCATAGGACAGAACTACGGACAGGTGAGGGATATGGTTGTTTTTTATTTTTGTTTTATTACAGGAAATAATAACGTCAATGGAATGGTCGATAACGTGGGTATGGTTAAATTTTAAATCATTAAAGGAGTCTGTCATTCTTTCAATTAAAGGACTTTATTCTGGCTGTGTGCTTATTTACAATATAACTATGGGATCAGCAAAGAATATATGTCTCATAGATGCCTCTCCATTCCTAAGCCTTGCGCTTGATGTCACCGGACGATACGAGGTGACGTCAAACCCACAAATATGAACCTCACTTGCCACCACTACAAGGCAAGTGGGAATAGCAGAGCAAAGCGCCAGAATTCGCACAACAAATGGATTCACCTTTTCTGGGCATCAGCAGGCTGTTTTTAGACTGGGGGGGCCAATGTCCATAGTCCCTTATTAGCCTGAGAATACCAGCCCCCAGTCTGCCTTAGCAAGGATGGTTGTCAAAAATGGGGGGATGCCGTTTTTTGAAATTATTTATATAAACAATATACAAAAACAGTGTGGGGACCCCTCTATTCTTGATAACCAACCTTTCTGATGCTGACAGCTGTGGGTTGTAGCTCCCAGCTGTCAGTTTTGCCTGACTGGTTATCAAAAATACAAGGGAGCCCATACCAGGTGTGTTTTAATTATTTATTTAGAGCACAGGCGCCTGCTGATGAATACTTCCATCATCCACTCCTGCTCTCACTGTTACTAGCAGCAGCAGGCGTAGGCTGATGGGAGCAGTTGTCCCATTAGACAACGCCAGTGACTGGAGGTAAACTTTATACCTGCGATCACAGCTGCATGCTCATGCTGTCATTTGATAGCGTGGGAGCTGCGGCTGTCTGATCAGCAGTAATGATTTTACCGCTGATCAGAAGGAGTGTTTGCCCTGCTGTCATGCACATGACACCATGACAAACACTCGAGGGGCCAAACCCGAACAGTACCACGGACTTCCTGGTCAAGTTCGTATAACCAAACAGGAGGTGTTTGTTCAGTACGGATGCCAAACTTTATTGTTTGGATTCGCCCATCTCTATTCTGCAGGACATAACGTGTCGTGCACTTCACACAAACCACATGACAAAAAGGACATTATTTGCATTTGCCAAGGTGTAGGAGAACAGCTGTCCATCGCCTACTACTGCCACCCTGAGCCCCTTACACCTACAGGGTAGGGAGAGGTGGGGCCTAAGGCTCCCTGCTCCACCACAGTCAAATTGTATCAGCGTCATGTAGACACCAATATAGTACAAGTGGTGCTTGTCTGGTAAATTAAAGAATTTGCATTGTCCCAGATCTTTAGCACTAGTGACGTAATAACTACAGTCCTTTGTTTTTTTATTTGTTCTTTAAAAAAAAAAATTCACGCCAGGGCAGCCACACCCTATGCCTTTCTCCATGCTACATGACTGGTACAGTGTTGATAGCACAAATTTTTTTATTACAGAAAAATATGTTTTATGTGCTTACAATAGTGTTCATGAAAACGAGTGTTCATATAGATATATGAACAAACACTCTGCAACAGAACTATGCGAACATCATATATCTGAATTCCACTATTGTTGCACCTGTAAAAACGTGAAGTTCTTTCCACACATTTGACCAAATTATGTGGTGAGCACATCTGCTAATGTCAAGGCGACCTGTGTTGAGATCTACAATCTGTAGATCTCAAGCTTAACCTACAATCTAATATAAGTTTTGTGATTTTTCTTTTCTATTTTTAAAATGAAAAATTGTGCTAAAATGGTAATGTTCATCTTTTGCAAAATAAAAAAACCCAATAGCAATGTGAATATCCATATCCATGGTACTTCAAATATCCCTACAGAATATATGCCAAAGTAAAGAAGATATCAATATTCGCAAACAGGATTGGAGTGCACAGGATATTTATCAAACCTGTGCAGTTCCTAAACCCGCTAAGAGCAAAGATGAACATGTTTGGTTAACTTATTAAATAAACCTGCGCATTTGAAATACTGGCAAGATCAGGTAATGGCACTACGGATAAAATGTAAAAGCAGAAAAAAAAGACAGACGTAGGAGCCCTAATGATTGCCAATTCATTTTATTTTCTCTGTTTATACAGCTGCCCACACTGCACCCTGCCGGAGGATTAATCTATATCTGTTATTTTATTTGGTCTCCCAAGCTAAATACTAAATCTCTTTTTAGGTTTTAGTCTTCAGTTGAAAAGGTAGACAAGCAGCTGTAAAGCATATTTATGTAATCCAGACATTCAAGATGCCAAATTGAGAAAATTACTTTGGAACCTCAAATAGCGGAATATAAAATAGTCAAAGTGAGAACAAACACATCTTAGAAGGATCAAGGAATGAAAAAGTTACATATTTGTACCTGGGATTAGGTATATTGAAAATAAGGCTAAACCCCCTTCAGCTTGGGCGCATTTTATCTGACTTTAGACTTTGTGCATTTTAGATTCATCTTGGGTCTCACAATGTATTAAAACCTGGGGCTCTAGTAAGCATATAATAATTCTATCACCCCTTTATATTGCCTTTTATTACTATCCATATAAAGAACTGGAATCCGTAAGGCTTAAAATAAGCTTACCTACAGAAACAATAAGACTTACTCAAAATTAAATTCCCCCTTAACCAATAAAGGTGTTCAATGATGTTTTTTAATCACTAAAATGAGTTGTCCGGTCATATTATGTTGATGAAATTATCCGTAGGATGGAGGGTTGAACCCTGAAATTTGCTATAGCTTACACATATCAATTGGCAAATTGTCTCTTCATAGAGGAAGAGGATTAGAACTCTAGTGTCACCTATTGGAAGAAGCAATCCTAACACTCAATGTTGACCCTTTAACGAGCCTCGTCACATGACTTAGGATAAAAGCCAAACCAGAATCTCAATTTGCAGACACTGTGTTTTGGGATACTGCCCCTCGTCAGTGCAAAGTGGAAATCTGGTTTGGCTGAGTGAAAGGCGTCGGACCGGGATCCAAGAAGTATTGTTTCTTCTTGCAGAGAGTGACATGTTAAGCATGTCGAGATGAGGAGACTTAAAGCCGCAATGCTCCTCTGGGAAATATGCAAATTGTAACATTTGGCATTTTTAAGTCAGTGGCAGTCAGCTCCACTACCTTCCAGACAAAGTGAGTGGAGCTTCACAGGGAAGGGGAGTAGCTGAGCACATATGGCATATTCTTCCAATTTTCTTACAGGGGTTTTTACATGAAAAAAGTACATTTCAATGAATAGATTTTAGAATAAAACTAAATACCACATTTTCTGGGAAGGGGAGGAAGCAAAAGAGTATACAGACATTACAGGCAGGGATCACAGCTGATTCTTTTTGTTAGGCAAAGCAATTCACTGCCTGTTTTTAAGCAATGCTTTACCTAAAAGAAAGAATCAGCTGTGATCCCATTCTGAAATTTCTGTATACTGTTTTGGTTCCTCCCCTGCCCAGGAGCTGTGGTACTATCAGACCATGCTCCTGCACCATCAGACACAACCATTACACAGTACACAGCAGAGACACATTTATAAGATTATCTCAGCACAGGAAAATTATTTTTAAACATCCAATCGTGGAAATTATTATTATTCAAGGATCTATTGATCTAAATGTTGATTAAAATTAACTTTGTTAGTTTTACAAAGGTATGTAAGCATAACATTTTTGTTAAAGGCTTATTCTCAATTTGTATGTTCAGCTGCACACAGATATCCAGTCTCTTTCCAATCCTGGTTTCTGGTGTGGCAGTTACTCTTCCTTCAGTGACAGTTATGGTAATAGCAGAGCTGCAGTATTAGTAGAACTATAGTGTTGCTTAACACATTCTGGCATCTACACTGCTTCATTAAATTTACATATAGATATACCAGTGCATTTAAACAAGTACACAGTGAAACAGTGAAAGCCTTGATTAGGGGACCTGCTGACGGTGGTAGCTGGTGATTTTGCAAGATTTATAACAGCAGCTTGTCAGGAGCTATGAGAGGTGAGCAATTCACTTCTGTATAAAAATCAAATGGCTCAAGAGAGAGGTGGCCGGGGAGTTGGGAGTTAACTCTTCTCATGGAATGTAAATTCTATGCATATGCCATGAAAACAGGCTGTTGTTAGGAGAACCATAGCAGATAGAAAAAGTAAAGTCAACTGTTAATTTGCTTATTTTCATGCTGATTAGCTAACTAAAGCAGTTTAATAACATGAGAATTCCCTATTAACATTTTCGTTACCTCCATTTTCTGATCACGGTAAATATTCTTTACATTGTACTGTACGGTTTGTTAAAATTACAGTGATACAAAATATGATAATGTTATTCAGTGACTGGTGACGTTTATTGAAAGAAAATTACAAATGTGACAATCATAGCTATTGTTCATTGTTTTTGTTGCAATTTTATGGAAAAAAAATCTTGCTTCTAAATAATCAATTAAATAAAGGTACGGTATATAGAGATGTACTAGTACTAAAAGATCTCTTTATACCAGTACAACATGACTGTAGAGAAGATGAATGCTAATTCTTTAAGCAGAAAATATACTTTTATTCTTAGCAGGGCAGGCAGTAATTCACTGCTACAATAATTGTCTGCCACGCTAAATGGTAAGTTTGAATTGCACAAAAGACCACACTTCAAAAAAGGCAAATAATTAATTGACCATATACGAAGGTATTTATTGAGCACAAAGAGATCCTTGGAGCACATTCTGCAACGTCTTGAGTGGGAAGAATAGCGTGTACACTAGAAAATGAAAGGACTGGACCCCCCTCACCCATGGGCCCCTGTACAGCTTACTCAGTTGTAGACGTGGTATGTTCTGCCCCTGGAAGAACAGTTAACTGTACTTTCACAACTGAGCTGCATTAATATATACTATAAAAATGGTTACTATAATATTGTGTAAATTATAAGCAGTAGATTACTTTTTTATTATTATGGATAAAGAAAAATATTGCTACCTTTCCAATACTGTTCTTAACAACATGAACATTAGAATGGAAGCTGCAGGGAACACTTACACTGGATTAGAGTTTACAGGATGAAGGATTACTTGAGGTGCTCGGGGAGGGACTTCAGGCACAACATCTATATGAAATAATAGGCAGGATTAGAAGAACTCTTCTAAAAACATCTAAAGTAGTATTCAACAAGGGTGACCATATTGACAGGATACAAACATTGTAATGACATATTTTGTAATATTTATTAAAATACCAGCTCTTTATCTACAATTATATCTCTGCCATAGCAGATATTAGGAGATATAAACCAAACAAACAAGCCATATAATAACATTGTAGAATGAGTGTCTAGAAACATATCAAACATTGAAGGCTGGACGTCCGAAGCATAGAGCTTTATTCTGTACCACACAGGTACACTGTGATGTTAAAATATTTATCAAAAGCAACACCAAGATCAAGGAATTATGCAAGAAACTCTGGAGCTCAGCTCGGCTCCATAGGTTTCCATAAATTAACATTATCAACTCTTCCAGTGAGGTCACCATAATGGTAATTTCTTTATTGAAAAAGGATTTGCACAAGAAACATGAATAGAGTCAGGACATTACCTGGAAATATGAACTGCTGTTTGTACTTGTAGTAATGAGAACCTTGCAGCAAAGATGAGGTACATGGATGAGAGGCGTTATTCGACCCTACAAGAAAAGAGACATCTCAGGCCAACGTTCTCTATAATGGCTATCTGATTAGGCTTTACAGACATTTCTATAATCCTCAAGGATTTGATAATACTCAGGATTGTACTTATTTAGATATATAAACAAGTATTATGCAACCGCACTCTGCAAACATTATATACGTAGTTTCCACTATTACTACACATGTAAAAAATGTGAGGTTTTTGCACAAATTTGATCAAAGTAAGTCAGCCCATCTGCCAATCGCCAAGCGATCTCTGTTTAGAAGGGACACTAATCTGTAGACTCTCCTCTTGCTTTGCTAAGGTCTTAAATGAATAGGATAGGACTTAGTTAAGCTTTGCTCTAATTAATCCTTTCTCGAACGTACAACATAATAGTGTATCCGACATCGGGTCCCCATGTATGGAGCAGGTTCAGGAGACGGACCAGCATCTTACTTGGGAGATGCTAAAAGTTAAACATCTGCCATCTGCCGAAAACAGGAGCAACCGGAGCTTGCTCTGATTGCTATGGTTTAACCTTTAAAATGCTGTTAACAATAACTAGTTCTGATAGCAGCATTCAAATTAAGTGTTTGCGTGCTCACTCTGGCTCCCATCGGTCCTCCATAGCAATCGTAAAATATCAATGGGTTATGATAACGTGGGTCTGTGGAAAGCCCCCATAGCTGTCATCTTATTTATGTGGCTAGTCTTAATAAGAATGTAAATACACAATAAACCAGAAGGCGCTGCACTAACACCTGAAATTAATTGCAGCAAATATAAGGACGAAACCACTCTGTTCGTCCGAGAAATACACAATGTCAAAGAGAATGTCTTAAATATTTGCGCTAAAAATTCAGTTAAAAACATAAATACATAAAACACCGTTTTGACTCTGTATTAATAGCCTGATAGATGTTAATAAATAATTACTACGGTGTTTGAGACTGTATTCAAACTATGCCTGCTGTGTCCGGAAAAGGTCCTTTTTACTATACAATGTATAGAGTGTGTCCGGTTTCTTGTTTGGGTTTTTTATCAAAAAATGCCAGATGTTGGAGAATGATGAATGGTAGATAGTTGTGTAGGGGACGCCTGTGCCGGCCAGTGACTAGCGTACCCCTTAGAGAATCCAAATCTGCCGTGCACTAGCAGTAGTAGCTCAAACCAAAAAATGGAACCGGCTGTTAGGAGTCGAGTTTCCTCTGCTGCACAGGGGGAATCTCGATCCGTGTCTGCTGCAGTCTCCCATTCTGCATTGGCCACAGTGGAGCCTGCTCAGCGGAGACGTAGCTCCCAGCGTCTTACTGAGACTGATACTGTGCAAAGGGTTACTGCTGCCTCTCCAGGCTCTGCTATTGTACCCTGCACTGATCTGCGGTGAGCAGGCTTTTCTGGGACTAAGTCCTGCTTTGCACACATTGAGCATGCCCAGAGAAAGATCTCTCAGTGGAGATCTAGGGTCACATGCTCAGGTACTGCAGCAACTTCCATTGGTCCTTCTTGGAAGGTCCTGTAGGTGCTAGGACTAAGTCCTGCTTTGCACACACTGAGCATGCCCAGGGCATGATCTCTCAGTGGAGATCTAGGGTCACATGCTCAGGTACTGCAGCAATTCCATTGGTTCTCCTTTGAAAGGTCCTGTACGTGCTGCAACTATTTAAGGCTCGCATGGCCGCACGACCATGCGCTAGTATCTTCTTATGTTATGTGCTTTGCGCCAGTGTGGTCATGTGTTTGCATGTGTTCAGGGACCCGGCTGAAATAAGCCCCTAGAATGCTGGCACCTCCGGCAAGGAGTTTGTGTTTGTGTGTGTTCAGGGACCCGGCTGAAATAAGCCCCTAGAATACTGGCACCTCCAGCGAGGAGTTTTGTGTGCATGCATGACCACTGACTGCTCTCATTTGGGTGGTTAGCCTGTGCCTCTGTGAAAGTCTAACAGGGCACAGAGCTTTGCCTTCTCGGTTGCTCTGTGAAGCTAACAGAGCTGGTTCATACCGCCATATAGTGCCGCCATTCACTTAGCAGCAGGTTCTTTCCTGCACGGTGGATCCCGGGTTGCGAACGCACAAATCTCACTTAATAAATATATTCGGTGCGTTCCGCCAACCCTAACACTGGCAAGGTGCTGGACCTTGCGTGACGTCACTGACACGTGATCACTACACGTGACTGGCTACAGGGCGCACACAGGACCACAATATCCTACGCGTTTCGGAATCACTGATTCCTTCCTCAGGGATGGTTCTGTGTGCATAGTGTGTGCCTTTTATAAGATGCTGTAATTATTTCTGCCTACTTATTGGTTAAAAGCGAACAACTCTATTTCGCTATTTAGACCATTTGGTGCAAAGGTATTCACCTCAAATATATATTTCATTTCTTCGCGAGACATTTGATGAATAAAGTTACCTCCACTCCAGTCTCTTGTAACTATTTTAAGTCCAGTGACCACCGTATCCTTTAATGAACCCCCATGATGTTTCGCAAAATGTTGGGATAAAGGATGTCCCATGAACTTATTATGAATATTGCGCAAATGTTCTCTGATCCTCACATGCATTGGGCGTATGGTCCGGCCTATATATTTCACACAGGGACAAGTTAAGCCATAAATTATACCTTTAGTGGAGCAGGTGATAAAATCCTTAATATTGATCACTGATGATTGGTATGAGATTGAAGTCTGTTTTTTAGTGCCCAATTTTTTGCATGGTAAGCATTTTTTGCAGGGAAAAAAAACATTGGTTTGTTGTGGTAAGAGGGAATTGGTTGTCTTCAAAGGTCTACAGATCGTAAGGGCTATTATGTTTCCCAAATTATTTGCCCTTTTATAACCGAATCTTGGACGCATTGGTAGTAGTTGTCCAATTACCTTGTCCTCCTTCAGGATATTCCAATGTTTATTAACAATCTTGTTTAACAGTCTACTGTTGGAAATATATTTTATCATAATTGGAATTTCATAGTTTCCCCATCCTTCTCTGTTGTTCTCTTTTTTGTCTTTTTTATCCTTCTGCATTAACAGTCTTTCTCGTTAATAACTTCCAACGTGTCTTTTGGTTTCTATCAAGAATTATCATCATAACCCTTATATTGAAATTTCTCCACCAAAAGGTCTGCTTCTATATTATAGTCGTCAGGCCTAGAGCAATTTCTATTCAAATTTCTCCACCAAAATGTCTGCTTCTAAATTATAGTCCTCAGGCCTAGAGCAATTTCCTCCACCAAAAGGTCTGCTTCTATATTATAGTCCTCAGGCCTAGAGCAATTTTTATAGTCTTAATAAGAGAACATAATTTTGTCTATATACTGCAATAAAATAGTACTGTTAAATACAGAAGAAGTGAACAAATGATTGCAGCTCTACTGGCTTCTCACTATTCGAGCTCCTGTATGGTCAACATCCGAGAGGGCTCTTGGACATTGCTAAGAAAACATGGGAAGCTGAGATCACGGCATACCGGAGCATCATAGAGCATGTCGCCCAGTTGCAAGAGAGGATGGCGAAGGTGATGCCAATCGTGAAGGAGCATCTTCTGCAGGCACAGGAAGCCCAGGCAAGGGTGTACAGCGAGAGTGAGGCAGTTCCAGCCCGGCAACTGCGTGCTAGTGCTTATCCCCACAGTAGAGAGCAAGTTCCTAGCAAAGTAGCAAGGCCCATACGAGGTTGTGGAGAAGCTGAGCTAAGTAAATTACAAAGTACACCAGCCAGGCCGAAGGAATCTGCACAAAATATGCCACATGAACTTGCTCAAGCCATGGCGAGAACGGGAATTGCTGGAAACCCCTTGCCTAAGTACCAATCGCCAAGCCACAGTGGACGACATCACAGTTGCAGAGTCTCTCACACTGGTGCAGATACTATAGTATCGGGAACTGTTGCAGCAAAATTGTGACCTGTTCTCCGAGATTCCTGGGCCTACGTAGGTGACAGAACATGATGTGTTGACGGAGCCTCATGTGAACTTCAGGCCATATTGAATTCCCGAAGCACGTCAGGACATAATAGCCAATGAGGTGAAGAGGATGTTGGACCTTGGGGTGATCGAGGAGTTGAAAAGTGGATGGTCAAGTCCCATAGTCCTCTTGCCAAACCCGACGAAGGGTGGCGTTTCTGCAATGATTACTGCAAACTGAACAATGTCTCTAAATCGGATGCGTATCCGATGCCCCGGGTGGACGAACCTGATGAAGGGCTATTGGCAGATCCCCATGGCACAGAGTGCTAAGGAGAAGACAGCTTTCTCGACACCTGATGGTTGTTTCCAATACACCAGGATACGTTTTGGTTTACAAGGGGCCCCACCAACCTTTCAGAGGGCTATGGATCGAGTGCTGTCTCCGCATAAGAAGTATGCGTCCACCTATCTGGATGACATTGTGGTCTTCAGCTCAGACTGGGGTAGACATCTGTCTAAAGGTACAGGCTGTTCTGGATGCGTTGAGGAATGCAGGGTTCATCATCAATCCAAAGAAATGTGCTGTGGGAAAGGAAGAGGCCAAATACCTAGGCTATGCCGTCAGGAGGGGAGTGATCAAGCCCCAGATAAACAAGATTGAGGCAATCCAAAAATGGCCACAACCACTATCTAAGAAGCAATTGAGAAGTGAGAGCATTTCTTGGAATTGTGGGTTACTACCCATGGTTTATCCCAAGGTTCGCCATGATTGCCGCGCCATTGATGGACCTCTTTCAAGGCACAAGGTCGACACTAGTTAAGTGGTCTGAAGAGATGGAGATGGCGTTCCAGAAGCTGAAGCAGGCTCTAAGTAAGCATCCAGTTCTGTTCGCACCAGACTTCACCAAGAAGTTAATTGTCCAGACAGATGTGTCAGAAGTCGGCTTGGGAGCTATGCTGTCTCAGGAGGTGAATGGGGAAGAGCATCCCATCATGTATCTGAGCAGGAAGCCTTCTTTGTGTGAGAAAAACTATGCAATTGTCGACAAGGAGTGCTTGTCCATAAAATTGGCCGTGGATACCCTGAGGTACTACCTGCTATGCCGTAGGTTCAAGCTGGTGTCTGACCATGCCCCTCTGAGGTGGTTGAGGGAAAAGAAGGGAAAGAATGATCGAGTGATGAGATTTTTCTTGAGCCTTCAAGAGTTCAGCTTTCACATAGAACATAGGGCTGGAAAGTTGCACGGGAATGCAGATGCCCTGTCCAGACTCCCCTGCCTAGCGAGTGAAGGTGCCAAACCCCCCGGCTTTGGGCAGAGGGGGGGGAATATGTGACAGAGTCACTGGCAGAGTGGTAGAAGGGAAATATGTGTCACTGCGCTTAACGGCATCAGTGATATGAAACCAAAGTATTTTTTCTCCAGCACACTATGTGTTGAGAGGGTTAAGTTACATAAAAGGGCTGGTTTTATGTGAACACTCATAGAGCGGGTGGAAGAGGGTCCACTTTATCTCCCGGGCAGACCTGCCAGGACCTACGTGAGGTCTTGATCAAGTGATCATGAATAATAGCTAAAAACTCGGCTCTCAGACTTAACTTAATCCGATAAAGTGATTTAATACTAGGACTACTGGTATAGTAATTTTGACTACTTGCACTTCAGTAGTTCTATTCGGGGTCACGAGTCCAGTAGTCCTAGTGTTAATGGTGTCCACGGTAAATAACAGAAGAAACATTTCGGTCCTACAGCCGGACCTTCATCAGTCACAATATTTGATTGTGAACAGAAGTTTGTGGACACGAAAGATTATGGGTTTTCATTAAGGTCATAGATATAGGTGGACACAGCCAGTGTCTCAGGGGAATAAGTTCGGTGGTATTGCCTTCTGTAGTATAGAGCCTGCGTGTCCTGGTCAGTGGAGGAAGCGGTATCCACCGCAAGTCAGTGCGACCATACCATACCACTGGCTGTGTCCACCTATATCTATGACCTTAATGAAAACCCATAATCTTTCGGGTCCACTAACTTCTGTTCATGATCAAATATTGTGACTGATGAAGGTCCGGCTATAGGACCGAAGCGTTTCTTCTGTTATTTACCGTGGACACCATTAAATCACTTTATCTGATTAAGTTAAGTCTGAGTGCCGAGTTTTTTGCTATTATTCATGGTATTGGCACCTACTCTGGCACCTCTCTAATGGCTGTGCACGCGTTTATTCTTATATATTGATCATGTGATCAGCCACATGATGGAAATCACAGGCTTAGGTTTAAATAACCGAGTTCTACAGGCAGTCAGTGTTCAGCTAGACAGGAGAAAGGAGTCTCCAGAGGCTTTGAGGCTTGTTGGGCACAGATTGAACCTGTGCTGCTCCAGAGCGGGGTGCCGCCCGCAACATACAGACAGTGTTGCAGCATTGTTGTTTCTTTTTTCCTTTTTGCTTGTTTGTACCGGTTTTGCTTCCATGAGTTGGTTTATGCTGCCTGATAATAAACCAACAAGGACTTAAAGAGACGGTGTACCCAGTTTTTCAAACCTCTCTGTGGCACCACGTGAGTGAACTACCACAGTACACAGAGTCTTTTTTTAGCTTTTTTACATGAAACTGAGAAGAAACTACAATTTTTTGAAGAGTTTTGAATTTTTGCCGAGGATTATGAGAATTTCTAATCAGTTTCCTCTCCAATGTGTGTACATACTTAATAGGAAAAAAATATTTAAAAAATCAAAGTGCCAGTATTGCAGCCTTTCTGTTGCCATATCTCTAGAAATGGGCGAACCCAAACAGTAAAGTTTAGCGTCCGCACCGAACACCTACTGTTTGGGCATGGACACCGAACACGGACATCACCAGGAAGTCCGTTTTACTGTTCGGGTTTGGCTGCCCAAACAACGAGTGTTTGTCACGCTGTCATCTGCATGTCGGTGCGGTGGCAAACACCGCTTCTGATCGGCGGTGAAATAATCCCCACCAGTCAGAGAGCAACGGTGTCAAAAGATAGTGTGAGCGCTCAGCTGAGATCGGAGGCATAAGTTTACCTCCAGTCACTGGTGTCAGCTGATGAAACTACTGCTGCTCTCATCTGGCACCGCCTACCGCTAATAACAGTGAGAGTAGAAGCGGCTGATGAGAGTATTCATTAGCCGGCTTCTGGGCTGTAAATAAATAATTAAAACAACAAAATGGTGTGTTTTTCCATTTTTTTTATAACCAGCCAGGCAAAACTCAGAGCTGTCAGCTTCAGCAAGGCTGATTATCAAAAATAGAGCGGTCCCCACACCATATTTTTTAATTAATTAAATAAATACTTTTAAAAAACTGCATGGGGTCCCCCGCATTTTGACATCAAGCCTTGCTAAAGCAAACAGCTTGGGACTGGTATTCTCAGGCTGGTAAGGGGCCATGGATATTGGCCCCCCCAGCCTAAAAATAGCAGCCCACAGCCACCCAGAAAAGGCACATCTATTAGCTGTGCCAATTCTGGAACTTTGCCCAGCTCTTCCCACTTGCCATGTAGCGGTGGCTAGTGGAGTTAATATTTGTGGGTTTGATGTCATATTTATATTGTCCGGTGTCATCAAGCCCACGCATTAGAAATAGAGTGGCGTTTATAACACCTATCCATTACTAATGCTATAGTTGTATGGTAAATAAACACAAAGCCAGAATAAAGTATTTTATTAGAAATATAAAAAAGCACACTTACTTTTTTTTTTAAAAATAGCAAACACAGTAATACTCACGTAACGCCTATTCCACGGAAGCCCTCATCTTCTGTAATAAAACAAAAATTAAAAACAATAATATCCCTCACCTATCCGTCGTTCTGTCTCACGCGTATTTTACATCAATAATTGTAAGCCAAAACCAGGAGTGAATGAAAAATGCACATTTCTATTATATTTTTCCTCTGACTGTTTCACTTCTTGGCTTACAAATACTGATGTAAAATACTGACCAAATACTGAATGTGTGACCGTGGTCTAATGAAAACATTTGACAGCCAGATTATAGCACAACTCAAATCAGTGTGTCACAGTCACTAAATTATAAAAGTCACCTCTTCCATATAAATAAAACTAATAAAATAAAAATTGTCTATATTGACCTCTAAGTATCTCTATCAGGAGTCATACAAGACAGCAAATTGAGGGGCCTGCAGCCCTGAGAAGAAGCAGGGTGCTCCTAGAGATTTTAGTTTTAGCAGATAACAAGAGAACCACTCATTCAGTTCTGTGAGGCTGAATGTATAAAGGGGCAGAAGGGGATGAAAATTGGCAAAAAGGCAGAGGCTTGTACTGTAAGTTAACAACAGTCATGGAAATTCTGTGCTTTTTTTTTAAATGCCATTGTGGGAACAGCCCTTTAAGTACTGTAGATAGATTCATAATTACAGATAGGGTTGTGAACAGTTTTCAGTGTTGCAATTTGTCAACCCCTACAACTCAGAACTTACACTGGAAAATAGTATTTATGAAGCTGAAGAACCAGTTACATCATGTTTGCCTATTTGATATTTGTAACACTGCTACTCAGTTAGGGGTGATCATAGGTTTCACAGGAACTGTTTCTAATTCCGGCTCATTTATTTATTAAATCACATCACAGGAAACTCAAATACAACCTTTGTCTGGTATCAAGTAAAAACATAAAGCAAAGATTCCACACAATAGTGGTGGTTAGCCCACCTGGCTTGGAGTCCAGCTTCTTAGTCCTTTAGCAAAGGCACTCAATCCAGGAGATCTGCACACCTCCATACACACAGACATATGTGAGACATACAAGTCTCATTTTACAAAGTGAACCACAACCAGGGATGGAGATATGGTAAGCAGTCATTCAGCTGCTCATAATCAACCTGTCATGGCCGACTAACCCCATTTAGTCCTATATGTACTAAAGCATTACTCCAGGTTTATCTTCCATCCACTATGTGTCGAATAGCCACAGTACATTTATGAGGCCGGCGTCACACTACTGTGTTTTACGGACGTAAGAGAGGTGCTGAAAATACGGATTGCATACGGTACAATGCTTCCCTATGCCTCAGCTCCTATCAGCCGTATTTTACTGATCCGTATTATACGGTGTTCTACGGCCGTAGAAAATCTCAGCATGCTGCGTTTGTCACCATATTGTGCAAAAAATACGCCAATGAAAGTCTATGGGGGCCAGAAAAATACGGATTACACACGGACCAGCAGTGTGACTTGCGAGAAATATGCAGCGGTGTTCTCTAGAAAAGCTGGCAATTCAGTGTGGTGTACAGTAATGTCACACTGAAAGGTTAGAATAGAATAGCTAAAATAAATGTCTACACATAGTATAGGGGTATATATATATATATATATATATATGTCAGTGAGACACATATATGTATATATATTAATATTTCATACAGCGCTAGATAGCTTAAAAGCCGGTAATTCAATTGCCGGCTTTTGCTATCTCCTTCCCAAACCCGTCATGATATGAGACATGGTTTACATACAGTAAACAACCTGTGTTTTTATTTCATTAAAAGACTTTGTAATAATGTGTGTTTTTTAACCATTTCATACAATTGGATTAATAATAGATAGGTGTCATAATTGACGCCTCTCCATTATTAATTTGGCTTAATGTCACCTTACAATAGCATGGTGGCATTAACCCTTCATTATCCCATATCCACCGCTACACGGGAATGGGAAGAGAGTGGCCAAGTGCCAGAATAGGCGCATCTTCCAGATGTGCCTTTTCTGGGGTGGCTGGGGGCATATGTTTTTAGCCGGGGGGGGGGGGGCAATAACCATGGACCCTCTACAGGCTATTAATATCTGCCCTCAGTCACTGGCTTTACCATTCTGGCGGAGAAAATTGCGCGGGAGCCCACGCCAATTTTTCCCGCGATTTAACCCTTTAACTTAATAGCTGTGCCCAAATTTTGCACATACACACTACTAACATTAGTAGTGTGGAATATGCAAAAAAAAGGGATATGAGATGGTTTACTGTATGTAAACCAGGTCTCATATCATGTCGGGTTTAGGAAGGAGATGGCAAAAGCCGGCAATTGAATTACCGGCTTTTAAGCTATCTAGCGCTGTATGATATATTAATATATATATATATATATATATTTATGTGTCTCACTGACATACCGGTATATATATATAGACAGTATTTATGCTTTTACGACTTTTTGAGAACATGGATCCATTGTATGTCCGTATGTCGGTTTTTCAAGCCTGCGAGAAAATCTCGCAGTATGGATGCCATACGGATTACATACGGAGGATGCCATGCGCAAAATACGCTGACACACCCTGCCTATGGAGGAGATACGGACCACTATTTTGGGGACTTTTCTGCGTATTACGTCCGTAAATTACGGACCGTATTTTTATACGCTGAGTGTGACGCCGGCCTTAAAGAGAACCTGACAGCTGATGAATCTTGCTCAATCTGTGGGCAGAATCTATCAGGCAGTGGCTGAATGATCTTAGCCAGGTATGTTTGACTCTGAAACGCTGCAGTGTCCATGGATCAGACAGCATGTATCATCAGTCAGGTTATCTTTAAGGTGAAATGTGCCATTACGTTTATAAATAGATAAAATCTACATAAAAAGTTGAATGACTTTCTTAAAAACAGGTCTTTACTTATTTCTTTACACATTCTCAGCCGCAGGGTTTCTAACAAAATCAGTCGACTCAGAAATAAACCTTCTATGAGCACCTAGTACTACCTAGTTTTCCAGCAGTGTCCTATATGCACAGTGCCTAATTTAATTACTATAATTGCAGAATGCAGGCTATCACAGTAAGATCAGAAATTAGGCTGGAAGGTAATGTTGGGGAAAAAAATAATCTTAAAAAGACTTAAGAAGGAGAATATAAATTATAACTATTTTTTACACTGCAAAACTTTGGCAACAGAAATTCACAGACAAAATATTGAATAACTGGCTGAAAGGTTATTAAGTGTAGCAATAATACCTTGGATTGCTGGCCACATCAAATGTTACTATAAAAATATGAAATCATTGAATATTACTAAAAATAAACTCCCTATTTCCAATGTGTATTAGGCTACTTTCACACCAGCGTTTTTTTAATACGTCGCAATGCGTCGTTTAGGGGAAAAAACGCATCCTGCAAAGTTGCGGTTGCGCCGTGTTGTGGCGGACCGCCGAGAGCAAAAAACGTTATATGTAGCGTTTTTTGCAGCCGACGGACCGCTTTTTCCGACCGCGCATGCGCGGCCGGAATTCCGCCCCCACACCTCACAATGGGGCAGCGGATGCGCCGGAGAAATGCATCCGCTGCACCCGTTGTGCGGCACAACAAACGCTAGCGTCGGAATCTCGGCCCGACGCAATGCGACGGGCCGAATCCGACGCTAGTGTGAAAGTAGCCTTAGTTACAATTAGTAATATAAATCAGTAAATTTCAGAGTGACTATTTCTTGTTATTAAATTTGGCAAAAACGGAAACTGTCACATTTAGGCGGGCTCTGCTGTGGGAATGAAGAGTTTTCATATTCCAAATCAGTTTTTATTAATACCAACGCTTTTCTGCGCCAGACCAGTGCCTTTCTCAAGGTATAGAAACCAGTTGTTATACCCTGCACACTTGGGTTTTATACCCTAAACGTGACAGTCCATTTTTGCCTTTATACATCTGGAAGAACCATTTCCTTCAGCCACGGAGCAGCAGTGGCTTTCTTCGCTTCTATAGGAGTGGTACCTGTACAAGATACCGTCAGGCGCACGCTGCCATCGCTTATACGTATCCTTTACCAGGTGGTATTGCCCTATTTTGTGTGCACTTCTATCCCTCCCCAGAGCTTCTCATTAAATTTCACAAATTTAGATAATGACCATAGAGCCTCCAACACTAATGTGAAGAGCATCTAACCTGACAGCTCAATAGAAATGCACAAGACACCCACATTTTTGACTGAGATGAGCTTGGTCCAGTTAGTTGTTATTTCGGCACCTGAGCTGCTCACATTGAAGATTTGACCTGACATATTGACTATTTCCTGCATTATGAAGCGGGATACTAAATGTACAGGAGTCACAATAAGATAAGATTTACTAATTTGTCAGTATGTCAGATATTATTATATTTTTACAAACGTGATGATGATAATAATAATCATACAATCGTTGGCAAATAGAGATATTTGATAACATTTTAAAAAATAATACAATACATAATTTTAAAGGCTAATAATCACCAATATTAAAGTAGCCTTAAGTTTTACAAAGTATCACCAGACATATACAAGCAGACTAGCTGGTAATCTGTTGGTTATTGGGGGACTCTTAGTTTTATTGCTGTAAAACAAAAGGTCTAATAGTCATATATACAGTCACACAGGCTGAGCTGTGAGAAGGATATGCGGGATACATGCATACATCATTATGTAGGTATTATGTCCATAGAGCTATCTATAGGGTTGTATAAAGACAATCTGCCCTCCAATGCTCCAGCCAACGTTTATTGATATTTACTGAGAACACCAGAACCCCCTCATATGTGACATAACTAATGTAACCTTTCCTGTGTCCGTAATATAGCACAGAATTAGGTTCTGAAGCTCTTTGTCTGTCCCGGGGGGCTTTGGTACCTGATAAGTTGAACGGCTTCTGCTGGCGGGTGCATTGTGGGGATGGGTGGAGAGGAGAGGGTGGGGTGGCGCTGGGGGGAAGCGGAGGAGCAGGTGAGGACGGTGTGGAGGATGTCGTAGAGGAAGGGTTGCTGCTGGAATCTGGCTGGTAGGGCACTGGAATGTGGTCCTGGGAAAACAAAAGAGATAACACATTGGGAAGCAGATGAGAGGAGAGCAGACACACAGTGACACATTGGACAAAACTTATCTTCATAGATGTATAAGTATAGGTTAACATGACCGCGTAGTCATCATCACAGTACTGTAATAAATACACACCAGCAAAGTCAGGATGGATCATAGGTATTTATTGATCTGTGTAGGACATAGTGTGGTCTAATACCACTATTTCCATTTCCATCCTGAAAATTCTGTTGGGCTTGTGGTTAACAGGACCCTAATCAAGCTTTTTTTGCACTCATAGACATTGGGAAGCTTAGATATAAGGAGTTGTTTGACAAATTTCTCACAGTAATTAAATTGTCACCACCAGTATTCACAACAGATTATACCTATACTCCGTTTGCGTTACTAAACTCAGAAACATTTGGGCTCTTTACTAGAGATGACCAGATCATTTGAAAGTCAAAGTCTCTTCCGAATTCTACCTCAAAATTTGATGCAAATTAAATAAATTTGCCAGGAATTGAGTCACTGGAAAGTTTGCAATTGCATAGAGTTCAAGAGAGAGATATTTTGCTTTAATACGATCCGCATAGCCCAGGTTCCCGATGATTCTGAGGATGGAATACAAGTCTGCTGTACAAACTGCCAGTCCTGCGCCCTCCTCTGCTCTACTGATAACCCACGTACTGGTCACCACCGAACAAGGTATCATAATCCTCTCGGGATAGATCATGTGACCATGTGATGTCAGAGCTGTAGGGTAGTAGGGCGCTACCACGCAAAACATTATTAGCCCGTTCTCTGATGAAAAGTAGGAAATAGTGCTAGATTACTTATTTGTGATCCGTTCAAAATGCATCTTAAAGAGTTTAAGTTTGCATAGAACTGCAAATTTCAGGAAATTTAACTAAAAGTTGATCCTCTGTGGATCATTCTGATCTTTTCCCTTATATAAACACTACTGGATTATTTAACATAAAGAAATCAATAACTATAACGCATGAAAACACTGTCCAACAAATCCCTATATCTTAACTGCCTGGACTCCTGTAGGTGTTACATGGAAGTGCAAAAGAATAATGAAGTTTTATATGAATTTTGGGGCTTCAGTGGTTATGAAGGTATGTCAGGATGGGCAAAAGTCATGATCCCCTCGTAAAATACAACAAGCGAGGTACAAGTGAAGTCAATGAGTTAAAGGGGGTATCCAGGACTCTTCAAAAAACAAAAAATGTACTTAAGCACTACCAGGCAGGTAATTGCAACTTACCTGCCGGTTGTGCACGGCGCCGATCTTTCCCGGCACAGAGCAGTCACATACTGCTCCTGCTGGGGATTCAGCTGCCTCTGCTGACGCGACGGGCTGGGACTTCCGTGGTCAGTCCGATTGACACCTGGCTCCCCCAGTTAGGAGATGGGATTGTGCTGTCAATAAGAATGATCTCAAAAGTCCCGCCCGTCTACAGAGTGGACCACTCTGTGCTGGGGAGAACGGCGCTGTGCGACCAGGTAAGATGCGATTGCCTGCCATTTAGTGCTTAGGTACATTTTTTGTTTTTTGTAAAGTCCCGGATATCCCCTGTAAGGCAGCAATTTTTAGTGACTTGGTGAAAGGCATTGTCAAAAACTAATATAGCCCACATGTTCTGTGGGAATTACTAAGATAAGTCTGGATTGCGAAAGGTACAAGTTGATTTTTTGCTATCACTCAGCCTGATTTTTTTCCCACACAGTTTCTCAGTCCTCCCCCTCACCAGGGTTTGTTTGTTTTGTTCCTATCTTATTTTATTTATATGTAAAGACACAATGCCTAAAATCTCTACATACCATCTGGAAGAGGCTGGAAGCAGATGGCTTCGCAGCCATCCAGTCACTTCTACAAAGGAACAAGTGAACATTGTGCCCTCAGCATAACCCCTGTCACTCGCCCACTGCTCCCGTAAGTCCACCATGCTTCACTTGGGATCTTCAGAACATTCATCAAGAACCTTGTGACGTTAATCAATGAATCGCCTTATAATATTAAAGTCAATACACAAGAAATCAGGATAAGATAATATAACAAAGCTTCAATAATATATAATATATACACTATATATTCTTCTAATTGACGTTATATTGTGAGCTGTCACTCAAGTGTAAGCTCTGTGGTAAAGAAGTATTTACTTCTGAATGTATCATATAGGTTACATGCATCACTATGCAGATCTTGGTCGGAGGACTGTCATTTTCTATTACACGCCCAATATATTTCAAGTAAAATGAGGAAACGATCTTTGCACGGTAACTTACCAATGCATTACTCAATTTTTTCATGTAAATGCCTCGACTCAGTTCTATATATAAAGCCTTTTGTTCTAAAAAGAAAATAAAGCACCACACCTTTGGAAATATCTGTCATTGCCTAGATTCGCCCAAACAAATTATTCATGGATGGTATGGAAACATACATGTCTGAAGACGTAAGCAGGAACCCATGGACTAATCTCAGATAAAATTGCCATTTTGCTCTCTCGTTCACGCGTTATTTCCGGTCCGTCTGTTCAATCCAAGTTTAGTGTTATGTTTATCCCAAACATTTCACCATTTTATTACGTTTTATTGCTTAAGATGTCTGCTTGGGGCACCGCATTTTCTACATTGATATCATAATCTCAAAAGGGAGGAAAAAAATGAGGAAAATTTACAGTAGGGACCTAGTGTTCAGGAGAAAACATATTTAATATAATAGACATCAACAACCTGCTAAACACTCCTCTGCCTAAAATTGTCCATAATTCTATTCTATATCATTGTAAATATTGCACAGTGTCATTTCCCAGGCAAAACAGGGTGCCCACCATTGGCATACAGGTTGTCACTTAACTTTTTCAAAAACAGAACTTGTCAAGTTCTTGGACTATCCGAAACTACTGTTATACTGGCACAGATACGGATTTGTTTATTCTCATGAGGTGTTTTATTTTGCTCACTAACGATCCTATTTTGCAGAAATGAACTTTCATCTTGCATTGTCACCTATGACAATGAGGCAGGACTAGTCCGGTGAGGGTCTCTTTCCCTGGATTAGTCCTGCCTCAGATCCTTTATTCACACCTCCCTGCACATGACTGACAGCCTGCAGGCACAACTCAAATCAAGCCTAGGGAGAAACTCAAAGGCAGGACTAGTCTAGGGGAAGAGACAGTGCCAGATTAATCCTGCCTCATTTGCATATTAATCATGCATCATTTGCATACCAAAAACTGCAAAAGTTCATTATTACAAGATAGGAACATTAATGTTCCACATAAAACACCTTATGAGAATACCCAAATCCCCATCCAGACCAATATGGTGACCATCAAGGAACCTGTCAAGTTCCCTTTAATCATAGAGGTTTCTGCAGCATGAATTCCCCTTCACCCTCTGAAAGGGGTTGTACTAAAATTGTTAATCATGCCCCTTCCACTGGGACCCCTATTGATCTTGAGAACCAGGGGTGTGAAGCAACCCCCATGTGAATGGAGTGGTGGTCATCCATGTGCAAATCCATTCCATTAATGGGGGTGCTGAAGACCAGCGAACGCTGCGCTTGGCTATCTCTGGCAGTACCACTAAGAATGAATACAGAAGACGTGCGCATGATTGACAGCCACTCCATTCACAAGGGGGTCTCTGCAGAGTTTTGGTTCTCAGGATTGATAGAGGTACGAGCAGTCATATCCTTTCCTATGGATAAGAGATCATTCAAAAATGTATTACCATCCCTTTACAATAATAGCAAAAGCATTTATTTCTATAGCGCCAACATATTCCGCAGCACTTTACAATTTAGAGGGGTAATGCATAAACAGGATATGACATTACTTAGTAACGCATCATTCAACGCATACCAAGAGGAGTGAGGGTCCTGCTCACAAGCTTACAGTCTATGAAGAAATGGGGGTGCACAAAATGAATAAATAAAAGTGCTTGTCCTGTAAGCCATCAGTATAATAAATAGGGGGTGCAAATAACGCTGCATGAATCCCTTTAAATTTAAGACTGCAGTACAAGAAGTGAATAGAGAAGGCAATGCGATGTTCTTAGTAATCACTGAATATATTGTACACTGGTGCTCAATGCTTGCCTGTGTGATCTATTATCCGTAATGATACGTGTGTGGCCATGTGTATGCTAGCACTATATATTTTTTGTATCTTTTATACCAAGGGTCCAACAGATGCGGAAAGTAAGGCCATAGAATAGTGGAGTCAATATCCCAAAGAGACAACACTCTGACATGACCAGCAATACCACTGAAGGCAATGGGAAGTTCAAGGTTTCCGATCTAGGAGTAAGCCAGAGTTAGAGCTTACGTTATAAATGAGAAGAACAGGCTGTAATTGTAATGACTGGCATAAAACAAATCAATGTAATGCAATCAGGTCTGCGTTTCCTGTTATCTGTTGGCTAGTGTAGACGTGTGTATTTATCATTTGTCCCTGACTCTATCATCCATCTGTACAAATGTATTATCCTCCATGCCAGGCCTGTGAATTCTCCGCTACGTATATCCATATGTCTCGGCTATTGATGCTGACAACATGAATAAATGAGATTTGATGAACATGGCTTCCTACATTCGGCCCCTTATAACTGATCCAGAACGAGATGATTGTATGCTGGTAGTAGACAATGAAATAAGTCTGATGCTTGCAGTAAACCAGACGCCATGTCGTAAAAGCAATGGCTGAATTTCGCCATGATTTTTTACGCGGCCCGTACAGAAGGCATGTATGGCACTGTTCTGTTCCCTTCTTTCTCTAGTCCGCTCATCCCATCCTGGACAGATAACACGCAGATAAGCCGCTTATTCAGCCGCTATGACCAGTTGGGACTTACCTTGTTAATCTTGTTGGTTTTAGGAAGGGTTTGGCTGACATGGAGGTCTGAGTACCGCGGAGGTTTTCTTAAAGGATTGTTGATGTCGCATGGAACGGATTCAGTCCTAACTAGTCGTGCTAAAATGAAAATAAATCTCCTGTTAGTAATAATCAACCTTAAGCACATAGATTTTTTTTTAATATTTTAAAAGTAACCAATAAATATGCTGCATTTGCCGGATTTTCCCCTTCCATCACAGCATCACATCCTATACAAGCAAGTGTACGCTACCGACAGATACTCCGCAAGTTACACTATATCTACAGTGGGTAATGGTGTTCTTCAAGGCTAACAGATTTTAATGAAGTGGGAATGCTAGGATATTTAGTCTTCAAAGGGAATCTGTCAGCGAGTTTTTGCTCTGTAATCTGAAGGCGGCAAGAAGTAGTGGCTGAAACACTGATTTCAGTGATATATAACTTACTAGGCTGTTTGTTGTAGTATCAATACGATCAGTGATTTATCAGCAGGAGATTATCATTGTTGGACTAGCTGCCCACTTGCCCCCTAGTCCAGCCAGCACTGATTAGCAGCTTACTGTACATATATAATGTACACAGAAAGTTGTGGTGGGGGCTGGGTTACCTGTGCACAGATTGTATTGCTTATTTTTCCTGTACTGTGACTTTACTGTTTATTATCTCTGAAGACCATCGCATATGACTGGTGCAGCATCCTGTTTCTTTAAAATACTTGCAATGGTGGCCATTCACTTTGCAGACTGATAAAAAGGGTCAACAGCTGTTCCTTTCAATCCCAGTCCACCACACCATAAGGGAAGGTGCAGATGGCCGCATATTCTTTTATCCAAGAGAATCAGGCCGATTATGCAAATTAAACTCTGCTCAAACCCTGATCAGAGTGTCAGCAAAGTACTGTAGTGAGCAGGCGCCAGGAAAGGTCAGAGAGGCCCAGCGCCTGCGCACTGCAGTACTTTGCTCTGCCCTCAACAGGGCAGACAAAGTATGCCGGAGCCGTGGCATGAAGACAAGAAGAGGATGTCATCGCATGAAGATAGGAGGCGCCAGACCGGACCGCGACGCCCATCGGACAAGGACCGCAGTGGGAACGCCCCTGGGTGAGTATAACATAACCTGTTTTTCTCATCTTTCAGGTTACATCAGGGGCTTATCTCCTACATTACAGAATGCTGTAGATAAGGCCCTGATGCCAGTGGCCACAGCTCATATACCATTTTTGGGGTGACAGATTCCCCTTAAACCTAACATGCCTGAACCTTCCCTCCTCCAACGTATGCCGATGAAGAGACGTTAGCACAACCTTATACATATTAGATGAACAGCTGATCGTGCCGAAATCAGCAGGTTTGGTCCAAATATATCTATGACTTCTTGCATTGGAATGATAGCACTTCGTCTGAGATGGTTTAGTGAATCCTGCATTGAGCAGGGGGTTGCAGGCGATGACCCCGGACATCCTTCCAACTCTAAAGCTGGAGTCACACATAATGATATCGTTAACGATATCGTTGCAACGTCACGCTTTTGGTGACGTAGCAACGATCCCGCTAACGATCTCGTTATTTGTAACAGCGACCAACGATCAGGCACCTGCTGGGATATCGTTGGTCACTGGGGACTGATCAGGACCATTTTTTGGTCGCTGATCACCCGCTGTTATCGCTAGATCGGCGTCACACACGTGTTCACTTGTCACCAGGGTAAATATCGGGTTATTAAGCGCAGGGCCGCGCTTAGTAACCCGATATTTACCCTGGTTACCATTGTAAAAGTTAAAAAAAAACCAGTACATATTCACATTCTGATGTCTGTCACGTACAGGGTTAAAACTGCTTTCGGCAGGAGCGCTGCTAATGCACGCGCTGCGGCCGAGCACTTCCCTGCACTGACTGTGTCAGCGCCGGCCGTAAAGCAGAGCACAGCGGTGACGTCACCGCTGTTACTGCCGGCGCTGACACAGTCAGTGCAGGGAAGCTCTCAGCAGCAGCGCGTGCATTAGCAGCGCTCTTGCCGAAAGCAGTTTTAACCCTGTGGACGTCGGCGGGGGACGTGACAGACATCAGAATGTAAGTATGTAGTGTTTTTTTTTTTACTTTTACAATGGTAACCAGGTTAAATATTGGGTTACTAAGCGCGGCCCTGCACTTAGTAACCCGATGTTTACCCTGGTTACCCGGGTGCTGCAGGGGGACTTCGGCATCTTTGAAGACAGTTTCAACAGTCTTTCCCCTGATCGTTGGTCGCTGGAGAGAGCTGTCTGTGTGACAGCTCCCCAGCGACCACACAATGACTTACCAACGATCACGGCCAGGCCGTATCGCTGGTCGTGATCGTTGGTAAGTCGTTTAGTGTGACTAAAGCTTTACATTCTATGATATCTTTACTACAAGAACCTGCATAAAATACATTTTATTTAAAAAAGAGTTTCTGGCAGATAGGGTTTCCTTGTCCCTTTTTTGTGGTCGCATAGAAAGATTAACATGATAACAGTAGATTAGCACCAGCGCACATAGTGACCTGCTCGGCACACTACAAAATGGTCTTATTGCTCCTGAATAGTAAGAAAGGTACAGTAAATCTGCTGGTGACACAACACACAATGCTCAATTAATTCTCTTTATTTCACTTAGGTCATATTAACAATATCTAATGAAAATCTTGACTGCTGAAATCTTACAAGTGAAGCCATTGTCCCTACGGGACACATACCTCCCCGATGTATAATTAATAAATGACACGGTGGGGCCTCTTTGGTGCATTTGTTGTGGCACTTCAGCCTATAAAGCAAAAAAGAACATAAAGAACTAGTTAATACAACACATAAGTCACTTTGTAATCCAATAAACTAATATGGCAGCAGGAGACCCTTAGTCTGATTTCAGTGGTGAAGTCAAAGTAAAATGAGGGAATATCAGTGTCACCCATTCACCTAAAACAAAATTATCAGACACAAAAAAATGGGGAAAAAAGAAATTGCACAAATCGCTTGTAAACTCAGTCAATCTTTTTTTTTTTTAAAGAAAGTAGAACGTTTAAAGCAATGTTCACACTTTGCGTTTTTAATGCGTTTTTTTTTTTTGCAGGCAAAATCTGCTCTCTCGGAAATAAAAAAAGCTGCTTAAAAAAGCAGGTGTTGATGTGTTTCTGCGTTTGTCAAGTATATTTGTCTCCTGTGCAGGCTGATACAGATTAGTGCCTGCTATTCCTGAGTTTTCTGCACCAAAAAAGTAGAAAAACCTGATACCTGCATTTTTATGCATCTTTGCACTTGCTCATTGCTTTCTTTTTTCCTTTAAACGCCTTTTTATTAAATGTTGTGGGTATAGATATCAACACTATAGATCATCGTAGAAAAAAAAAACAGGAACAGTAGCACCTATAAAGACGTTGAGCAAAGGCAAAAGAGAGAGGAAAGGTAGAGAGAAAAAAAAAAGAACAGAAAAAGTTACAGCAATTATGTTGCCTACAGTCAAAACTAGACCTCAAAATAAAGTCTTCACTACTTCACTACTTCCAGTCAGCTGCAGCCAGCACTGAAATCCACAAGTCTCAAGGAACAAGAAAAAGAAAAGGTCCCAACCTGTCTCGTTGTTTCCAGCAGCACAGCGACATTGTTCAAGGTGTTGTATATGAGCATGTGTGCGTACACCTGCCCGGGTGCCCACCTTCCGGCACGCACTCACCCACCTCTCCTCTTGCATATATATAAAGTACTTGCAACCAGGAAAAAAATTAAAATAAAATAAGAGAAGAAAGAAAGTAGAAAAGTAGAGAGCCAGAAAGAAGGAGAAGGGAAGATCTAATTTTAGAATGCAAATGAGATTGGGAAGGGGGGGGGGGGAATTTAGGTAAGTGTCCGAATTCCGAGAGACTGTATCGAATATTAGTGTTTAGAATGAGTGTCCCGCCAAAGGCGCCTCCTGACTTGCCAGTTCCTCTACTCTATATATTTGTTCTACCCTGGTCCTCCAGTGTTGTAGAGATGGGGCATTATCCGATTTCCACATGCTAGGAACTAGAATTCTGGCAGAGGCCAGGAGTTGAATAAGGAGGGTGCGTTTATTTTTAGGGACGCCTTCCGGGAACAGATGCAGCAAGCACAACTCTGGGGATGCCAATAACTGCAGGTCCAAAATTACTGGATTACTGGATTACTTCTAGCCAGAAAGGCTTCATTTTTGGGCACTTGCACCACATGTGTAACATTGTACCCACCTCCAAGGAGCATCTCCAACAGTTGGGATTAATTTCTTTATTAAATTTATGGAGTTTTGCCGGGGTCATGTACCACCTCGACAGGACCTTGTACCCCTTCTCTTGTACCTTTGTGCATCTAGAGGATTTTTTTGGTGCTATTAGTGCCCTATTTATTTCACAGGGGGAAGAGATCTGTTTAGGTCCGCCTCTCATTTGGTTATAAAAGGTCATTTTCCCTTGAGACTGCTGCGAAATTAGTAGCTTGTATAAGGCCGCTACAAGTCTCTTAGGATGATTACTGCTCATTGCTTTCTATCGGCGAAATAACGCTGCAAAAACACTGAAAGAAGTGACATGCTGCAGTTTTCAAAAACACAGCAGTTTTCCAATTCAGCAAGGAAAAAAAAACAATGTGTGTGCATGAGATTTCTGAAATCTCATAGCTTTGTCCTGGTGCTGTAAAACGCAGTTGCAGAAAAAAAAACACAACGTATGAACATAGACTTAGTTTGGATCACTGGTAATGGTATGAACACTAATTGTAAATTAAATAAAAGGTAATTAAGCCTAACAACTGGCAATGTGCTAACATGAAAAAAAAATCTTGCATAAAGTAGACATTACACTCCATGCTGCTAAGTTTGGATGGGTTTTCCTGCCCAGCCCTTAGTGAATATGACTGTGCTGAGGTTTGCGCAGTATATGTGATCAAATATCGTTTTCAAGATTGATTTTGCACTCGTTTTTATTTTTACGTTGGAAATTGAGTTCCCTTTATTATAGTCAGAGCCGATGAGAACTTTGTGAAGGTTATTTCCAAATACAACACAGAGTCAAGCATGTGACTGATGTCTCTGCGGTTCATAGTGAAAAAAGACCTGTTATTTAGTGGTGCGCTCCTGACTGTTCTTGGCCATTAGATTTATTTGGTAAATCTAAAGTGTGAAGGTGAATATAAAAGGCACAAGGAAGACATAAGAGGCCACACATGGTGGGACGGCTGTGCGGTGCTGCTGAAAACATCAGGGTGTGCTGATAAACCTGTGTGCATTCAGAAAATTCACCTCAGCATGTTAATGACCCAAATGTATAAATATATAAATATATATATATATATATATATATATATATATATATATATAGTGAAAAAAATTGGAACAGCATCCAGAGAATACCTTCAGTCACGGTGCAAAGCTCTCCCAGCCAGCAATCCAAATGGCCTCAAACAATATAAGAAAAAAAGAAAAGCAGCACCAAATAATAAAAAATGTGGACTTTATTGCCTGAACGGCGTGGCAACGTTTCGGATATCAAATCCTTTCTCAAGCTTATAATATACAGTACAGACCAAAAGTTTGGACACACCTTCTCATTTAAAGATTTTTCTGTATTTTCATGACTATGAAAATTGTACATTCACACTGAAGGCATCAAAACTATGAATTAACACATGTGGAATTATGTACTTAACAAAAAAGTGTGAAACAACTGAAATTATGTCTTATATTATAAGTTCTTCAAAGTAGCCACCTTTTGCTTTGATGACTGCTTTGCACACTCTTGGCATTCTCTTGATGAGCTTCAAGAGGTAGTCATCGGGAATGGTTTTCAATTCACAGGTGTGCCCTGTCAGGTTTAATAAGTGGGATTTCTTGCCTTAGGCCAGCGTCACACTGTGCCGAGTGCAATGCGATAAAAAATTGTATTGCACTCGGACCAATGTTAAGCAATGGGGCAGCTCCCAGCAGCCAACTTTTTGTCGGCCGTTTTCCTCGGTCTGAGACAATCGCAGCGCACACCACTCGGATATCATCCGAGTGATGTGCGTTATAAGCGGACCCCAGCAATGGAGGAGATGGAGAAATTCATTTCTCCGCCTCCTCCGCAGCTGTGCTCTGATCCTCCCTGTGCGAGAGAATTGGAGCACAGACGCATGACACTCAGCTCCTGCTCTGCTGTGAGCAGGAGCTAAGTGTCATTAGCATATCGCATCCGATGCTCTCGCATCGGATGTAATACGCTAGTGTGACCCCAGCCTGTTAAATGGGGTTGGGACCATCAGCTGTGTTGTGCAGAAGTCTGGTGGATACACAGCTGATAGTCCAACTGAATAGACTGTTAGAATTTGTATTATGGCAAGAAAAATCAGCTAAGTAAAGAAAAACGAGTGGGCATCATTACTTTAAGAAATGAAGGTCAGTCAGTCCAAAAAATTGGGAAAACTTTGAAAGCGTCCCCAAGTGCAGTGGCAAAAACCATCAAGCGCTACAAAGAAACTGGCTCACATGAGCACCTCCCCAGGAAAGGAAGACCAAGAGTCACCTCTGCTTCTGAGGATAAGTTTATCCGAGTCACCAGCCACAGAATTCGCAGGTTAACAGCAGATCAGATTAGAGACCAGGTCAATGCCACACAGAGTTCTAGCAGCAGACACATCTCTACAATATCTGTTAAGAGGAGACTTTGTGCAGCAGGCCTTGATGGTAAAATAGCTGCTAGGAAACAACTCCTAAGGACAGGCAACAAGCAGAAAAGACTTGTTTGGGCTAAAGAACACAAGGAATGGACATTAGACCAGTGGAAATCTGTGCTTTGGTCTGATGAGTCCAAATTTGAGATCTTTGGTTCCAACCACCGTGTCTTTGTGCGACGCAGAAAAGGTGAACGGATGGACTCTACATGTCTGGCTCCCACCGTGAAGCATGGAGGAGGAGGTGTGATGGTGTGGGGGTGCTTTGCTGGTGACACTGTTGGGGATTTATTCAAAATTGAAGGCATATTGAACCAGCATGGCTACCACAGCATCTTGCAGCGGCATGCTATTCCATCCGGTTTGTGTTTAGTTGGACCATCATTTATTTTTTCCAAACACACCTCCAGGCTGTGTATATATGTATATGTGTGTGTGTGTTTTGTCGAATATTTAGTTTGAAAACTATGTGTAAATGACAGAGAATTGCTATAAGTAAAAGCTCATGTTAAAATCGCATTGCAGTCTGATAGTAATTGCACTGCATTCGGATGTAAATCGGATGCTAGGTGTGAAATCGGATTGCACTCGCATTACACTCCTGCGACTCTCAGCAGGGAGATTCGGAGTGATTTTCCATACGCCAAGTTTGACGCTGGCTTTAAGCTGCGTTCTGCGCGGCACGGTGGTGGCTTTTGCATTGTAAGCCTAAGGAGCGTAGAACTAGGCCCCATAGACTTACATTGTAAAAGAGACTTTGGGCTCACGCATGGATTATAGTTGCAATTGCGATGATGTCACTCGGAAGCAGAGAAGAACAGCGCCGGACATCGGAGAGAGCCGGTAGACAAGTATATTCATACGCTCACACTACATTACCTGCACATACACACATTTAATGTGGTAATGCTTCTTTAACACATATTTGTCTGCTGACAAACTAAAGTGGTATAATTCCTAGGGAGACCATCGACAGGATGATGAATTAAACATTAAATGTGGAATGACACAATATTTGAGATAAAGCGTACCGTTATTTCATTTAGAGTGCTAATACTAGGACAGCGGATCAACTGATTTATATTATTAGACTGTATAGTAATAATCTGCACTGAAATGAAGCACATTTTATCCATCCTCAGACTTTAAATACATTGTACATGAGTCACTGAACAATTGTGCCATGGTACAAAGTGAATCACATACTTGCAGTTTTTACATTTGAGTCCAAATAGCATCCCTTTCCCGCAGACAGTACAGGTCTGAGACATCCAGTACTTGGTGGAGAACCTGAGAAACAAGGAAAGTGCATTACGTTCTCCCCCAGACAAAGCTGTGCTACATATACTAGTCATTCCCTAATAGAGATGCCCTTTGCTGGCTACAGTCAAGACTTTCTGGCCCTCATAACCCGCAGAAATAGTTCTTCAAACCTTCTCATTTCCGCCAGATATAAAGATTAATTTGTTTTCTGCTTTTTACGATTTTGCAGGAGAAGGATTATAATGTAACAAAGTCAATAAAAGCCCCCTTCAGTCTGGCATTTAACTTTTTCCCTTTCACCCATCATTGCATTTTGGAGATTTAGTGGAAGTTTCTATGAAGAAATAATTAGGGTGATAAATAAATATTTAAATGGCATTTGTTACAATATTTCACAGGACAAACTAAACACATTGTTAGATCCCTTAGACCCGAAGAGGCTGGTATAAAGTGCTTTTAGAAAAAAAAAAATCCTGATTAATATTAAGACAAACATTTTACAAGTCCACCTCATTTTCATTAAAGTATCAGGAACGGAAACATTCACATAGGATTATACAGCAATTCTGATGCAGAATTTCAAAGTAAGTACACCAGCCACATTAGGTCTAGGTAATTTCTTTAACAATGTATGCAGTTTGTAATGTGAATTCTGGTAACGGAATCAGAGAGCACCATAATGTTGTAGCAGTGACCCTTATTACATGGATGTGTCACTTATTAGGCTGTGTTTTGATGTTTCAATACAATCACTGTTTTAACAGCAGGAGATTATCATTACAGGACAAATGGCATTGTGCATCCTAGTCCAACCACGCCCCCAGCACTGTATACAGAAAGCTGCCAATCAGTGGTGTGGACGGGGTTATACAGAGCTCAACATTCCAAGCTCTGTAGATCAACAGCAGAGAAAACTGTGATTCTATCATAACTTCTGCACCCAGTAAACTAAGAGACACATTGCTGGAATCAGGGTCTCTATCCCTACCTCCTGCTGCTGTCAGATTACAATATATAAAATTAAAACTATAGGAAATTTTTTAAAAAAGGAATCTTCCTTCCCTACTCTTGTCTATGGGCTGCATCTAATATTGAAGCTCAGCTCCATTCATGTGAATGAGACTGAGCTGCAACACCAAACACGACCTAAGAACAAGAGTGCACCTCTTTCTGGGAATGGATGACTCTAAGGTTAAATAACATCTTTAATTGTATGAATAAGCGTTATCTGCTCTGAATTATTGTGCTGCATAATGTGGAGAATGGTTGGATTTTTTTATTGCACTCTGTCTTTATGTCAGTATACTGTGTTATTGCTGATGTGTCCAAGGAAGAAATATGAATTATTTGAATTATATTTACATTTTTGACTTTAACTCCACTTTCATCAGGAGTTTGCATGTGAAGTCTAGCATCTCTTATACTTCCCCAAGAGATATACTTGATTGTCATTTTCATTTTAACATGAAGTTGTGTCGTCCTGATTTTATTTTCCACCAACAATGACTTTTAAATTTTGCAACATGAAGGATTTACCAGAATGTGCAGAATGGACATCATTATGTCTGCCTGATATCAAACTTCATACACCAAGTATTAACCTAGTCCAATATTCACGCGGGAAAACGTCTTATCGATGCCCAGGATGGGGAGGAAGGATTGGGCTCTATCTGCAATGCTCATACAAAATACGTCCATTTCAACAGTGTCGAGTTTATTGCACTACCGCCAGGCCTCAAGTTAATTTGATTTCCTTTTATCATCCTTGCTGAGTTTTATCTCATCTTAATAGTTCAGTTGCTGAAATGGGATTCAAATTCAGGCCAGATCCTCCTTCTTGGGAGACGAGTGAGGGAGCGAGAGAGGAGAAGACGAGATTGCTCCCAAGTAGGATGCGAACGGCTCCGTTCTTCTTACACAGGATAATCAATCACCTCGTATTAAACACAGGAACATATTACTATCCCGGAATACTATGGTTAACGCTTACAGACAAATACTGAGTGGCAGGGCAGGTGAAGGGCTTTGTACTTTATCCGTATGAGGCACCACAATTCTTAGGCTATGTTCACACTTTGCGGATTTTGCTGCGGATCCGCAGCGGATTTGACCGCTGCGGATCCGCAGCAGTTTCCCATGAGTTTACATTACAATGTAAACCTATGGGAAACAAAAAACGCTGTGCACATGCTGCAGAAAAATCCGCGCGGAAACGCTGCGGATTACATTCCGCAGCATGTCACTTCTTTTCTGCGGATTTTCACCTGCTCCAATAGAAAACTGCAGATGAAAATCCGCAGAAGAAAACGCAGTAAAAACCGCGATAAATCCGCAGTAAAAACCGCAACGGGTTTTCACTGCGGATTTTGGAATTCTGCTGCGGAAAAATCCGCAGTGGAATCCGCAAAGTGTGAACATAGCCTAATACGTTTAGTCCCTTGTTTCCACAAAACTGTTTATGTTATTATGTTACAATGTTTTTTGTTTTGTTTTTTCTTTTATTTTTCACTTATTTTTTTTTTACGCTACACAACTACTCCATGTCCTGCTTTAAAGTTAGTGGCTTTACCATCTAGTAAATTTTTCACGCACCATAAAAGTGCCCCATAAAATGCACATAGTGCACAGCAATGGCAAAATGATATTGTTTTGCAGATGTTTTGACATTTCTTATAACCGTTTTCAGAACTGAAGTGAAATGCTCATTTATTTGCACTGACATTTATTCTCAGCTGCATGCACAGCATAATTATTTATTTTTGTCTGTTATTAAATGCTATAAGCTAATATGGTAGATATGACATGGTGTTCTTTTACTGCATATAAAGACTAGAAGAAATTAATACACAGTTCAGAGTGACATAACAAATGGTTTATACCAATTTATTAACATATTTATTATTTGTTAAATTGGGATGTTAATTTAGTAATTCCACTTTGATTAGTGCTATAGTTAGCATTATTTTCAATCATGATTAGCACTGGCAGTCCAGTACATCCATAAGCTGAGTGCACGGCCGAAGCAAAACAGAGCGCGGAGGATAAATCACAACTTTTCTGATCATATTTCTGGCTTTGAAAAGTGAGTTTTAAATCCATTTATAATGTAGCCTAATGACACTAAATGGAATATCTTTACTGTCTCAATATTGTTATTGCATATCACAGCAATAGCTTTCCAACAATGAACTACAATGAACAGTTAAGCAAGTTGAAGATGAAATTATCTTTAAATGGGCTAAAGTTAACAATGACACACTTGCTTTGTATTTTAGGATATATATATATATATATATATATATATATATATATATATATATATATATATATAGAGTAATTTTTTTACATTTAAAAAATTACAAACAGGAAAATGGACTGATGCAAAAGTTTGGACACCCTGCATGGATAGTATCTAGTAGCATCACCTTTTGCATGTATCGGCCTGTAAACACATTTTTGTAGCCAGCCACGAGGCTTTAAAATTTTGTTTGAGGGATTTTCATCCATTCTTCCTTGGAAAATTCTTCCAGTTCTGTGAGATTACTGGGTCGTCTTATATACACTGCTATTTTGAGGTGTAGCCTCAGATTTTCAATGATGTTCAGATCAGGGGACTGTGAGGGCCATTGTAAGCTTGCACCTTTTGAGGCAGTCATTGTGGATTTTGGCATGTGCTCAGGATCATTATCCATTTGTTGAATCATTTTTTTCAACTTCAGCTTTTTTACAGATGGTGTTATGTTTGCATCAAGAATTTGTTGAAATTTCACTGAATCAATCCTTCCCTCTACCTCTGAAATGTTCCTCGTGACATTGGCTGCAACACAACCCCAAAGTATGATTGATCCATCCCCATGCTTAATGGTTGTCGAGATTTTCTTTTCCTGAAATTCTGTGCCCTTTCAACTCCACACATACCTTTGATCATTGTGACCAGAGTTCTATTTTGACCTCTTCGGTCCACAGGACTTGTTTCCAAAATGCATCAGGCTTGAATTTTATAGCGAGGATGTAGGAGAGGTTTTCTTTTGATGACTCTTCCATGAAGGCCATATTTGTGCAAGTGTCTTTGAACAGTAGGATTCAGATTTGCCTCTCTCTAGCAATCCTACAAGCAGCTCTTACTGAAATTTTGCCTTGTTTTCCAGACCTTATCTTGACCTCCATGGTACCTGTTAACTGCCATTTCTTAATTACATTTCAAATGGAGGAAAGAGCAACTTGAAAACGCTTTGCTGTCTTCATATAGCCTTCTCCTGCTTTGTGAGCCTACACCATATTCATTCTCATAGTGTTAGGCAGCTGCTTAGAAGTACTCATGGCTGTGTTTTTTTGGCACAAGGTTGGAAGAGGCTTGGTTTTTATAAAGTTGGAAAATTTGCATCACCTGGCTTTTTTCTAAAAATGACAGGGAGCAAGCCATAACGCTAATAGGCTATTTAATGTCTGAAACCTTGGTCAATGTCATTTGAGCACACAAATCTCCAAGGGTGTGATTTTTAAAATATTAAAAATGACAACATATATTTTTTGGGGGGGCTAAAATACAAAGTAAATGTGTCATCTTTAGCCTATTAGAAATCATTTAATCTTCAAATTGTTTAAATGTTCACAATAACAGTAATTTTAACCAGGGGTGCCCAAACTTTTACAAGCCACTGTATTTCATACATACATGTGAACATATACAGTATGTATATTAAAATTACTCATGTAGTCTGAGCAAATGAATCTCTGAAGGTGGGCATTCAATACAAAATTTTAATTAGTGGGTTGTTTAAATTACTGTGCAATCATATAATTCTACCATGTTTATAGAAGATGGCATTAAATTAAAGACACTAATCACCTTTAATCTGCCAACCTGTAATTTATAATATTCTACAATACATGCTATTAGCACTGAATCATGAGCACAAACCAGAGAACTAGACATTAATAATAATAATAATAATAATAATAATAAACCTAGGTGATTATTACCTTTTTCTGCACAACACGTATATCCCTTAAACTGGTTTATCAATGCATATCAGACTAGGCATGAAATATTTTTTCAACATTAACATTTCTGTTTTAGGTTAATAATTTCTTGTAGAACTAAGCTGAATGATTTGCTGGATATACTATGTGGAGAAAAGTATTGGGACACCAATTCTAAATCCATGGGTATTAATCTGGAGTTGTACCCCCTTTGCACCTAAAACACTTTCCACTCTTCTGGGAAGGTTTTCTCCAAGGTGTGGATTTTTTGTTCATTCATCCAGAAGAGCATTTAAAAGGTCAGACACTGATGCTGGTGGAGAGGCCATGGCTCACAATCTCCATTCTAGTTCACAACAAAGCTGTCCCTTGTGGTTAAGGTCAGGACTGGACAGTCAAGTTCTGCCACACCAAATGCTCAAACATGCCTTTATAGACCTTGCTTTGTGCACTGGGCACAGTCATAGTGGAACAGAAAGGTCAACCCCTCGAAAAACAAGCCCATAGCATTATCTCTCCTCCTCCAAACCATACAGTCAGCAAATTGCAGTCAGACAGGTAATGTTCTCCTGGAATTCACCAAAACCAGACTCATCCATCAGATTTCCAGAGAAGTGTGACACATTATTCTACAGAATGCGATTCTACTGCCCTCGAGTTCAGTGGCGGTGTGCTTTACATCACATAAAAAGAGAGATTACAGAAATCCAAACATCATTTCAAGCAGAATGGGTGTCGTGATTTGCCAGAATCTGATGCTGCATTTCGAGTTTTGCAAACTTGATTTGTAGCATGCAATTCTGGAAAATTAAGACACCCATTCTGCTTCAAATTATCCTTGGACTAGGGCAATCTTACCTTTCTTAGGGTTTAAGATACTTGTGGATATAAGATTGATTTTCTTTGCATTCCGTATTCATTACTGGATAACTAGAGTGTTGCTATAACTATGATATTTGGACTTAAAGGGAACCTGTCACCAGGTTTTGCCGATACGAGTTACGGCCGCCCCCTTTCAGGGCTGATATACAGCATCCTATAATGCTGTATATAATCCCCCCGATCCGACCTGTAAGAGAAGAAAAATAACTTTTATTATACTCACCTGCAGGGTGGTCTGGTCTGAGGGGTGTCGCTCTTCTTGGTCCATCTTCTCACGATCCCCATCCTCCTGCTTGCTTTGTGTGCTTGACACATCCGCAAAGTCTCCCCGGAATCACGCTCCTGCGCAGGCGTACTTATCTGCCCTGTTTAGGGCAAAGCAAAGTCCTGCAGTCAGAGAGGCCCAGCGACTGCGCACTGCAGGACTTTGTTCTGCCCTCAACAGGGCAGATAAGTACGCCTGCGCAGGAGTGTGATTCCGGGGAGCCTTTGTGGATGATGCAAGGACGCATCATCAATATGAAGCAAGCAGGAGGGCGGCATCTCAAGAAGATGTGAGGTGCCGGACCACGAAGAGAGACACCCATTGTAGAATGCCCTCAAAGGGAGTGGCTGTAACTCATATTGGCCAAACCTGGTGACAGGTTCACTTTAACACCAACCCGTCAAATGATTGGAATTGTGCTTGGTGATGTGAGGCTTGCAAGCTACGTCTTGTCCATGGAAACCCATGTCTTGAGGTTCCTAGACCATAGTTTTTGTTCCGATGTTAATGTCAAAGAAGATTTGGACTCTGAGTCAGCATAGCATTAGTGACTATTATGCACTATGTGTCTTGGCACTTGGCAACCCCACTCTGTAACTTAGAATGGTCTTGATTTTGTGGCTGAGTTGCAGTGGCTTCTAGCGTATCCACTTTTCAATAATAAAACTTATAGTTGATGGAGGAATATTTAAAAAGGGAAGACATTTTGTGAACTGACTTATTAAAATGGTGCCATCCTATTACAGGACCACGCTCAAGTTCAGCGAGCTCCACTTATTCCTTCACAAATGTTTGTAAAGACAGACTGCATGAACAGGTGCTTGATTGTATACATCTGTTGCAATGGGACTGGACAAACAAACTGACTTCAATGATGATGAGGGGGTGTCCCAATTCTTTTGTGCAAAAAGTGTAGCTGGTAACAGGCATAAGTTTAAAAGATTTTTTATGCAATTGAAAAACTGATTCACACTGTGGATAGCAACAGAAATGCTTAGAATACAAAAAATCTGTTGTTGCTTTGCTTTCTGATATAATCTAGTGGTGGGGTTATTTAAATTAGTAATAAGAAAGTTTGCATTTGACTTGCTCTTTCTATCTGCTGCCATTCTTCTACAATTAGAGCTGCTATCTAACATATTTGACAGCTGAATTCCATGCTGCACTTGCCAAAAGTGCATGGTAGTTCCATTCCAAGAGAGGGGTTAACTCTTAACATACCAGTCAGCTCTCTGCACCCCATTAATTTCTATACAACCTTTAGCAGCTCACCTTCCTCCACATCCTACTCAGTTCCTGACAAGTTACTGCTATAAATCTTACAAAATCACCACTCCCACCATAGGCTGTTCTTAGAGCAGTACTCCTAAACATGGCTCTCACTATCCTAAGACATGTGCTTGATCAAATGTCCAGTTACCTCTGTGTAATTATAGTGATAGCAGTGTACACTCTAATTCAAACCACTGCTAGCTGAATATGTTACAGCGGACCTTGTGCTGAGCTTTATGGTTCTACTAATACTGCAGGTCTGCTACTCAGAACTGTCATTCAAGCAAGAGTGCCCTCCCTGCCCTGCCCCCAGGAAGAAAGGAGACTACTGCTCTGATCTGCTCAAGAAACAACATGAGAACACCCTTAAACACATATTTTGCTTTCAACCCCAAGATACATACAATTTTATTATGATAATAACATGGATGTTTTGGTAGACCACAGCTGGGAAAAGGCTCTTTGTAAGAATAGATTAGATTATTTGGTGCAAATCAAAATGTGTCTTAAATGTCCCGTGTTTTAGATTCAAATCTTGAGGAGAACTTTTCCGTTGTCTTTCCCTTATACATTTATCTTTAGGTTCTATTTCTTAAGTGAATATGTGCACAAAATTGGTGTTATATAAAGGTCAAGAAATATAACCAATTGGTTATAAAGTCACTGGAGCATGATTAAAATATAATTTTGGCATCTGGGTGCCTACTTCTATCGTTTTATATTGATTATGATTATACCTGTGTTTGATGGAGTTTCCCAGATCTCTGCGTGGAATCTGTGGGGACCAGCGAGGCACTGACAGTGTGTCTAAAAGTAAAAAAAAAAAAGAAGACAACATAGCATTAAGAGCATTAACAACCAGCAACATAATTCAAGGTTACAAATTGCAAAATGTATGAATTTGTTACCAAGGACTGTATTTTATCAATGAACACAATGTAAGCACAAGCAGCAATATCAGCTAAATACACGTATTGATAACCACAACAGAACCAGCAAGAGTATCGCAGTGTGAATGTACTATATGGAATTATAAAATTAGCAGAACCATATATTGTTGCTGAAAATCTTGACAAAAGATAGATCTGAAAGAGAACTAGGGCAGCTGGGGAAATTCGGATTTCTGTCAGCTTACCTTACAATCAATCACCGACTATGAACTATTGAACAGAAGTCTGTATTTTTTTCTCATTTGTCCTGTAACTACAGGCTGCCAGAAACTGCAAATTTCAGTCTATTGACGGGATCTCAAAGCAATCAGCTCTGATATTCCATCCCCAGACTGAAAGCTTGCTACCCTACTCTACTGTGAAATCGCTCACACTACAAGATCCCATTAGGACAAATATATTTAATAGATTTGCTAATGTTGGAGTTTATTCAGATAACCTCAAACCGCAGGCTTTATGTCTCAAATGTATATAAAAGTGGCAAATAAAATACAAGCAAAACAAGTGCCGTCATACAAAAAATTGTCTCTTTGCGCAGTGTAGACACGCACCAGTTGAACTAGTTCGATTTTTTTTCCTCAACACCTTAGAAATCAGGATCATTTATCATATTTAAGCAACAATTACAAAAAGCACTGAAGCTATAAAGCAGGATACAGTTATCTGGAACAAAGCAGCGGTATGACCCATATACATAATATTGCTCCTTAGATTTCATCTCTCTCTCCTGATTCCCCCTAATACATGACCAAACCCGGCCAAGTGGTCATGTGCTCTAAGAAAGCCCAGTATATGTCAGAGGGTCGGCCAGTCAAGCTAAAGTCGGCAGGTTGGGAGGAATTTAACTTACTGTGTATATGGGGACATGCAGACCAGAAGTCTCATGATTAAGGTTGGGCGGAACAAATTACTGGACTCTGGTGCATCAACTATGTCAGTAGTCTCTGGCTGCTGGAAAGGAGGCTTGCGAATCTAACATTCTGGGATCCCCTGAGCGACTTTTAATTAGCCAGTCTGGCATGACATGATCATTTTTAGTACAACACACAGATGACTTTGTTAGCCCTGCTAACCAAAAGTCATGTCGGCTATCCCAGAAGGTAAGAGATTCACGACCCTCCAATACAGTAGCCAGAGACAACTGAACTGGCCTTTGCAGGTGTTTTTTCTTAATTATTCTAATTTACTGAGATAATGACTTTTGGGTTTTCATTGGCTGTAAGCCAAAATCATCAACGTTAACAGAAATAAACACTTGAAATAGATCGCTCTGTTTGTAATGACTCTACATAATATATGAGTTTCACTTTTTGTATTGAAGAACTGAAACAAATTCACTTTTTGATGATATTCTAATTTAGTGAGAAGCACTTGAATCCAATTCCAAATCACCCTGAAAATCAAAGTAAAAAATTGAAATCCCAGGAGAACTAATTCACATGAATTTCATTATGGCAGTAGTTTGAATGCCTGCATGCACTCCTGATAATGTCTGGGCAAGCTCCTGGCGTTGTCTTGGAAGATCTCTTCTCACATCAGGACTAGCACATCAGTAACCTCTTGGACAATTTGTGTTACTACTTGGTAGCATTGGATGAAGGTTTTCAGTTGGATTCAGGTCAATCAATGCTTTCATCATCAAAGACCTGCCTATACAATCTGACTACAAAAGGCCAGATATTGTTATGTAGCAACCCAACCCCCACTGCACTAGATTGATAATGGCTCTGACTATTTCATTTTGAAACCTGCAGGCAGAGGTCCCATTTCTGGATGCCAGGTCTCCTGCCACCATGATGTAGTCCATTTCTGACAGTTTAGACTGAAACTTGTACACCAATATCCTGCTGGAGGTCATGTTATAGGGTTCTGGCAGTGCTTCTCCCGTTTCTCCTCGCATAAAGGAGCAAATCGGGGTAATCCTTGACGCTGATCTCTCCTTCAAACCACATATCCAAGCCCTTTCCACTTCCTGCCGACTTCAACTCAAAAATATTTCACAAATCCGTTCATTCCTCAACCATGAATCTGCAAAAACCCTAGTCCATGCCCTCATCATCTCTCGCCTTGACTACTGCAACCTCCTGCTCTGTGGCCTCCCCTCTAACACTCTCGCACCCCTCCAATCTATTCTAAACGCTGCTGCCCGACTAATCCACCTGTCCCCCCGCTATTCCCCGGCCTCTCCCCTCTGTCAATCTCTTCACTGGCTCCCCATTGCCCAGAGACTCCACTACAAAACCCTAACCATGACGTACAAAGCCATCCACAACCTGTCTTCTCCATACATCTGTGACCTCGTCTCCTGGTACTTACCCACACGCAACCTCCGATCCTCACAAGATCTCCTACTCTACTCCCCTCTTATCTCCTCTTCCCACAATCGTATACAAGATTTCTCTCGCGTATCACCCCTACTCTGGAACCCTCTACCACAACACATCAGACTCTCGCCTACCATCGAAACCTTCAAAAAGAACCTGAAGACCCACCTCTTCCGACAAGCCTACAACCTGCAGTAACCACCGACCGACCAAACCGCTGCATGACCAGCTCTACCCTCACCTACTGTATCCTCACCCATCCCTTGTAGATTGTGAGCCTTCGCGGGCAGGGTCCTCTCTCCTCCTGTACCAGTTATGACTTATATTGTTTAAGATTATTGTACTTGTTTTTATTATGTATACCCCTCCTCACATGTAAAGCGCCATGGAATAAATGGCGCTATAACAATAAATAATAATAATAATAATAATAAATACTGGTCCTTCCTCTTAGTTGCTGCCCTTCTATGTCCCCACCTGGCTCTCCTTGTGTAACGGCCTGTGTCCTGCTATCTGCTCCATGCTCTTGACACAGTGATAGAAAGCAGCAATCCCATGATGTCAGGCTGTCAGTGACATCCTTAGGATGAACGGTACCCTGTGCACAATTTCTCTTTGGTACCTCAAGCTCATTTTTTTTTTTCTCAGGACACATGCATGGGCGTGTTTGTTATTTGTAAGCATGTAACCAAGCATGGCACCTGCTTGGCTTTTAGTGTGGCCGTATAACCTTTTTATAAGAGGTTTCTAGTACTATTAGTATTACCACAATCAAAAATCTGTCACTATTCGCTAGTTAAATGCAGAAAAGAGGACATATTACACAATGCTCAAAATTATTCCATACAATAATATTTTATTAATAATCACATAATAAAACACTGACAATTTTTTTTTTAAAGAAAATTACCTCCAATGTGAGCAGGGCCGGACTGGCCATCGGGCAGATCTGGCAAATGCCAGAAGGACCGGTGGCAGTCGTGGGCCACTCGCCAGCGCCGACACCCCCTTTGCCACCGCATTCAAATATACCATGTACAGTTGAATGCAATGATGGAGGAGAGAGCATCTGCTGACACTCCCTCTCCCATCATTCCCCGCTCTGCCTGGCGCTGACACTGCGGGTGCGCGATTACATCATATCATCGTGCACCGGCTGTGTGACCGGGCAGACTGCAGCTGCTGAGACCGGAGCCAGAAGCAGCACTGGGCACGAGGAGAGGTGAGTGTATTTTTTTTTTAAAATATATCACTGAGTGAAAACTGGATTGTCGGGCTATTGGAGGGGCATTACATTCTATGGGGGCTGTGCTGCGTTACATTATATGGGGGCTCTGCTGCGTTACATTATATGGAGGCTCTGCTGCGTTACATTCTATGGGGGCTGTGCTGCGTTACATTCTATGGGGGCTGTGCTGTGTTACATTCTATGGGGGCTGTGCTGCGTTACATCCTATGGGGGCTGTGCTGCATTACATTCTTTAGGGGCTGTGCTGCATTACATTCTATGGGGGCTGTGCTGCATTACATTCTATGGGGGCTGTGCTGCATTACATTCTATGGGGCTGTTCTGCATTACATTCTATGGGGGCTGTGCTGCAGTACATTCTATGGGGGCTGGCTGCATTACATTCTATTGGGGCTGGCTGAATTACATTCTATGGGGCTGGCTGCATTACATTCTTTGGGGGCTGGCTGCATTACATTCTATGGGGGGCCGGCTGCATTACATTTTATGGGGGCTGGCTGCATTACATTCTATGGGGAAGCCCCCTGAGGAAGTGTGGACGAAACGCGCGTCGGGGTGTAGGAACGAGGACACGGACATCATACACTATGTAAGTAAGCTATATTCAATATACAGACAGGAGCTTTGGCTAATTGGTGCCGCTATGTGTATGGGATATTTACCTACTGAGTGCATATGGCTACATAGCATTAGATATTTTGTTGTTAAACAACCCAGCACTATGGCACTTTAATTGAATTTTCTGGCAATGAATTGGTGTGTTGCCTTATGCTGAAAGCTTAATTTGTGGTATGTTTATTGCTTATGATTAAAACGAGTGTTTTTGTTGATAGTCCGTATTATTTGTGTTCATCACATTGGAGGTAATTTTCTTTTTTTTTTTAAAAATAGTCAGTGTTTTATTATGTGATTATTAGTAAAATATTATTGTATGGAATAATTTTGAGCATTGTGTAATATGTCCTCTTTTTTGCATTTTACTAGCGAATAGTGACAGATTTTTGATCGCGGTAGTCTATTTATAACACAATGAAAACCATAGGATCACGAAATTGATTGATTTAATACTATTAGTATTAGTAGGTTTCTTGTATACTGATGACCAATCCTTAGAGGGGTTTCAACATACGTATGACACCCCATCATCAGCTGTTTCAGCCCTGGATAGATGAATAGTGTACAAAGCTGAAACAGCGCAGCTCCACACAAAATGCACTGGCTTCTCAGGTGCTGCAACTTGGCTACCAATAGAGTGAATCTGATCTGCAGTGCCCAAGAATGTCCACTACGCAGTGAAGGGCACTGTGGTGTCCTAGCTCAAAACACTTTGTTGGCCATGATGCCACATGACCTGCGAACTGCTGAACATTGGGTGGAGGGTGTTACACCTGAGACGGTCGGATACTGATTACCGATAGCGATACACCATCAATATCTAAATACTGGAAACATTAAAAAAAATTAGCAAGTTCCCACTTTGCAATTTACCTCCAATTTGTCTCCATTTTCAAAAAGGAAAATATTTTTTATTCTTTGGTTTACTGCTTGTTGTCTGGGTTACCAGACACCTCTACAGGATAATCAGAGGTAGGTGGTTTCCTAGTCAAGGAGTGCAGCACTTGCACGCTTTTTACTGTTCTGATGCTGGCCAGATTTTTGGATCTGGAAATCTTTAGTGCCATAGTGCTCCTCCAATGTGCTAACAAAATAAAGTTGCTTTGCTTGCAACATGGAATAGTGCACAGTTTGGGCCTGTGGCTCAAACATGTTGTCAGGATCCATTTTTGGATTTGTGGCAGATCTGGTTTCCCTAAGATTAAAACTTTTTCCTTCCAGTTCATCAGGGGTTAATGCATTTTTCCTCGGTGGCCTGCTGGTGTAATTGCATTGCTGCTGGGTCAGTTGATGTGGGTGGCGACCACTCCCACCATCCTTCAAGAGGTTACCTGATGCATCAGCTGACTGTTGGTGTTAGAGTTCATTCTGTAGCGACCAAGCTGGGAAAAGGAGCTTGCTGGGAGCAGTTGTTCGTAAGCTGAGTTTGGTATTTCATTCATGCTGTGCTGTGCTTTGCAGCAGTGAGCTAAGTGTTGTTTTCCTTTACCTTGTCAGTCATACCTTCTCTTTGTGTTGTATTAGTGCAGCTGTGGGACCAGTGTCCTCAATTGCCAAATCCCTATCTAGGGATAGGTGCAGGGCAAGTGAGGGCTAGGTATCCTGCTCAGAGACAGGATGAAAAAACCTGTATAGGGATGTCGGGGAGATCAGGGCATATCCTTAAGAGAGTGCAGGAGATGTCCATCTCCCCGTTCCCTATCGCAGGGCCCACTGTTGTAATGGTGTCCCCGGTGTTCCCTTGTTTGTTGTGCTATTGGTGATCGACCTACAGTTGGGTCGTTTCATACGAGGTCAGTCACTATCGTGACATTAACACCGACCATCACATTTTTTCAGGTGAGACATGGAATAAATGCAGGCCTTTGCCCAACTGCTCCAGACTCCCACCACTGAGCTTAAGGAGCTGCATGGTGAGGTGGTGCAGCAGCTGCAGCAGTTGTTGGGGTTCAGGGTCTCAGCTCAGGTACAGGCTCAATCAGAACCAAAGATATCTTTCCCTGACAGGTTCTCTGGAGGTAGAGATACATTTTTGTTTTTTAAGGAAGCCTGCAAGTTGTACTTCAGGCTCTGCCCTCGTTCATCAGGGAGTGAGGAACAACGGCTGGGAATCATCGTTTCAAACACATTTTGCAGCTCTCTGAGCTCTGCTGTATTGCAATAATATTACAACACTGTCTGCCTGTGAGATAGAAGCTGATAGGAACCTTCAGATATGTCAGGTATAATCACACACAGTTCTGCAGTGAGATCAGGAGAGCAGAGAGAAGCCATTACACATCACACTGGTAACTCCACCTTCAACATATACAATAATCTCCTGAGAAAAAGTTATCTTCCAGACAACATGCTCCCCGTAGCCTGGAAGTGGTCATTTATATAAAGTGATAAAAGATGATTTCTCCACAAGGCATCTGCTATGAGACACACAGGGATGACATTCTATAAACTGTATGTCCATATTGATAGTTAAATAAGTCAAATGTGGTGATGGATTCCCTTTAAAGTGTGCTCCTGTTTGCTTAGATGATGTACCCAAGGCCCCTTTCACATGTACATTTTCATGTGCATGTTTAATCCTGTTTTTACCGGATAAAGCACAAAGTCTAGCCAGATGTTCACATGTATGTGTTTTTGCCAATCACCAGTCCACAAAAAAAAGAGCGACATTTCAGCTTTTGTTTCAATTTGTGAATCAAATTCACCTATTCAAATCAGTGGGTCCATAAAAAACAAACAAAGAGCATTTCTGTTCTGTCACATGCTGAGCTGTGCCCCTCTCTTGCTCAGGAGCTTCTTCTAACCGAGTCTTGTGATGACTCCCTGTCATCTCCACTGTAGTCCGGTGCACATAGCTAAGGGTACCGTCACACATAACGATATCGTTAACGATATCGTTGCTTTTTGTGACGTAGCAACAATATCGTTAACTAAATCGTTATGTGTGACAGCGACCAACGATCAGGCCCCTGCTGGGAGATCGTTGGTCGCTGGGGAAAGTCCAGCACTTTATTTTGTCGCTGGATCTCCCGCTGACATTGCTGAATCGGCGTGTGTGATGCCGATTCAGCGATGTCTTCACTGGTAACCAGGGTAAATATCGGGTTACTAAGCGCAGGGCCGCGCTTAGTAACCCGATGTTTACCCTGGTTGCCGTTGTAATTGTAAAAAAACAAACACTACATACTTACATTCCCGGTGTCTGGTCAGGTCCCTCGCCGTCAGCTTCCCGCACTGACTGGTGAGCGCCGGCCAGCCGTAAAGCACAGCACAGCGGTGATGTCACCGCTGTACTTTACGGCCGGTGCTCAGTCAGTGCTGGAAGCTGAAGGTGAGAGGCATGACCAGACACCGGAAATGTAAGTATGTAGTGTTTGTTTTTTCACATTTACAACGGTAACCAGGGTAAACATCGGGTTACTAAGTGCGGCCCTGCGCTTAGTAACCCGATGTTTACCCTGGTTACCCGGGGACTTCGGGATCGTTGGTCGCTGGAGAGCTGTCTGTGTGACAGCTCTCCAGTGACCAAAGAGCGACGCTGCAGCGATCGACATCGTTGTCGGTATCGCTGCAGCGTCATTTAGTGTGACGGTACCTTAAGGCCGGCCGTGACATTTGCACCACAGCAGGTGAAGTTTATTCACAATCTCGTATGCTTCCGGCTGGACCGAATGATATCCTTGTAGCTTAAAGGCAACCTGCTAGTTGATTCCATGGGATGCATGAATCAAGTACTGGCTGTGCTATTGCTGCCCTGCGTAAAAGGGGAGATCTGACAATCTACGAGAGAGGTGTATAGAGAAGTTACCAGGGACCTGCCTCAGACCTGTCATCTGAGATTCATGGTCCTTAACAGACTTTTCAAGTTATTTTTCATCTGAAATGCTGTAAAATATACATGAGTGAAATTATGCCTGTGATTTGGGCAGCAAGAGTCAAACCAACTCCCCTTAAACATTGCGGTTCAATTTTTTTAGTCAAGTAAATTAGCCAAATTCAACACCCGACAGGGCATAATGTGCCCATAACAGCTTTGAAACCGGAGTTACATGCAGGGAATCACTTATAAACTACTAGATGGCAGCCCGATTCTAAAGAATCGGGAGTCTAGAATCCATATATACTTGAAATTCGGCAGGAGCTTGAAGAGCAACGTCACTGGGCCCGCCTCCACGCAGTAGAAACTTGCTGTGAGGTAAAAATTCAAAAATCACACCAAAATGGCGGGCGGAGTGTGTCACAGTACGGCACGTTTCTGATTGGTCGCTCGCAGCAGGCGGCAACCAATCAGACACTGGACACTGTTGACGTCACTTATCTCCGGACATTAGCTCCGGACATTAGCTCCGGACATTAGCTCCGGACATTAGCTCCGGACAAAGCCACGGAAGTTGGCACAAATTGCAGGAAGTAGTATTCTAGGCAATTATATATAAGATAGGGACATTACTCACACCTACTTGCTGCATTCCACAGAGAGTATCAGACACCTGAGATGCTTCTGACTCGCTGAAATGGGAAAATTCTAAAAGTCATAAGAGCAAATCAGTGTAAGGTCTGACCCATCAATCAGAACTGGATGTTTAAGAAACTATCGGCATTTTATTCTCATCCTTACATATAGCCAAAAATTAACCTGAGACTTTTCTGCTTGCTAGGAAGAGATAATACCTGGCCACGTCCAGCTGGTTCAGCTATGTATATCATTCTTCCATCCACAAGGGAAATTTGAAGACAATTTCTCAGTCTGCAGCTGAATCAGATCAGTGGGGAGTGACCGCAAAATATAACCTGCACAGTACGGAGGATTGTTTTGGCTTTAATTATAGATTTTTCTTCTGAGCATTTCAGAGAAAGCGTTGGGACAGAGGTAATTGACTGTGCGCTGCCATTGAGGTCTCTATGTTTCTTTTTTATATTTATCAGTCTGAGCTTTAGAGGCCAACAGAGAACAGTGAAACTGCTCTGAATATCATCACCGTTTGACTTCTTATCAATCATTGTTAATTACCAAGTGGCTCAATCACTTTGTGAGTTCTCTAACAAAATGGTCAATTGATTTGATTTAAACACATTCATTTATGAAATTAACTAAAATATTGCAGAGGGATTCTCTTATGTTATCTCAGGTGTCTGCTAAGATAATGTTAAATGCCACTTATACATTTAAGTGGATAGTTATACTACTTATGTGCAGGTATCCTACTTAAAGAGGTTGTCACAATTCATAAATGGGTAAACTTGCAAAGGGTTTGTAAAAACAAGCAACTTCACAATTTATCCCTTATTAAAAATACTTTGATAGCCTCTAGAACAGAGAGGTTTTTAATGTTACAGTGTACAACATTTTTGCCTAAATTACCAGCCAACCTTCATTTTTAGCATGGCCAGTTTCCTCGGCAGGGTCTATAATTTCCAGCCTGTTTGTGTTGCTGTAAATCAATCCAGATTACTGGATCTGAGGACCCTCAGTCCCCTTGTACTTCTCCCATGCTACAGGTCCGAACTGTCAATCGTCAGGAGTGCAACAACCTTCGCAAAGCAGAAAGAATGGGGCTAAGAGCGGTGTGCTCCCGAAGATTCATCTTGATAAATCTTTCCTTTAGGAAATGTCAGTAAAAAAATTCAGTTACGGTACTTTTATTGCTAATTTGCCAAGAGGGGAATGCTTTGATTACTTTATATCAGGTGTAAGGAGACATAAGCTTCACTTTTGACTGATTTATCCATTGAACAAGGAGGTCTAAAGTCTTTTGGATACTTTGCAATGTTTTGTGTAGATGAGTTTTCATACACAATCTACTACTAATAATAATAATTTTTATTTATATAGCGCCAACATATTCCGCAGCACTTTACAATTATCGGGGATAACTCTTCTAGTTAGAAGGATCTCTTGATAAAAAAGCTTTTCACAATTAACATATTGTAGAGTATCCATCAACTCAAAAGGGCTTCCATAGACAGATTTGGTATATGCCACTTTGGTTAGAAGGTGCAAATGCCTTTGTGGTTCACCCAATTAAGTAAATAACGCACCAAAAGTAGTCAAAATCCAATGCAATAATTGGCAACTGAAAATTAATTTAAGTTGTCTGGTCAAAACCGATAAGTCTGCAGTCACTGTGTATGACTGCAGACTTATCAACCCCCCCCCCCCCCCCAGCACACACACTGTGCGCTGTGGGAATTCTCCGGTTTCAGATCCAGGACCAGCAGGTACATATGAGTTATACATGCTCCTGGCCGCCCACGTCACTAGATGGGACGCGGCCTCATTCAGTACAAGTGTATGGAGCAAAGTCATGCCCACTGGCAGGGAGTATGTATAACTTATATATGACCGCCGGTCCTGGGTCTGAAATTGGCGAGAACCCGCTGCTCACAGTGTGTGTGCGCTGGGGGGATTCATAAATCTGCACTCACAGCAAGTGACTGCAGACTTATTGGTTTTCTCCGTACAACCCCTTTAAGTAAGGAGCTGTCCCATTGGCCACCGATCCCCCTATCTTTGATACAATGAGTGGATGCAGCAGGAGTGGGGAGGGGCAACCTCATTGCAATTGGAATTCCAGGGTATAAGAAAATTACTTTTCAATAATGAAAAGCCCGGATCATATTTCATATTAAGATATTCCCATTTATAATAGAGGTAGTAAATCCAATAGTCTTAATACCTATTTCATAGACTGAAAAATCCAAGTATATAAATATTCATGCATCACATAAGTTCCATCTTTTAAGAAGGTACGGCAAAAATTAAAAAAAGAGTGGACTACTAAAAAAATGCTCAATTACAAATCCCCAATGAGTGGGAACACTTGGAAGCTGGTAAATGATTTTCCCCAGATTGTATATGACGGTGTAAGAGATCCTGAAGTTATTTTCTAAATCTTAGATATCATTGGTAGAATATATGAATCAATGGCATGAACTGAATCCAACATAAAACACATGAAGTGTTCAAACTATAAGGTGTCATAGAAAAACATTTACGGTACATATCAGAGATAACAATAGTGCCACATTGAAAGATTCCAAGCAAAACAGAACTTTAGCCAAGTGCCCTAAAAATGTTAGGTTGTAAAACCTAATTTTTGGTCTTTCTGCCGATAATACAGCTTAGAAAATCTGGAAACAAGAAATAGTCACAGGCACAATTTATGTGATTTTTTAAACTTGTATTGTTGATTTTGATCCAAATCGGACATGTGTTCGTTAATTTCTAAAAACCACTCTGTCCGAGGAAAAAATCAGACATGTGAACAGCTCCATTCATTATCATAGGTACAAGTGCTATCAGTGAAAAACACAGATAGCACTTGTACGAGAAAAAGTGGGGTGTGAATGGCCTCAACAGTCCACATTCTCCACAGTCCATGGTAAAGATGAAAGATTTTTTTTTTGTATTTTTACTTTAATACTTTGCCAAAACAGTTTAATGGAAATTCCACAAATATAGTAAAATTACAGTTAACAGTAAACAAGCGTTAAAATCATAGTTGCAATGAGTCTACAAAGGAGACATGCCTATTATAGCACCATCCGCTGCACCACAATTTAGCCTGTATTGATATGCAAATATGGTTCTTAACTTGGAGTCTGTAGGTTTGTTCACACGCTGCATTTTTGCCACACGTTTTGAAGGATAAAAAAACTGCACTTTTTTTTTCAAATCTGCAGCATGTCAATTCTTTCAATGTTTTTGTAGTGTTTTTTTTACCCATTCAAATGCATAGGAAAAAATGGATTTAAAAGCATATCAAAATAGCACATAAAAACTGCACAAATTTTACAGTTTTTCCTGCTAATACACTAATTGTGATGGCCCAGGGTCCTGGTTGTCACAGTGTCATTGCTTTCCGCATGGGGAGAGTGATGTCACTCTTGGAAGCGATGGAGGATTCCTTTTAACAGGTAATTAGCACATACAACACCATTCTGACTTCAGGCCAGAAGGGGGAGGTCTGCACCCGACGTCAGGGGAGCTGCTCTCTGTGGTCGGGAGGAGGAGTTAGTTGCTAGGCAGTTAGGAAGATTTAGACAGTTGGTGCCGGACAGCAGACTGGAGCAGTCTGAGGCAGAAGGACAGGTGAGGGACCATACAGCCTAATGTGCTGTAGCCCCTAGATAGCAATATACAGAAGGAAGAACAGCTTTTAGTGAACGTGCCAGAGAGCAAAGCACAGGAGAGTGAAAAGGGAGAATAGCTGCGAGAGGGCTTCCTTCCTGACAGAGCGCAGATACCGGTAACCGGAAGACCGAGGTTTTCATACTCTAGGAGGCACAGCAGAAACCAGTAGGACAGCTAGACTACATGTAACCTGTCCGCCCTAATGCCCAGGAGACACAGTGACACATAGAGCCCGGGTTATGATATAGATCCTGTAAAAAGGCTCGAGTCCCCTGTCGTACAGGTTAGTGTCCTACCTAAAGGGGGACAGAGAGAGAATGTGAGGACCTTGTGTGAGGCATAAGGCAGCAAGGGACTACAACAACACAGCGCTAGAAGGAAGGCTAGCAACTCCACCTGGTTAGGGGGATTCCTGAGACGCTTCCAAGCCGGCCGGACCATACCAGTACCTATGATCCGGTACCCTGGACTGTGGCTGCCTGAATCATACAGTAAGGAGACTGCAACCCCGTGTCCTCCGTTTCTTTCTACACCACTTGGGCGCCCAGGGTCACAGACCGGGTCACCGCTGCTGTGACACATCCCTTTAAGTACCGGACCTGGTACTGAGTACCCCACGGCCCTGATGGGCTCACCACTCATTTTCTGAAAACAAAAATCTCCTTCAAATACTCAACATGTGCACATACCCTGTGGTGCCTCTCTGCTTCTCCCATCTGATGCTGCCCCCAAATCTTGACTGACAGTGAAGAGCAGAAGAGCCTCAGTCTCCACTTTTAGTTAAGAGGAGAGCAGAAGAGCCTCAGTCTCCGCTGTCAATTAAGAAGAGAGCAGAAGAGCCTCTGTCTCCGCTGTCAGTTAAAGGGAATCTGTCACCCCAAAAATCGTATGTGAGCTTAAGCCACCGGCATCAGGGGCTTATCTACAGCATTCTATAATGCTCTAGATAAGCCCCCGATGTAACCTGAAAGGTAAGAAAAACAGGTTACATTATACTCACCCAGGGTCGGTCCCGGTATGGTCCGGGTCCGATGGGCATCGCGGTCCGGGTTCGGCGCCTCCTATCTTCATACAATGACATCCTCTTCTTGTATTCTTGCTCCGGCGCAAGTGTACTTTGTCTGCCCTGTTGAGGGCAGAGCAAAATACTGCAGTGCACAGGCTCTGGGAAAGGTCAGAGGCCTGGTGCCTGCGCACTGCTGTACTTTGCTCTGCCCTCAACAGGGCAGACAAATTACACCTGCGCTGGAGCCGCGGCAGGAAGACAAGAAGAGGACGTCATCGTATGAAGATAGGAGGCGCCGGACCCGGACTGCAACGCCGATCCGATCCAACTGCACTGGGACCGCCCCTGGGTGAGTATAATATAACCTGTTTTTGTTATCTTTCAGGTTACAGCAGGGGCTTATCTACAGCATTACAGAATGCTGTAGATAAGCCCCTGATGCTGGTGGCCTTATCTCATATACGATTTTTGGGGTGACAGATTCCCTTTAAGAGGAGAATAGAAGAGCCTCAGTCTCTGCTGTCAGTTAAGAGGACAGCAGAAGAGCCTCAATCTCCACTGTCAGTTAAGAGGACAGCAGAAGAGCCTCAATCTCCGCTGTCAGTTAAGAGGACAGCAGAAGAGCCTCAATCTCCGCTGTCAGTTAAGAGGACAGCAGAAGAGCCTCAATCTCCACTGTCAGTTAAGAGGAAAGCAGAAGAGCCTCAATCTCCACTGTCAGTTAAGAGGAAAGCAGAAGAGCCTCAGTCTCCACTGTCAGTTAAGAGAAGTGCAGAGGAGCCTCAGTCTCTGCTGTCAGTTAAGAGGAGGGTATGGCGCCGGTGGGTAGAAGCAGAGAAGACCATAGACTGTACTGATTTTCCCAACAGTGATAACCTATAGAAGCAGAATTTTGGTTATCTCAGAGATATGCGGTGGAATTACTTGAAGTATGTAGGCTACAGTGTGAAATCTGTAACAGGCCCTCTGTGGTGCCCGTCCTGGCTTCTATTATTTCTCTACCTACTCCATTAACCTATTACAGCTTTTACCACTTGCTCTCCAGTAAATGAGCTACTACTGTAGACGATGAAACTAAAATGATGCAGTTTGGACCTCTCTCGCTCTGCTATAAACAGTCGAGTTACTTTAATTCCCTTTTTAACCAGAACATGTAGTCACAGCAGTCATCACATCCTAAATTCTGCTTGTTAAAACTGCGGCATATTGTGCTTCAGGTGTAAATGTATGCAGCAAAGTAGGTAAAATTTACAGCACAGGTGTAAAAGGAAGGAGAAGGGTGACAGCACTATTATGATAGGTGACAGCTATGTAAGACCTCTCCATGACAGGTGACAAGTCCATATTTACCTCCCGTGCATAAGGAGGTAAGAAATGAACACAGCAGCAGCCATCAACCTGATCCTCTTGTTATGGATATCAGCCTAGGGCAGAGGGGACACACATTATGCAAAAATACGATGTAGATGGGAAGATGGTTTTTCTATATGCCACCACGTTGTCCAGCAAGTGACAGGTGACAATTATGCCGTGTGCACTTGATGACCTATATACGGCAGCTACAAAGCGATAACATACTTTTTTCATCAATGCAAATGGGATTTCTATGACAGGGAAAAAAATATCCTCTGCTTACTTGTTCATACCTCAGTGCTATAAAGTTCGGTAGCTGTATACAATGAGGCACAAAAGAAATAACGCTGAAACTTGAAGAGCCAATATACAGTATAAACGTAGAAATGCTACTGTTCCATTGACTTATATGGCAATAGACTGCACTGCACAGAATGAACGATGTCTCTGCAGCCTGCCATTTATAACCAAGGGATATGTTCCATCAGCTTTAAAAATTGGAACCACCGTACGAGGTGACTCTCAAACTTTAATACTGGTTAGCTATTGATAAAAGATTGTACAGTTTGTACCTGTAAGTATTTAGTTTATTACTTCCCTGTGTGGGAAGTGTCTTTACAGCATAGCGAACTGCTTTTAAAAATATTAGAGTGGCTGATCTTAAAGGGGTTCTTCTCTTTTTTAGAGCGGACCTGTAGAGAGGTTGCCCAGGTTCATTGCAATGTTGGTGCAGTGAACTAATAATGATGTTGAAAGACCCAGTATACTGACATCATGACACCATCAGGGGCTCACACGGTAGGAACAGATCACTGAGGGAAGAGTGACCTGTTGATCTAAGACCAGAGGATGGCGATTGTCGGAAAAGTGCAGCAGAGCTGGTGAGTCAAGGGCACGCCCTGATGAACTTCAAAAATAGATTTCTCGATAATTCTTCAATGGAATTCTACTAGAAAGATATGAACGCAATAAGAATTAAAGGAGTTTTACACTCATAGCATTACTTAGGGGTCAAATATCTAGCTGACAGGTAACCTTTAACATTTTTAACTAAATCACTACGGTTTTGTTCAAAATAACAAAATCGTCTGTTACTTCCAGAAATGCATCAAAAATGCATGTAATTTGCACATGAATATATTAAAAAAGTTTTGTAAGAGATAAATACCAGGAAGTATCAAAAAGAAAGTAGTTTTATTTATAACATAACATACCAACAAGGAACAAAAAACACACCGCCAAACGCTATATATAATTGTATGTAATAAAAAAACAAACGCAATAAGAAACGCAAGTAATCTAATTTACTTAGTAGGTGCAGAAATGGTGCCGAAAATCTGCAACATGTAAAACTCACCAACAGTTCATTGTGGGATCGGTGATAAGAATAAGGTTCACTACATTTTAATGAAATCAATCAAGCGGCTACAGGCTAATTGGCAATAATTGGTAGAATTGGCAGAGCACCCTAGTCAAAGTGGATAACATTCTCATCATCAAGGCTGATGAAATGGCTGTCTGGTAGATAAAACATTCTTTACTGTCAGTGAAGTTCTACCATATTATGTAGTCTAGATTATATGGTGTCATTTGGTTGTGTAGAACTGTGTAAAATTTGGCATTGTTCGGGCAGGATTTAGATGGTCATATCAAGGATAAAAACGTTTTTTAGGCAAAAGTACAGTACATACCCTTAATATAAGCCAAACCTGACAAATCATTTTTAACCCTTGTCAGGCTGCATAATTTTACAACCTTAACAGGCTGCATAGGTACAATTGTACCTTCACATATACCTCCACTGTGGGAAGACTTTACTTGGTTTCAGAAACTAAAGTTCATTCAGCTACAAATGTTATGCTGATATCTATTGTTCAGTGTTGTTACTGGTCACTTATGTTGCTGTCAATTAAGTTAATTCAAACTGGGAGTGGCTTCTACTTGTCTTCCTGCCTCCCTCCTCTCATTAGCCATTTTGCTGTTCATCTCATTGCTGTGAGCACACATTTCTAGGCTTGTGAAGTCTTCAATTTCTTGGAAACGAAGGTAGGAAAGTCTCACAGCATCTAACAGCCAGTTATACCTTTATTCTCATTATGTGGGGACAGAACAGTCAAATTGTCTTTCAGCCTGGACTTGGCTTACATATATTTTGTATGAAACTTATCACTATAGGTATAATTTTTATACGAAAAATGGATAATAATTAGTATCTACATATTGTTTTACGATGTTTTATTTATATTCAGCACAAAATACGAAGCCAAAATTCATCTAGCAAGTCATCATGAGTGATAGTAATGCTGGATCTAGTTTCCGCCATAATCCAAGAAAACGTGTTTGCAGGTTAGTATAATTTTGTGAAAAGCCAATAATGTAGTATTTCGGAAAATTATTTATTTTACATTTTTTCATATTTACAGATTTACGTCTGACGAAATAATGCGAATGCTAGAAGAATCTGATTCTGAGCATGAGGATGAACCATATGTTCCATCTGATGATGAAAACTATGTACCACAAGTGGATGTTACTGAAGAAGATTCAGACATTGAACAAGAAATGGTCATAGAGCATGAAAATGAATACGAATCAGACGAAAGTGTTGAGGATGATTCTGTGCCTCAAAGTGCAGGCGACATTTGGACTGCTAAGGATGAAACTCAATGGTGCAGTAATCCACTGCCAAATGCACAAACAAAATCTCGTAATGTCCTACGACAAAGAGGTGGCCCTGCAGCAATCAGCAACCTATATACAGCAAAAGAGCTATTCAAGTCCATCATGACTCCCGAGATGTGTGACATCATATTACGGGAAACGAATCGAAAGGCCAAGAGAGTTTGTGATGCTTACAACAACGAACTGGTACAACGTTTTCCTGATTCTTCCAAACGGCCACCACAAAAAACATTCAAGCAATTTACTGAAACTGAACTTCATGCATTTTTGGGCATACTGATTGCTGCTGGTGTGCACAGAGCCAACAAAGAGAATCTGGAGGAAATGTGGAATGTTGCTGCTCTGCCTCTTATACGTGCAGCCATGTCTCGTGACCGCTTCAAGATGATACTCAGATTTATCAGGTTTGACAACGAAAATACACGTGCAGAACGTGTGCAAACAGATAAAGCTGCACCAATACGGGACATCTGGACAATGCTGAACAGTAATCTGGAGAGAGCCTACAAGCCATATCATTGTATCACCGTCGACGAGCAATTATTTCCATTTAGAGGTCATACTAAATTTACCCAGTATATACCTTCAAAACCAGCTAAATATGGCATAAAGATTTTCTGGGCTTGTGACTCATCAAATGCCTACCCTTTACAAGGTCAGCTCTACACTGGGAAACCAACTGATGGTCCTCGACAAGTAAACATTGGAGAACGAACAGTATTGGACCTAGTGAGCTCGTATAAAGGCTCTGGAAGAAATGTCACCACCGATAACTTCTTTACAACCATGGAACTAGCTAAGGTATTGAACTCCTGGAACATGACACTAGTTGGTACAGTGAGAAAAAACAAAAGGTTCCTACCTAACAACATGCAGCCTGCCAAAGAAAGGCCTGTATACTCGACAAATTTTGCCTACAATCATGATGCAACAGTCTGTTCATATGTACCAAAGAAGAACAAATCAGTCGTGCTTCTATCATCTATGCACATGACGGGAGAAGTTGAAGAGACACTAGCAGCCAAGCCAGAGATAATAAAATACTACAACATAACAAAAGGTGGCGTTGATGTTATGGATAAAATGTTGGGAGAGTACACTGTGAAACGACGAACATCACGTTGGACTTTGGCATTTTTCTACAATATGATTGATGTCAGTGGGTTAGCATCCTACATCATCTACAGAGAACACAATCCAAGCTTCAGGGCAAAGGATCAACGAAGAAAGTTCCTGAAAGATCTCGCAAATCAGCTGTGTATGATTGCAATTGAAGATCGTAGTACAAACAAAATGATAATGAGAAACCATTTTCTTCGAGGTGCAGTAGAAATGGTGCTTGGACGATGCATTGTGGTAGCATCGCAGCCAGCAGCTGGCCCCAAAATACCTCATGGTAGTCGTGGACCCTCCCCTGTTGTTGGTAGTTGCTATGTCTGCAGAGACCTGAGGCGAAAACAACGCAAGACTAGAAAGTCTTGTGTGGTTTGTGTGAAACCCATTTGCGATGAACACTCTGTAGCAAAGCCAACATGCATTACTTGCAAAGAAAATCAATAAAAAAAAGTTTCTTACATTTTCTTTTATAATGTAAATGAACAGTTTTTTACTTGTTTATAATAGTTAAATAGCATTATCATTAAAAAAAAAATTATGCTTTTTCCCTTGCATTATCTTCATTCAAAATATATGAGGTACATTTGTACCTATGCAGCTTGTTATGGATGCAAAAAGATCTCGACCCCTTATCTCGGAAGCGGGTGGAGATATTTTATTGAAATTTGGCCAATATATTCTGGACCAAAAATGTAGAGATGTCACGAAATTTCAGCCCTCTACGTCTTTTCAAAAAAAAGTTATTGCAATTTTAAAACGGAATAGTTACAATTGTACCTATTCAGCCGGATAAGGGTTAATAAAGAGATAAATGATCCAAAAGGTTGTCCATTTTCAGAACTCAAAGAGTTGTGATTCATGAATTAAAAGGTTTTCTGGGAAATGATGTCATTGCAGGGCACACAGGTACCCTCATAATAGGACACTACAATTAAAGTAAAAATGTCCACCTTTAGGGATGTATCAAAGTCTGACATCTCATTGTTGCAGAAATAATAAGAATCTGACACTGTCATGCTTTTAACTATACTGCATTTTATCATCACATAATATTATGTTGTGGGTATATCCTGGGAAACTGGACCTTCAAAAAGAATCCAGTGGCAAATTTAGTCTTTTCAGTCATTAGCAAGGTCAAAAATCAATGATATTAAAATAACAATTTGAAAATCTTGTGTAAAGGAATCTAAAAGATTTTATGCATTTTCTAATCTTTCAAGTAAAAATAAAAAAGCAGAGCATAGTTCAAAACTTTTGCAAAATATTTGTAAAAGGTAACAGCAACAAATAAATTATTTATCATCTCTACTCTGCACCAATATCTACATGAGAATATCATCCAGATAGACTACGACCGAGGTGAAAAGCATATCCCGGAAGATATCGTTCACAAAGTCTTGGAAAACGGCTGGGGCATTACAGAGCCCGAAGGGCATCACCAGATATTCATAGTGCCCATCCCTGGTGTTAAAAGCCGTCTTCCATTCATCCCCCTCACGGATGCGAATCAGGTTGTAAGCACCCCGCAGATCTAGTTTAGTAAATACCCTTGCTCCCCGAAGCCTATCGTAGAGCTCAGATATCAAGGGCAAAGGATACTTATTTTTAACGGTGATGGCATTAAGACCCCTGTAGTCTATGCATGGACGCAATTCCCCATTCTTCTTCTGCACGAAGAAGAACCCTGCCCCAGCAGGTGACACTGACTTCCTAATGAATCCTCTTGCCAGATTTTCCTGGATGTACTGTGACATTGCCTCCGTCTCCGGGAGAGATAGCGGATAGACCCGACCCCGGGGAGGCTCAGCACCAGGCAAGAGATCAATAGGACAGTCATAGGGGCGATGGGGCGGAAGGATCTCCGCCGCCTTTTTGGAGAACACGTCTGCATAAGACCAATACTGCTTGGGGAGAGAGGAAAGATCTGCGGGTACCTCTGTAGTAGCAACCTGAACGCACTCCCTCTGACACCTACCCCCACAAGATTCGCCCCATCCCAGGATTCTGCCAGAGGACCACTCGATATGAGGAGAGTGGTACCGTAGCCAAGGTATTCCCAACAGGACCTCATCAATTCCCTCAGGAATGATGAGCAGAGATATAATCTCCTGATGAGATGGCGACATGGACAGAGTAAAAGGGATGGTCTGGTGTGTTATCTGTGAGGGCAGTGTCGAGCCATTCACCACTCGTACCGTTACTGGTTGAGCTAGCATAACCAGGGGTATTGCGTGACGTTGGGCGAAGGCAGAAGACATAAAATTGCCCTCCGCCCCAGAATCCACGCAGAGCTCTACCGAGTGGGAGAATGAGCCTATAGTAATTGTCCCCTTAAAGGACAATTTAGAGGCAAACGTCGCCGTGTCTAGTGTACCTCCACCTACTACCACTAGACGCTGACGTTTCCTCGACCGCTGAGAACATCTGGTGGCTAGATGTCCTGACTGCTGGCAAACATGACAGACCTTGAGTGCACAAGCGGTCCGGGACTTAGATCCCGCTTGTGACACTTCCCTGGCCTCATGTGACTCAGGAACCAGGACCGGAGATTCCAGAGGTTTGGCGAAGGTAGGAGCCAGCCGAAACCTCTGCCTACACTGGGCTCGCTCTAACCTCCGCTCGTTAAAACGGAGGTCAATTCGAGTGGAGACAGTTATTAACTCCTCCAGTGTGGCAGGAATCTCCCTAGTGGCCAGAGCGTCCTTAACGTGGTCAGCCAGGCCCCTCCAGAATATGGGGATTAGAGCTTTATCCGACCAATCCAGCTCAGAAGCTAAAGTGCGGAATTGGACGGCAAAATGACTGACCAAGGACTCACCCTGAGTTAATGCCAGCAGTTGGAGCGCAGTATCATGAGTGACTTGAGGTCCTAAAAAGACCTGTTTCAGAGTGCTCAGAAACAGTGGAGCACTCTGCACCACATGATCGCCACGCTCCCACAGCGGCGTAGCCCATTCCAACGCCCTGTCCGACAAGAGAGACACTATAAATCCCACTTTAGCCCGCTCTGTGGGAAAACGTGCAGCCAGGAGCTCGAGATGAATAGAGCACTGACTCACAAATCCCCTACAAAATTTGCTATCACCAGAAAATTTTTCTGGCAGCAGGAGGCGAGAAAATGTCGGAGCAGGGGTGGCAATGGACAGGGTTGCTGCAGCCACGCTAGCAGCCTGTACGGCAACTGCGGTAACATCCACAGCTGAGGTTGCGCTCTCAAGAGCCACCAACCTACCCTCCAGCTGCTGGATATACTGCAAGGATTGCTGTTTGTCCGTCATTACTAGCCAGACCCTGGCGCTAGTGTAATGTTAGGGCTAGCGGAACGCACCAAATACTAAGACAGATAGAGTATGGTGCGTTCGCAGCCCGGGGTCCACCGTGCAGAGATAGAACCTGCTGCCAACTAATGACGGACTATATGGCGGTACTCATAAGTATACACACGTGGGTTAAACTTCACCCAGCGTGAAGGAAGCGATCCTGTTGCGTCACAGGATCGCGGTACCGCACATAGAGCGCGAGCAAGTAGTCAGCGAACTCAACCCCAACTAGGATTGAAGTCCGATTAGACCCTTGCTGGCACAACACCGCAACTGGGTGTGTAAGGAAGCTAAATAACAATATTAGGGCACAAGAGTGCATGCGGTGCCGCACTGACGAACGCCACTAACCACCCAGGCTTGGGTAAGGAAAGCACAGAGGAAGTGCACGGCGCCGTACTGGCAGTTACAGCAACTGTACGCTGTAATGTGTGATTCGTGCTGTAGGATAAGTCGGGCGCTAGATAGCAACCATACACCTTCCGCGAACAGACATTCAATAGGGAAGGGGTATCCAAGGACGACTTGCACTCACAACAAACACACATATGCAAATGTACACTAGCGCATGGCCGTGCGGTCATGCGCAGTTTATATAGTTGCAGCACAGGAAGTGGCCACAGAAACTTTGCCCTTCCAAGACCTGCCAAGAGGACCAATGGAATGTGCTGCAGGGCCTGAGCACATGACCCTCGATCTCCAACGGGAGATCTTGCCCTGGGCATGCTCAGTGTGTGCAGACAAGGACTTAGTCCCAGAGAAGTCTGCTCGCTGCTGACCAGCACTGGCTTTAATGGCAGAAGCTGAAGAAGCAGCAGTAACTCTCTGTACAGAGTGAGACTGAGCAAGACGCTGGGACCGACGTCCCTGCTGAGCAGACTCCGCTGCGGCTGGATAAGAATGGGAGACCGCAGCGGAGATGGCTCGAGATTCCCCCTGTGCAGAAGCGGGAACTTGAGACCTAACAGGTATGGTATATTGTTGGTTACTGCCAATGTCATGCTGACTGACAGCTGATTCTCTACTGAATAACTGTGGGAAGTTGGCTGTGAATGAGCATGATTTAAGGGGATGTCCAGGTTTGGGATGAAAGTCTACAGTCACTCTATGTGACTGCAGACTTTTGAATCCTCACAGCGCACACTCACACACTTTAGGATTTCTCTCATGCCGGCAGCGAGAGCGGGCGGTCACATAACCTCAAGTATGAGATTTCCATACATGTGGGCTTGTGCTGACTAGATGTGCTCGGCCTCGTACATCTAGTTGGACTGTGGCCAGAAGTATACAAATCGCATACTTGGGGGCTCACATGATTACCCTCTATTGTTGCTAACACCTGACAGTGTGCAGAGCATGCGCTTTGAAGATTCAAAAGACTTTCATACCAAACCTGGACAACCCCTTTAATTTTGAAAGAGTGCAATATAACACTGTGAGTTTGACAAATTAATTTTACATTTAAGTCTGTCTTCTCTTTAACCCCTTCACTACTTTTGACGAACTTGAACATCTAAAGTAGTATCCCTACTTTTGATGTGGGCTCACTCACCCACGGCTGATAATCAGCTAAATGCCACTGTCAAACACTGACAGCGTCATTTAACACGTGCCAGCCGGAAGCACGTCATTGCTCCCATCTATTGGAGCCCCCTGTCATGTGATCAATGGGTAGTCATACCAGCCGGGGGTCTGCTGATGACCCCTATGCCTGTTATTATGAGTCTCCTATGAACGCTGGCCCGTGGATAGCATTCATAGGAGTTAGTGATTTCTGCTATTCATAGCAATGCTGAATCCCTGCTATGTGTAGCACAAGCAATCAAATGATCGCAGCTTCAAATCTCCTAAGAGGAATATAAAATGCAATATAAAGTAAAACAAATACGTTTTTAAGAATATGAAAAAATAAAACCACAAAAGGTTCAAATCACCCCCTTTTTGACTCTATTAAAAATAAAACAATAAAATAAAAATACACATTTGGTATCTATGCTGAAATATAAAATAAATTAATCCACTGGATAAACGAAGTAAAAGAATCAAAACACCAGAATAACTAGGCAGCCACAACATTGAAATAAAATGCAATAAGGGGCAATCAAAACATCGTATGTACCTCATTATGGTGTCATTAAAAACATCAGCTCAGGGTGCATAAATAAGCCATTAGAAAGGCAGAAAAAATGTTCACACACAGAATTTCTATATGTACATCGGTACATACTAAACCTCCATTTTCTTTTTAAATGTGCATATAGTCATTGAAACTAAAGAAAATAGTGTTTGCCTGGTGCCTTTTGATTCACAAATTATCCTTCACCTTGTCAGGGTCACAGATCAAACATGTCATTAATTTTTGACAGGAAAATAAAATGCCAATCCAAGCAATTTTGACTGTGACCATGGAATTAAATGATCTGTTCTAGGTGCCAAGTTTTTTATGTCAAGGGTTGCAAACATCAATCTCAGGATTGCATGAAGCACCTGTCATTACATGAGCTAAGAAGATCCAAAGTTGAAGGTTTTCAATTACATACAATAGTAGGTTCAAGTTCTGGAAATGTCATTCAAATATTATATACAGTACATTTGTTATTACAACTGAAATATGATGTCTGCAGAAAGCTGATTTTTATGGAAATTCTAATAACTAAAACCAGATAAAAATTCTTATTTTTTTTCTAATGTTTTTAGGTCCTGATTGGAGATTTTAACGGGAACCTGTCACCCCAAAATCGAAGATGAGCTAAGCCCACCAGCATCAGGGGCTTATCTACAGCATTCTGGAATGCTGTAGATAAGCCCCCGATGTATCCTGAAAGATGAGAAAAAGAGGTTAGATTATACTCACCTGGGGGGCAGTATAAATTCTGCCACTGTTTTGGTGTGTTTAGTTTTAGGGGTGCTCAGTATACTAAAAATGACCCAGCAATGCGATTTAAGGTCAGCACAACTACTGTGATACCAAAAAACCCTCTATTTTTTATATATACAGTACAGACCAAAAGTTTGGACACACCTCATTTAAAGATTTTTCTGTATTTTCAAGACTATGAAAATTGTACATTCACACCGAAGGCATCAAAATTATAAATTAACACATGTGGAATTATAGACTTAACAAAATAGTGGCTACTTTGAAGAACCTAGAACATAAAACATATTTTCAGCTGTTTCACACTTTTTTGTTAAGTACATAATTCCACATGTGTTAATTCAGAGTTTTGATGCCTTCACTGTGAATGTACAATTTTCATAGTCATGAAAATACAGAAAAATCTTTAATTGAGAAGGTGTGTCCAAACTTTTGGTCTGCACAGTATATTTTAGTGCTAAAAAAAATTTAGAACTTTGTTAAAAAAAAAATGGTTTAAATTGCAATTTTCAGACACCCTAAACTTTCTTTTATTTCTCCATTGATGGAACTGTATAAGAGCTTTCTTTTTGTGGAGTTATCTGTAACAAATTTAGAATCCATAAAAAGTTTTGATGGCTTTTTATTACTTTTTAGGGGGTGGGGGTGGCGGTGATCTTATATGCAATTTTCAATTTTTTTTCCATTACGGCATTTATTGTATGGGTTAAATAATTTTATATTTTGATAAGGTGTACTTTTATGAATGTGCTAATCCATAATATGCTTACTTCTTAATATTTTAAATTTTATTTATTTTCATTTTGGGAAAGAGGGGTTTGTTTTGAATTTTTTACAACTATAATATCTAAAAAAAAAATGTCCAACTACTTATTAATTTTTTTTACTCCCCCTAGGGGACTTGATGAACCCCTCAGCATAATCACTTGAAAGGCAAGACATCAATCGAGTGATCAGGGGGCATAATTTGAAGAACTGCAGTGACTGCTCAATCACACTACCCTGCCCAGAGGAACAGATTAGGTGTAGTGCACTTAGAACATTGTATTCTCCTTTCACTGCTGAAAAGGTCACAAGCCTAAGCAGCCCTAACTTCACTTATATTGTGAGATTAAAGGTTAAAATTGTTTAAGTCATAGCACATTGCAAACAGTGCTCTAACACTCTTGTGATCAACAGGCTATAGATGACCATAAATTTGGAATTTAAGTATCAATCAGGTTGAAGATTCGCCATGGTTTTCAGAATAAAGTTATTTTAGATTTTTAGCTTTAATAATGACATCTCACTTTGTTCATCAACTCCATTATCCACAAACTAAATGAGGAAAGTCACAGTAAATCCAAAAATGCCATTAAAAAAGAAAAAGAAATGAAGAGCACTCACCATCCGTAAAAATCCAATCTTTTATTGTGACATATACCGGTAAGTCAACGGAAAGGGAGAACGTGAATGTAAGAGAGGTTATTCTCTTCTGCACCAACAATTCATTAAAGTCCTAAATGGATTGCGGGAGAGTGCCGCGGGGACTGAGGGTCTATAAAGACATGTCCCAGTCACAGTTCAAAGACAATAAGCAATTTGTCATGGATTGGGAGAGGATCTTATTGAAATGTTCTCAGGATCTTCTCCAGTTGGTCTTACAGCACAATATGAATAATTATGATATGGTGAAAACTGAACTTAGTAAAACAAAAGAAGAACTCAAGACAAGACTAACGGAAAGTCAATGGACATTATTGGATAAGAAGTTGGACAGTAGAATGGTGGTCATTTAATCCGATATAAAACAAAAGAAACGTGATAAATTTATTCGGGATAAAGCAGATTTTGATTCTGGAAATATTTGTTCGTGGAACAAGTATAAACATTTGCAAGGTAACTGCAGACATTTTAGATCAAAGAATAATAGAAATAGGAACTCTAAAAGAATGTATAAAAAAGATCACTTGACCACGGATTCCGAGTCAAGCGCAAATGAGGACTCTGTGATTGGAGCTGGTGTGTCTACCTCTTTTTCTCCAATAGGAACATCAGCCCCTTTAGACGCAGGATGCGTAGAGGGGGTAGGAGATATAGAGCCTGGCAATCAGTGCAAGAGGAAGCATGTCTCCTGGAAAACGGCCTTTCAACAGATGAGCCGTTAACGAAGGTAATAAACTTGACCGACCATGACCTCAGTGGGGCTCATCTCTCTGTTCTCTCTAAAGGGCTGAATTATTGTCTGCCTGAGGACTTCGATTTGGTAGATTTTAAAACTGATTTGTATAAAGCAGTGAGAAAAATCCATTTACAAAAATCTTTTATGTCTTGTAAAGAAACGGTTTCTGCAAATTATCCAGGTGAGATCCCTTGTACAGTGGGCCCGTTGGGTTTCATGGTTGGTGACGATCATGACATGGATGTGCGCGATGATGTCCAGCTTTTACTTGGTCTCACTGATTCTAAGAGGTAAAATCTTCAGCCCCACCTAGCACACCTTTTACATGGGGGGTTCAGTCCACGTATATGCCCCCAATATCTCTGGGCAGTATTATTGAGGTCTTTGAAAGACAAGTCATAAAAGATGTAGAGCCCTTGTTTTATCACAAACTACCCTCTAATTTGACAACTGTTGAAAAACGTGCCTTAATGGACATTCGGGGGTGGTCTGACACTATTATTTGAGCTGCGGACAAAGGGGAAAGGGGGCAATACTGTTCTTTTGTCCAAAGATTACTATGTTTTGGAGGCTCATCGACATTTATCTAGAACTGATACCTATCTTAAATTGGGTTCGGACCCCTCAACCAAGTTTAAAAACGAGCAGTGTTCGTTTCTGAGAACTCAAGTGGAATTGGGAGTCATATCAAAAAACAGGCTGAGAAGCTCCTGCCAGATTTTCCAAAGAATCCTTATTGGTACCACATCGCTAAGGTTTATAAGTTGCTGATTGAGCCACCTGGACACCCCATTGGTTCTGGGGTTGGGTCGCTTACAGAACCTCTATCTCGTTATTTGGATTGGTTGCTGCATCCGCTGCTTCCTGACATACCTTCGTATGTTCATGACACTAAAAACTTTTTAAAGGTTCTAAAGGGCTTCATCTGGCAGGAGGGCTTGTAAAATCTGTACATCCGTATTCCACATAGTTTAGGTCGTCGGGGCGGTTAGAGAAGTTCTTAGTCATATAGACACGAATATACATACAATGGACTTCATATGTGATAGGATAATGTTCTTTCTGAAGCATAATGCTTTCAAATTTGCCTCAACATGGTATCTACAAATAGAGGGAACTGCCATGAGTACGCCTGTCGCATGTATCCTGGCAAATTTATTCCTTGCAGTTTTCGAAGAGAAGTACATATACTCTGGTAGTAACCCATTTTTGAAACACATCAAAATGTACATCAGATACGCAGGCGACATCTTCATGGTGTGGGATGGCCCCTGGGAGTCCTTTCTTTCTTTTGTGGAGCACCTGGGACTATCCAACACCATGAACATCAACTTCACGTCGGTGTTTGGGGGTTCGGAGTTGGAATTTCCAGATGTTAAAGTGTGGATGGATGATGGCACTATTCACACTGGGGTGTTTCGAAAACCGTCTGCCACTAATTCTTTGTTGCATTACAACAGTGCCCACCCACAGTGTACAAAACACTCTCCCCTTTAGTCAGTTTTTAAGGGTTTAGAGAATAAACAGTAGTTTCAGTGGCTTTAAAACACAGTCTCAGGATCTGTACAAAAGGTTCGAGAATCGTGGGTACCCCCGCCCGGTGTTAGATGCTGCCTTGGCAAAGGCTGAGTCCTGTAGTGTAGACCGTCCGGTACTGGAAAGAGGACATCTGGAAAAAGATTTACATTTTGTTTCAAATTTAGTCCCATGGATGGATATATTAGATCAGCAATCAGGAGAAGCTGGCATATTTTGGAAAAAGATCCCGATTTATCGGAACTCGTTAGTAGGGGCCCTTTATTCGCCTGTCATTGCGGCACAAATTTAAAGGACCTTTTAGTACGCAACAGAGTAAGTAATGAGCAGGAAAATTGGTTAAGGGCAGGAACTTCAAAAGGTAATTTTAAATGTGGCCATTGCAATTTTTGTTCTTACCATATAATTGATAAGGTGATTAAGATTCAACATGCTGTCCGTGACTTCATATCATGTAGAACCACACATGTGGTCTATATGGTCTTTTGCCCTTGCGGCTTTTTTTATATTGGGAAGACTATTCTCTGTTGTGATAGGCAATTCAGTATCACAATGAACATAGCGGTCAGAGCACATACAGTGATCTGACAATAACCCAAAATAATAGAACGAGCTCTGAGACGTGGGAACTCTGCAGACCGCAATCCCTAATCCTCTCCAAACAACACTAGAGGCAGCCGTGGATTGCGCCTAACTCTGCCTATGCTACTCGGCACAGCCTGAGAAACTAACTAGCCTGAAGATAGAAAATAAGCCTACCTTGCCTCAGAGAAATACCCCAAAGGAAAAGGCAGCCCCCCACATATAATGACTGTGAGTTAAGATGAAAAGACAAACGTAGGGATGAAATAGATTCAGCAAAGTGAGGCCCGACTTTCTTAACAGAGCGAGGATAGGAAAGATAACTTTGCGGTCTACACAAAACCCTAAAGAAAACCATGCAAAGGGGGCAAAAAGACCCTCCGTACCGAACTAACGGCACGGAGGTACACCCTTTGCATCTCAGAGCTTCCAGCAAAACAATTAGACAAGCTGGACAGAAAAAATAGCAAACAAATAGCAAAGAAGAACTTAGCTATGCAGAGCAGCAGGCCACAGGAATGATCCAGGGAAAAACAAGTCCAACACTGGAACATTGACAGGAAGCATGGATCAAAGCATTAGGTGGAGTTAAGTAGAGAAGCACCTAACGACCTCACCAGATCACCTGAGGGAGGAAACTCAGAACCGCAATACCACTTTCCTCCACAAACGGAAGCTCCCAGAGAGAATCAGCCGAAGTACCACTTGTGACCACAGGAGGGAGCTCTGCCACAGAATTCACAACAGTACCCCCCCCTTGAGGAGGGGTCACCGAACCCTCACCAGAGCCCCCAGGCCGACCAGGATGAGCCACATGAAAGGCACGAACAAGATCGGGAGCATGGACATCAGAGGCAAAAACCCAGGAATTATCTTCCTGAGCATAACCCTTCCATTTAACCAGATACTGGAGTTTCCGTCTTGAAATACGAGAATCCAAAATCTTCTCCACAATATACTCCAATTCCCCCTCCACCAAAACCGGGGCAGAAGGGTCAACAGATGGAACCATAGGTGCCACGTATCTCCGCAACAATGACCTATGGAATACGTTATGTATGGAAAAAGAATCTGGGAGGGTCAGACGAAAAGACACAGGATTAAGAACCTCAGAAATCCTATACGGATCAATGAAACGAGGTTTAAACTTAGGAGAGGAAACCTTCATAGGAATATGACGAGAAGATAACCAAACCAGATCCCCAACACGAAGTCGGGGACCCACACGGCGTCTGCGATTAGCGAAACGTTGAGCCTTCTCCTGGGACAAGGTCAAATTGTCCACTACATGAGTCCAAATCTGCTGCAACTTGTCCACCACAGTATCCACACCAGGACAGTCCGAAGACTCAACCTGTCCTGAAGACAAACGAGGATGGAACCCAGAATTGCAGAAAAATGGCGAAATCAAGGTAGCCGAGCTGGCCTGATTATTAAGGGCGAACTCAGCCAAAGGCAAAAAGGACACCCAGTCATCCTGATCGGCAGAAACAAAGCATCTCAGATAGGTTTCCAAGGTCTGATTGGTTCGTTCGGTCTGGCCATTAGTCTGAGGATGGAAAGCCGAGGAAAAAGACAAGTCAATGCCCATCCTACCACAAAAGGCTCGCCAAAACCTCGAAACAAACTGGGAACCTCTGTCAGAAACGATATTCTCTGGAATGCCATGCAAACGAACCACATGCTGGAAGAACAATGGCACCAAATCAGAGGAGGAAGGCAATTTAGAGAAGGGTACCAGATGGACCATCTTAGAAAAGCGATCACAAACCACCCAAATGACTGACATCTTTTGAGAAACGGGAAGATCTGAAATAAAATCCATAGAGATATGTGTCCAAGGCCTCTTCGGGACCGGCAAGGGCAAAAGCAACCCACTGGCACGAGAACAGCAGGGCTTAGCCCGAGCACAAATCCCACAGGACTGCACAAAAGTACGCACATCCCGCGACAGAGATGGCCACCAAAAGGATCTAGCCACTAACTCTCTGGTACCAAAGATTCCAGGATGACCAGCCAACACCGAACAATGAACCTCAGAGATAACTTTATTCGTCCACCTATCAGGGACAAACAGTTTCTCCGCTGGACAACGATCAGGTTTATTAGCCTGAAATTTTTGCAGCACCCGCCGCAAATCAGGGGAGACGGCAGACACAATTACTCCTTCCTTGAGGATACCCACCAGCTCAGATAAACCCGGAGAGTCGGGCACAAAACTCCTAGACAGAGCATCCGCCTTCACATTTTTAGAGCCCGGAAGGTACGAAATCACAAAGTCAAAACGGGCAAAAAACAGCGACCAACGAGCCTGTCTAGGATTCAAATGCTTAGCAGACTCGAGATAAGTCAAGTTCTTATGATCAGTCAATACCACCACGCGATGCTTAGCTCCTTCAAGCCAATGACGCCACTCCTCAAATGCCCACTTCATGGCCAGCAACTCTCGATTGCCCACATCATAATTTCGCTCAGCAGGCGAAAACTTCCTGGAAAAAAAAGCGCATGTTTTCATCACTGAGCAATCAGAACCTCTCTGCGACAAAACAGCCCCTGCTCCAATCTCAGAAGCATCAACCTCGACCTGGAACGGAAGAGAAACATCTGGTTGACACAACACAGGGGCAGAAGAAAACCGACGCTTCAACTCTTGAAAAGCTTCCACAGCAGCAGAAGACCAATTGACCAAATCAGCACCCTTCTTGGTCAAATCGGTCAATGGTTTAGCAATACTAGAAAAATTGCAGATGAAGCGACGATAAAAATTAGCAAAGCCCAGGAACTTTTGCAGACTTTTCAGAGATGTCGGCTGAGTCCAATCATGGATGGCTTGGACCTTAACAGGATCCATCTCGATAGTAGAAGGGGAAAAGATGAACCCCAAAAATGAAACCTTCTGCACACCAAAGAGACACTTTGATCCCTTCACAAACAAAGAATTAGCACGCAGGACCTGAAAAACCGTTCTGACCTGCTTCACATGAGACTCCCAATCATCCGAGAAGATCAAAATGTCATCCAAGTGCACAATCAAGAATTTATCCAGGTACTCTCGGAAGATGTCATGCATAAAGGACTGAAACACTGATGGAGCATTGGCAAGTCCGAATGGCATCACTAGATACTCAAAATGACCCTCGGGCGTATTAAATGCAGTTTTCCATTCATCACCTCACCTGATTCGCACCAGATTATACGCACCACGAAGATCTATCTTGGTGAACCAACTAGCCCCCTTAATCCGAGCAAACAAATCAGATAACAATGGCAAGGGGTACTGAAATTTAACAGTGATCTTATTAAGAAGGCGGTAATCTATACAAGGTCTCAGCGAACCATCCTTCTTGGCTACAAAAAAGAACCCTGCTCCTAATGGCGACGATGACGGGCGAATATGCCCCTTCTCCAGGGATTCCTTCACATAACTGCGCATAGCGGTGTGCTCAGGCACGGATAAATTAAACAGTCGACCTTTTGGGAATTTACTACCAGGAATCAAATTGATAGCACAATCACAATCCCTATGCGGAGGTAGGGCATCGGACTTGGGCTCATCAAATACATCCCGGTAATCAGACAAGAACTCTGGAACCTCAGAAGGGGTGGATGACGAAATTGACAGAAATGGAACATCACCATGTACCCCCTGACAACCCCAGCTGGACGCCGACATGGATTTCCAATCCAATACTGGATTATGGGCTTGTAGCCATGGCAACCCCAACACGACCACATCATGCAGATTATGCAACACCAGAAAGCGAATAACCTCCTGATGTGCAGGAGCCATGCACATGGTCAGCTGGGTCCAGAATTGAGGCTTATTCTTGGCCAATGGCGTAGCATCAATTCCTCTCAATGGAATAGGACACTGCAAGGGCTCCAAGAAAAACCCACAACGCTTAGCATATTCCAAGTCCATCAAATTCAGGGCAGCGCCTGAATCCACAAACGCCATGACAGAATACGATGACAAAGAGCAGATCAAGGTAACGGACAGAAGAAATTTTGACTGTACTGTACCAATGGTGGCAGACCTAGCGAACCGCTTAGTGCGCTTAGGACAATCAGAGATAGCATGAGTGGAATCACCACAGTAGAAACACAGCCCATTCAGACGTCTGTGTTCTTGCCGTTCAACTCTGGTCATAGTCCTATCGCACTGCATAGACTTAGGTTTAATCTCAGGTAATACCGCCAAATGGTGCACAGATTTACGCTCACGCAAGCGTCGACCGATCTGAATGGCCAAAGACATAGACTCATTCAAACCAGCAGGCATAGGAAATCCCACCATGACATCCTTAAGGGCTTCAGAGAGACCCTTTCTGAATATAGCTGCCAGCGCAGATTCATTCCATTAAGTGAGAACGGACCACTTTCTAAATTTCTGACAATATACCTTTATCTCATCCTGAGCCTGACAAAGAGCCAGCAAATTTTTTTCTGCCTGATCCACTGAATTAGGCTCATCGTACAGCAATCCAAGCGCCAGGAAAAACGCATCGATATTACTTAATGCAGAATATCCTGACGCAAGAGAAAATGCCCAGTCCTGAGGGTCGCCACGCAAAAAATAAATGACGATCCTAACCTGTTGAACTGGGTCACCAGAGGAGCGAGGTTTCAAAGCCAGAAATAGTTTACAATTATTTTTGAAACTCAGAAATTTAGTTCTATCTCCAAAAAACAAATCTGGAATAGGAATTCTCGGTTCTAACAAAGAATTCTGAACCATAAAATCTTGAATATTTTGAAATCTTGCCGTGAGCTGATCCACACATGAAGACAGACCTTTAATGTCCATTGCTACACCTGTGTCCTGAACCACCCAAATGTCTAGGGGAAAAAAAAGGCAAAACACAGTGCAAAGAAAAAGAAATGGTCTCAGAACTTCTTTTTTCCCTCTATTGAGAATCATTAGCACTTTTGGCTTCCTGTACTGTTGTGATAGGCAATTCAGTATCACAATGAACATAGCGGTCAGAGCACATACAGTGATCTGACAATAACCCAAAATAATAGAACGAGCTCTGAGACGTGGGAACTCTGCAGACCGCAATCCCTAATCCTCTCCAAACAACACTAGAGGCAGTCGTGGATTGCGCCTAACTCTGCCTATGCAACTCGGCACAGCCTGAGAAACTAACTAGCCTGAAGATAGAAAATAAGCCTACCTTGCCTCGGAGAAATACCCCAAAGGAAAAGGCAGCCCCCCACATATAATGACTTTGAGTTAAGATGAAAAGACAAACGAAGGGATGAAATAGATTCAGCAAAGTGAGGCCCAACTTTCTTAACAGAGCGAGGATAGGAAAGATAACTTTGCGGTCTACACAAAACCCTAAAGAAAACCACGCAAAGGGGGCAAAAAGACCCTCCGTACCGAACTAACGGCACGGAGGTACACCCTTTGCGTCTCAGAGCTTCCAGCAAAACAATTAGACAAGCTGGACAGAAAAAATAGCAAACAAATAGCAAAGAAGAACTTAGCTATGCAGAGCAGCAGGCCACAGGAATGATCCAGGGAAAAACAAGTCCAACACTGGAACATTGACAGGAAGCATGGATCAAAGCATTAGGTGGAGTTAAGTAGAGAAGCACCTAACGACCTCACCAGATCACCTGAGGGAGGAAACTCAGAAGCCGCAGTACCACTTTCCTCCACAAACGGAAGCTCCCAGAGAGAATCAGCTGAAGTACCACTTGTGACCACAGGAGGGAGCTCTGCCACAGAATTCACAACAATTCTCCCTCTGTTTGTAAGGTTCAGGGAGCACTGTAACTCCATTAGCTCTGGTAAGGGAGTCCCTCACCTCATTAACCATATGTGGTCATGTCATGGGGATAATGCAACAATGATGCACTTTGCTGGTTTGGAGAGGGTTAACTTACCTCAACAAGGGGGCAATTTGAACAGGCTCCTTCTCAGGAGGTAAGCCAGATGGATTCTGCGCGCATGCGCTATGGGACCAATGGGTCTGAATAAAAAGGATTGATATGTCCCTGTTTTTGTGAAGGTTTTCATCTGGTGGCGATAATGTCATCATATTCTGTTTGTTCGTATGTTTTTTTCTAAAAGAACTGTTTTTATGTTTATATTCTGACAAGTAGGTGTTTCTGATACTGTGATGTTGTCTGATGGTGGGAGGTAACCTCACTGCTGTTCCTGTTGAGAGGCCCTCCTATCTTCTTTCAGCAATAGGACCCGTGGAAGCGTGGTAGCGCAAAACGGCCGTCGTCCGTTTGCAGTTCACGTTCTCCCTTGTTGTCCTGCCATTGACTTATATGTCACAATAAAAGACTGGATTTTTACGGATGGTGAGTGCTCTTTATTTATTTTTCTTTTTTGCTTGGACACATACTTTTTTCTTGAATGAGCACCCAGATTCTGTCTGGGCGATAAGTAGCAACTTAGCAGCTGTTTCCATGAGTGTTTGTGGCCCAATTTGTGCAGGAGGTGTGGATTACATTCTTCTTTGAAGCTAACTAAAAATGCAAGTGTTACACAAGATTCATCTCCCCAAATATCCAGCTAAACATGTAGAAGCTTATCTTACTATTAATCTGATTGATACATTTATCCAGGCTCGGACTGGCCCACAGGAGAACTGGAGAATCCTCCGATGGCCCCTGTGCAAGAGTGGGCCACCACCCTCTTATATGAGCAGTAATTGGCACAATACTGTATATCACTATGTACAGACAGTGGCAGCATCTTATTCAGGTAACAATCTACCCAGTCATTGTTATATAAATTTGTGATTAAAGATAATGTCATATTTGCATGTAGTTGAAAAGTGGGGTCGTGGAGTTGGTTACTGGTGGGCCCTTGGCACCACAGTAAGACACTACATTTATATATAGGTGACTGAAAAGGCAGTCTTTGCCTACAGATAATAACCATACCAATTATATTCCAGTGAAAAACAAACTGCTGCTTTTTGCATACAGATGAAAACCATGATCAGAGGAATGCATAACATTTCTAAGACTTTGAGTTTGTCAGAAGTGCAAGATGAAACAGTTTTGATTTTCTTCTCCTTGCAAATAGTTCATAAAAAAAATCATTTTCGCAAGCGGTCGAGAATCTCCTCCCCTGTGCATCGGTACCTAAGAAACATGATCTGTGCTATGGTGTTGAAGGTCATTTCATGAATAATGTTCTCCAAGCGTCTACAGTCCTTTGAATTTAATAGGGTGATCGGATCATTTATATTTCTCTTTACTGAATAAATTACCAGATAAAATGCCCATGAACAATAGTAATAGGCAAGACTGAGAAAAACACTGCATTGTTCAGAAGATAAATGTAACAAAGGCAATGTAAGACAGCCAATATCATTTACAAGATCTGGGTCTATAGTGGTCATTGTCCGGATTCTCCAACACTAAAATTAGGTCTGTCTTCTAGAGTACATGACGTTCATACTCGTATTGTTTATTATTGGTTAATCTCTGCCCCTCTTCCTTCCTCCTTAAAAACAATTGCTATTCTCTCATCGGTTATTTCGGACCACTCATTAGTTTTACTTACTTTGGAACTCCCCACTAGTAGAACTGTATCTTTTCGTTGATGTTTTCCCACATATCTTTACACTTCGGATGACTTCAAATGCTATATGACTGTTTGGTGGGAGACTTTCATGGAGGATAACCTGGAACACCTAGACGATATCAACCTATTCTGGGCCACTGCCAAGACAGTGCTTAGAAAACATATTATCTCATTTGTGTCGCAGAAAAAAAAATTGTTGTCCTCCCTGCGGGATCTCTTAGACTGGCTTACTCAATCATATAGAGATTTTAAATTACATAATACTCCCTCCTTCGGAAAGGCTTACCTTACGGCTAAACAAAACTTAAACACCCTATTGCATGAACAGGCACACAATCAGTTAGTTCATGTAGAAAAAGAAATCGTAGTTCCAGCTCCTTAAAACGATTAGTTTATTGAGTCCAAAATATAAAATCCAAATATTCAAAGTGAAAACACTCCCAACGGTTGGTGCTAAGATAGCAGAGACTGAATGGCAACGCGTTTCGATCAGATTGATCTTTGTCAGAGCCACATATCAGTATGGTTGCGTCTTTCCTATATAGGGAGACTTGTCCAACCAAAACACAGATATAAGTCATATGACTACCTCGAAGGTCCTGTCTTAAAACCGATACTATTACAATAGAAATACAATAAAACAATGAAAATAAACATAACATAATCATCTTACATTCAGCAATAGTGCAGCATAATTTCGTTTCTCTTATTTAGTCCCATTGGAGCACGGGTGTTCAATTGCAGAATCCAATACGCTTCCCGTGTAAGAAGCCGGCGCCTAATATCACCGCCGCGAGGGGAAGGATTAACCCTCTCTATTCCTTGGACCTGAAAATAGCTTATACTGCGTGCATGGTGCATAACAAAATGTTTTGATGCCGCTGACATGTTTCTGTTTTGATTACCTATATTGCTAATGTCATACAGGTGTTCCCTAATGCGTACTTTTAATTTTCTGGATGTAAATCCAACATATGTTAAATGGCATTCTGTGCATCTAATATTGTATACTACATTGGATGAATTGCAATTAATATATTGTTTTACATCAAATTCCATAGTCCTATCTGCATTATGGAAAGTTTTGGCAATAGTAGCCACTTTACATGTGCCACAGTTTTGTATGCCACATTTAAAAAATCCTGGATAATTTAACCAGGTTTTTTTAGTTTTCCTTCCTTCCGAACTAAACATGCTAGGGGCTATTTTATTGCCAATTGTTGGTGCCCTCCTGGATACAACATTAATACCCGAATTCAAAATTTCGTATAATTGATGGTCTTCATACAATATTGGCAAATATTTGTGAATGATATTCTTGATTCTGGAAAACTGGGGACTATATTGAAAACATATATATGGTTTCTTTTGCATTTGTGCATTATTATTTCTTTTTTGGGATGCAATGAGCTCTCTTCGATTTTTTGTATTAACAATTACCTTTGCCCGATCAATTGTCCATTGAGGGTATTTTCGGCATTTTAGTTTTTTCGTTATCTGATTAAACTCCCCATTAAGATCCTTTGCTGAGCTACAATTCCGCTTGATCCTGGTAAGTTCACCCACAGGTATTGATTTAATCGTATGCTTACTATGGCTACTATGGGCGTGTAGAATTGTATTCCCCTTAACCGGTTTATGATATGTTTTGGTGGCAATTCCCTGATCAGCATGTCCCGTAAGCTCCAAGTCCAAAAAAGAGATATTACCATTATCAACTTTATATGTAAATCTGATATTATACGTATTACAATTCAAGTACTCCATAAAGTGTGGTATGGTAGATACATCCCCCTCCCAAATTATGAGGGTATCATCTATGTATCTACCATACCACACCAGATGCTCCAGAAACGGATTAGCTACAGAAAAAACAAACTCCATCTCCCAAAACGCCATAACTAAATTTGCGAGGGAGGGTGAATATTTGGCACCCATAGCCACTCCTGCTTGTTGAACAAAAAACTGGCCATCAAACGAGAAATAATTATTTGTCATCAAAAAATGTATAACCATAAGCAAATATTCAATCAGTTCCACAGAATAGTTACTAAATTTCTCAAGGTGGTATAATATCGCCCGCATTGCCAGATCATGTGGGATGCAAGTGTATAAAGATATCACATCGCAGCAAAGCCATGAGTAATTCGATTGCCAGACCTTGTTCTCAAAAATACATAGGATCTCTTTAGAATCTCTAATGTGTCCCGGTGTACGTTTCACTAATGGCTGGAGAAGAGAGTCCACCCACTGGCACAGTTTTTCATTACACGATCCGATTCCGGACACTATGGGTCGCATGGGGGGAATACCTTCTTTTTATGTATTTTTGGTACCCCATAAATAATGGGGATAACTGGATTTTGTACTGTGAGATATTCTATTTGCTTTTTAGTTAATACCCCCAGATTCTCTCCTTCTTTTATGATTTGATCTCTCTTTTTAATGATTTCCTGGGAGGGATTATATTTTAATTTTTTATATATTGTATGATCAGATAATAATTCTACCATCTTCTCCTTATAATCCGTTGTGTTGAGTACCACAACTACTCCCCCTTTATCTGACATCTTAATAGTTAAGTCTGGCATATCTTGAAGTTCTTTTATTGCTTTGCGATGTTTCATAGATATATTTCTCTGACTATTCCCTTTCTTACTTTTTGTGTCCTCGTATAATCGTTTTAACTCTTTTTCGACACTTTCTTGAAATCTATCCATGCATTCCGACCTGGTCTGAATTGGATAAAAATATGGGTTTTTAGTCTTAAAATTTTGAGAGAAATGCATCCGATCATGATCTGGCAATACTGGGGCACTGAGATCCTGTAAGGCAATTAGCGCTACTTGTTCTTTAAAGTCCATGTGCGAAAATTCATTTTCCAGTCCCAACCAACCGTTGGGAGTGTTTTCACTTTGAATATTTGGATTTTATATTTTGGACTCAATAAACTAATCGTTTTAAGGAGCTGGAACTACGATTTCTTTTTCTACATGAATGAATATTTCGCCTGTCTGCAGCGAAGTTCCATGCACCTGCGGTGATTACTGGTGAGCTGGCTATATACCTTTTCTTCTATGTTATATTTGCCGTTGGACTGCCGTGCTACCAGTATTGCTCCCTTGAAAATTGACTTTGGTACTGTTGTACTCATATATTCGGTTGGATTGCCTATAGATGTGGAGTTTTATTGTTTATCATCTTGCATATTAGCATGGTCATGGATTTGTCCAGAGAAAGATTGCGGAAAGCAGCACAGGTGTTCTCTATGCAATCAGATGGGGATTCGGATTTGTTAACCCTTAATGAGAACATGAACAGACTAGAAACACTCATGACGCAAGAAACAAAACTATGGTGGGATCATACAACATTAAATAATTATGTGGCAAAAGATATGATTCCGAGAGGATTGCGAATCAAAAAATTACCCACAACCACCTACTCGGCAGAGTTTACTGAGGAGTGGAATTCCATATTAAGTAACTGCTCGTTAAACTTGATGAAACTTATCATTAAATATGAGGATAACAGACTCAAAAATATACAGCAGGAATTGGATGAAGTAAACTCTGCCCTGAGTGAATATAGAACAGCCGCACAATTTGATAATTTAATGGCGAAAATCAACGAAAGAATAGCAGCCCTGGAGGAACAAATTATGGATCGCAAGAAAAGAAAATTTACTAGAGACTCTAATGACTATTCCACGAATAAAGTTTATGACTGGGGCAATTGGACAAATATAAATAAAAATCCCAAGTCAATATTGAAACAAAGTCAATCTCAATATAAAAAGAAAAGTTTTAAGAAAAGAACAAGGTCACATGTATATTTCACTTCATCAGACCCGGAATCTTCAGACAATCAAGGTAGTGCTTCAGATGTTTCCCTCAGTGAAAATAGAGCATGCACTTCGAGAGATGGTCACCGCCAGACAAAAAACGTAAAAGGCGGGGGGGGAGAAAGCACAGACGAAGGGGGGATGGTAACACGCAACAAGAAATTGCATGCGAAGTAAATGAATACACTAATGTGTTGAATTTATCATCCAAACCCCTATCATTAGACCAAACTCAAGTTTTGTCGTTGGGACTAATTTTGTCCCTGATCAGGACTTTGATCTATTCACCACTATTATGGATACCAACAAATTCGTGAGAAATTTGACCATCAGGAAACATTTTTGGAAAGAAGAAAATCTTATGGAGGACTCCAATCAAGAGGAGACTAGTACTCCAAATGGACTGGAAAATGAATTTTCGCACATGGACTTTAAAGAACAAGTAGCGCTAATTGCCTTACAGGATCTCAGTGCCCCAGTATTGCCAGATCATGATCGGATGCATTTCTCTCAAAATTTTAAGACAAAAAACCCATATTTTTATCCAATTCAGACCAGGTCGGAATGCATGGATAGATTTCAAGAAAGTGTCGAAAAAGAGTTAAAACGATTATACGAGGACACAAAAAGTAAGAAAGGGAATAGTCAGAGAAATATATCTATGAAACATCGCAAAGCAATAAAAGAACTTCAAGATATGCCAGACTTAACTATTAAGATGTCAGATAAAGGGGGAGTAGTTGTGGTACTCAACACAACGGATTATAAGGAGAAGATGGTAGAATTATTATCTGATCATACAATATATAAAAAATTAAAATATAATCCCTCCCAGGAAATCATTAAAAAGAGAGATCAAATCATAAAAGAAGGAGAGAATCTGGGGGTATTAACTAAAAAGCAAATAGAATATCTCACAGTACAAAATCCAGTTATCCCCATTATTTATGGGGTACCAAAAATACATAAAAAAGAAGGTATTCCCCCCATGCGACCCATAGTGTCCGGAATCGGATCGTGTAATGAAAAACTGTGCCAGTGGGTGGACTCTCTTCTCCAGCCATTAGTGAAACGTACACCGGGACACATTAGAGATTCTAAAGAGATCCTATGTATTTTTGAGAACAAGGTCTGGCAATCGAATTACTCATGGCTTTGCTGCGATGTGATATCTTTATACACTTGCATCCCACATGATCTGGCAATGCGGGCGATATTATACCACCTTGAGAAATTTAGTAACTATTCTGTGGAACTGATTGAATATTTGCTTATGGTTATACATTTTTTGATGACAAATAATTATTTCTCGTTTGATGGCCAGTTTTTTGTTCAACAAGCAGGAGTGGCTATGGGTGCCAAATATTCACCCTCCCTCGCAAATTTAGTTATGGCGTTTTGGGAGATGGAGTTTGTTTTTTCTGTAGCTAATCCGTTTCTGGAGCATCTGGTGTGGTATGGTAGATACATAGATGATACCCTCATAATTTGGGAGGGGGATGTATCTACCATACCACACTTTATGGAGTACTTGAATTGTAATACGTATAATATCAGATTTACATATAAAGTTGATAATGGTAATATCTCTTTTTTGGACTTGGAGCTTACGGGACATGCTGATCAGGGAATTGCCACCAAAACATATCATAAACCGGTTAAGGGGAATACAATTCTACACGCCCATAGTAGCCATAGTAAGCATACGATTAAATCAATACCTGTGGGTGAACTTACCAGGATCAAGCGGAATTGTAGCTCAGCAAAGGATCTTAATGGGGAGTTTAATCAGATAACGAAAAAACTAAAATGCCGAAAATACCCTCAATGGACAATTGATCGGGCAAAGGTAATTGTTAATACAAAAAATCGAAGAGAGCTCATTGCATCCCAAAAAAGAAATAATAATGCACAAATGCAAAAGAAACCATATATATGTTTTCAATATAGTCCCCAGTTTTCCAGAATCAAGAATATCATTCACAAATATTTGCCAATATTGTATGAAGACCATCAATTATACGAAATTTTGAATTCGGGTATTAATGTTGTATCCAGGAGGGCACCAACAATTGGCAATAAAATAGCCCCTAGCATGTTTAGTTCGGAAGGAAGGAAAACTAAAAAAACCTGGTTAAATTATCCAGGATTTTTTAAATGTGGCATACAAAACTGTGGCACATGTAAAGTGGCTACTATTGCCAAAACTTTCCATAATGCAGATAGGACTATGGAATTTGATGTAAAACAATATATTAATTGCAATTCATCCAATGTAGTATACAATATTAGATGCACAGAATGCCATTTAACATATGTTGGATTTACATCCAGAAAATTAAAAGTACGCATTAGGGAACACCTGTATGACATTAGCAATATAGGTAATCAAAACAGAAACATGTCAGCGGCATCAAAACATTTTGTTATGCACCATGCACGCAGTATAAGCTATTTTCAGGTCCAAGGAATAGAGAGGGTTAATCCTTCCCCTCGCGGCGGTGATATTAGGCGCCGGCTTCTTACACGGGAAGCGTATTGGATTCTGCAATTGAACACCCGTGCTCCAATGGGACTAAATAAGAGAAACGAAATTATGCTGCACTATTGCTGAATGTAAGATGATTATTTTATGTTTATTTTCATTGTTTTATTGTATTTCTATTGTAATAGTATCGGTTTTAAGACAGGACCTTCGAGGTAGTCATATGACTTATATCTGTGTTTTGGTTGGACAAGTCTCCCTATATAGGAAAGACGCAACCATACTGATATGTGGCTCTGACAAAGATCAATCTGATCGAAACGCGTTGCCATTCAGTCTCTGCTATCTTAGCACCAACCGTTGGGAGTGTTTTCACTTTGAATATTTGGATTTTATATTTTGGACTCAATAAACTAATCGTTTTATGGAGCTGGAACTACGATTTCTTTTTCTACATGAATGAATATTTCGCCTGTCTGCAGCGAAGTTCCGTGCACCTGCGGTGATTACTGGTGAGCTGGCTATATACCTTTTCTTCTATGTTACACAATCAGTTAGCTCATCAACACAATCAATATTTTCGGTTGGGTAATAAACCAGGTCATCTTTTGGCATCCCTAACAAAGCCATTCAAAGCAGCTACAAGAGTCTCTAATATTGCATTACTCACCTCTTTCAGGCTCTTTCACCTGTGAACTGACTCAAATCTGTGCGGTTTTTAGAGATTTTTACGCAGACTTTTATGGCCCATCCCTAGACTTCCGGGAGGATGGATACAAATTTTAAATCTGCTAATCTCTCATGGGGAGGTGGGATTAGCCATCAAGTCTTCAAAGTTGCTTAAAGCACCTGGCCCGGATGGGTTTTCGGTTGAATTGTATAAAATGTTACAACCTTTACTCATTCCCCACCTTACTTCTTTTTTTAATCATATTATAGACTCGGGTTCTATGCCTGACCGATTCAACAAAGCTGGTTTATCTTTGTTGCTAAAGCCAGACAAGGAAACTCTTCTCCCTGCCTCGAATCGCCCGATTTCCCTCCTAAAAATTGATTTTAAATTGCTTAAGAAAATCATGGCTAATAGACTTCAGTCTATACTTAATAAAGACGGTTTTATTAAAAAAAATAAAAAAACTAGGTCTGTCCTTGTAGGGCAATACAAATGATAACTGTTCTGTAGTAATCTCAGGTAGTAGCCCTGAGAAATCAAGTTTTAAAAATTAGCTTACAAGTACAGTGGCAGCATGATGATGCACCAGGAGTAGGGATGTGCGGACCTGTAGAAGTTTGGGTTCTGGTACCTGACCCAAACTTTATTTCAAAGTTCCGGTCAGGTAGCAGAACTGTACCCGAACTTGAACCAGAAGCCAATTGAAAACAATGGGGACCCAGACTTTTGAGCTGGAAAAAAAATTCAGTCTCTCTCCCCGCTGAAACTTCAAATTGCAATGGACTTCTGGGAGAAATCAGTGTTTGGCATTTAGCATGGCGGACACTAACTATCTGGTACGAATCCAGAACTTTTAAGGTCGGTTTCGCTCATCTCATCGGGGAGCATATACTGTAAATTCTCGCACAATGCAATTCCATTTGCATGTGGTTTCAAAGCTTCATTTTTCAGCACATCGGATTATTACAAAATAAGTATTATATATATTCTATTCTACTAGGATCCATATGGTCACCCCATTAGTTTCAATAGTAATATCATCATTTTAAACTGAACTCAGTATGGGCTGCTGCAGAGGAACCAATGTTACTTAGGAGCCAAAATCTGAGCTTTATGAAGCTCGGTGTTCTTATTAATTTAGGTAAGGGGTCCTGAACAGTGACCCTTTATATCAGCTCAGCAAGCACAAAGCATTTTACAAGTAGCTTTCTGCTTGAGACATGTTTAAGATTTTGTTAAAAACAGCTACTTCCAAGGAAAGATACCATGCTTGCCTCCCTTTATATTCTTTTTAAAAATCAGATATCATTCAATTAAAAACATGCTACAAGGAGAAAAAGATCATATCACAGTAAAAAAAAATGGTTCCAATATGGCTTATTTTTAAGGGTTTTTTAAGTAAAATACATCACCCTCACACACAGATTTAACTTTTATTAATTTCAGCCAGATGATATACTGTAGTCTACAGAAGCATTTCACCACTCGTGACATGTATGTTATAGTAAATATTTGTATTCCCCATGTAAAAAATAATCTGGGCCATCTCTTCTGATATTCCTCCTGGAAAGGTTACAAAGGTGTGTTTCACTTGTCAAAGGGATATGTCCCGAATACAATCTAACACTGTCAACAAGAGCTGGACAATTTTAGAGTAAAGAACCCGTTACCTAGTAACACCCAGTTGTCAACTGATTCATAAAATTCTAGAAGGAATAATAGAGATACATTGTAGAGGTCTAAGGTAATAGAATTGTTAAAATAGTCCTGCCTGCATGCTGCATAGCTGTGGTCTTGTTGCTGAGAAATAGACTTAATTTTTTGCTACTTAGTCCTTCCAGGCTCCAGGGTGTGCTGTGCCTGGAAGAAAACTCTGCCTCCCTTGTTAATTTGCATACCACCCCCCTCCCATGCACATCACAGTGCCATGTGACATGCAGTTGTGCCCCAGGACAGTACTATGGGCAAGGGCTTCACTGTTCTTCTGGGCAGGTGCCGCCGAATCACTACTACTGAAATAGTAGTGACTCACCGACGCCTACACAGAAGAACAGTGAAGATACTGCCCATAGCAGAGAGCAAAAGGTAGTGGTAGTGCAGGGTGCAGGTGCGGGATTCCGGCGCCACAACTGCACGTCACATGGCACTGTGACGCTGATGGGAGATGGGGGTATGCAAATTAACACCGGAGGCAGATTTTTTCCTTCCAAACCCCGCACACCCCAAACCTTGGTAGAACTTATTAACATAAAAGATTAAGAGTATATTTCTCAGCAGTTGTGGTCCAGGAGAGTACTATGGACATGGACTTCATTGTTCCTCTGTGCAGGTGTCGGCGAGTAACTGAAGTAGCAGTGACTAGCCCACACTTGCGCAGAAGAACGGTGAAGACACTGGCAATAGCAGGGCATAAAAGGTAGTGGTAGCGCAGGGCGCAGGATTCTGGCACCACGACTGCATGTTACATGGCACTGTGACGCTGATGAGAGGGGGGTGGTACGCAAATTAACACCAGAGGCAGATCTTTCTTCCAGGCATCGCACACCCCTATAAAATATATTTCTCAGGAACATGACGGCATCTATGAAGCACACAGGTAGGACTATTCTAATAATTGTATCACCTATACGCTCATAGTAATAGCTTAAAAGCTTCCCAGGGGGTGACAGATTGCTTTTAAAATCAAACTCATCATAAATGATGTATACACAACTAAAGGTGAGGAAAGCAAAACATAAAAAAAATCAGCATTTTAGACTGTTTAAAAATTAATAAAAAATCAGAGTTTGGTTTAGATGGGCAATAGATGTTAACAAAAGAGCTCCTAAAAGATATTTAATCGAATGTATTGTTCTTATCAAATCTGATCTCATCAAAAGAACAAGCAGCTGAATATCAGTAGATGACTTCGATACTTGAAGAGAAACAGGATAGAAAAGAGATCTGTTTTGTTTATTACATGTATTTAGGGTATTTTATTTGTTTTTGCAGAATTACAAATCAGAGTATTAAAAAATGACCCAGCTAATGTAGGCTGATAAGCTTTGTTAATGCAATGCACCAGAATCACTTAGATAATTCTTGACAGATGCTTTGTTTTCCATCATCTTTCATTGTATCAAAGCTCTGTATTTTGTGTTATATATGGTTATTGGAACTCTCTGTGATGTAGCAAGTTGAGACTTCTAATTCAGGGAGACATAAGTAAACAAGACCTGGGTTCCGGTCTGTATGGTGATTTCATTTAGAAAAAGTCACCAGATGCACAGAGTCATACTGAAAAATATATTAACATTTTATCTTCCAGAAAACTAAATACTCTAACAGATACAGACTACATTACCATGTAGCTGCGACTGACAGCAATACCCTGATGACCCTATGATAAAGCAAAAAACAATTTAAAAAATCAACCACAGGTGAGCATCACCAATAGTGCAGATGCCTAAATAGAAACTTTAGTCCTAAAATGAAATAGTTTATTATATATATATATATATATATATATATATATACATATATATATATATATATATATATATATATATATATATATACAGTATATATACACTAGATGGTGGCCCAATTCTAACACATCGGGTATTCTACAATATGTATGTAGTATATAGCACAGCCCGCGTAGTATATAACACAGCCCATGCAGTATATAACACAGCCCAAGCAGTATATAACACAGCCCACGTAGTATATAACACAGCCCACATAGAATATTGCACAGCCACATAGTATATAACACACCCCACGTAGTATATAGCACAGCGATGTAGTATATAACACAGCCCACGCAGTATATAACACAGCCCACGTAGTATATTGCACAGCCATGTAATATATAACACACCCCACATAGTATATAGCACAGTGACGTAGTATATAACACAGGCAACGCAGTGTATAACACAGCCCACGCAGTATATAACAGCCCACATAGTATATAGCAGTGTGGGCACCATATCCCTGTTAAAAAAACAATTAAAATCCCCAATCCCCACAGTTTTAAGCGTGCCCTAAAAACTCATTTGTTCAGACTGGCCTACCGCCTCAATGCATTAACCTAACGATCCCTGTGTGGCCTATTTATAATAAAAAAAAAAAAAAAAGGTTCCTCGCATCATGTTCTCATACACTTTATGCAGTATTAGTCCTCTGTGTCTGTACTGCTACATACTTAGGCAGGTAACTGGTTCATGCAGCTTTACATGAACACCTGAGCCTTACACTATAGCTGGTCCGAATAACTAAAGCAATTGCTACCATCCACCTCTCGTGTCTCCCCTTTTCCCCATAGTTTGTAAGCTTGCGAGCAGGGCCCTCACTCCTCCTGGTATCTGTTTTGAACTGTATTTCTGTTATGCTGTAATGTCTATTGTCTGTACAAGTCCCCTCTATAATTTGTAAAGCGCTGCGGAATATGTTGGCGCTATATAAATAAAAATTATTATTATTATTATTATTATTATTAAAATAAAAAATAGTGATATACTGACCTTCCGGCGGCCCCCGGATCCAGCCCAGGCCTTTAGCGATGCTCCTCACAACGCTCCGTTCCCAGTAATGCCTTTTGGCAATAACCCGTGATCATGTAGCAGTCTCGCGAGACCGCTACATCATCTCGCGAGACCGCTATTTGATCCCGAGTCATTGCCGCAATGCATTCTTGGGACAGGAGCGTCGCGAGGAGCGAGAAAGGCTGCCGCGGATGCCGAAAGGTGAGAATATAATGTTTTTTTTATTATTATTTTTAACATTATATGTTTTTACTATTGATGCTGCATAGGCAGCAACAATAGTAAAAAGTGAAGCGGTGTTTAAATCCCGCCCAATCCCGCGACCAATCAGCGACCCGGGATTTCCATTACGGAAGTTACAGATAAACAGATGGAAGAAACCCTTAGACAATTATATATAGACTAGATGGTGGCCCGATTCTAACGCATCAGGTATTCTAGAATATGCATGTCCACGTAGTATATAGCACAGCCCACGTAGTATATTGCCCAGCCACGTAGTATATTGCCCAGCGATGTAGTATATTGCCCAGCGACATTTTATACAGCACAGAGCCACATAGTATATTGCCCTTTCACATAGTATATTGCCCAGTTACGTAGTATATTGCCCAGTCACGTAGTATATTGCCCAGTCACGTAGTATATTGCCCAGCCACGTTGTATATTGCACAGCCCACGTATTATATTGCCCAGCCACATAGTATATTGCCCAGTGACGTAGTATACAGCACAGAGCCACTTAGTATATTGCACAGCCCACATAGTATATTGCCCAGTCACGTAGTATATTGCACAGCGACATAGTATATTGCCCAGCCATGTAGAATATTGCCCAGCGACGTAGTATATTGCCCAGTCACGTAGTATATTGCACAGCAACGTAGTATATTTCCCAGTCACGTAGTATATTGCCCAGTGACGCAGTATATTGCCCAGTTACGTAGTATATTGCCCAGCCACGTAATATATTGCCCAGCGACATAGTACATTGCCCAGCCACGTAGTATATTGCCCAGCGACGTAGTATACAGCACAGAGCATATTGCCCAGCCATGTAGTATATTGCACAGCCCACGTAGTATATTGCCCAGTCACGTAGTATATTGCACAGTGACGTAGTATATTGCCCAGTCACGTAGTATATTGCACAGCGAGGTAGTATATTGCCTAGCCATGTAGTATATTGCCCAGCGACGTAGTATATTGCCCAGTCACATAGTATATTGCACAGCGACGTAGTATATTGCCCAGTCATGTAGTATATTGCCCAGCAACGTAGTATATTGCCCAGCCACATAGTATATTGCCCAGTGAGGTAGTATACAGCACAGAGCATATTGCCCAGCCACGTAGTATATTGCCCAGTTACGTAGTATATTGCCCAGTCACGTAGTATATTTCCCAGCCACGTAGTATATTGCACAGCCCACGTATTATATTGCCCAGTCACATAGTATATTGCCCAGTGACGTAGTATACAGCACAGAGCCACTTAGAATATTGCACAGCCCACGTAGTATATTGCCCAGTCACGTAGTATATTGCACAGCGACGTAGTATATTGCCCAGCCATGTAGAATATTGCCCAGCGACGTAGTATATTGCCCAGTCACGTAGTATATTGCACAGCGACGTAGTATATTTCCCAGTCACGTAGTATATTGCCCAGTGACGCAGTATATTGCCCAGTTACGTAGTATATTGCCCAGCCACGTAATATATTGCCCAGCGACGTAGTACATTGCCCAGCCATGTAGTATATTGCCCAGCCATGTAGTATATTGCCCAGCGACGTAGTATACAGCACAGAGCATATTGCCCAGCCACGTAGTATATTGCACAGCTCACATAGTATATTTCCCAGTCACGTAATATATTGACCAGTGACGTAGTATATTGCCCAGTCACGTAGTATATTGCACAGCGACGTAGTATATTGCCCAGCCATGTAGTATATTGCCCAGCGACGTAGTATATTGCCCAGTCACATAGTATATTGCACAGTGACGTAGTATATTGCCCAGTCACGTAGTATATTGCCCAGCAACGTAGTATATTGCCAGCGACATAGTATATTGCCCAGCGACGTAGTATACAGTACAGAGCATATTGCCCAGCCACGTAGTATATTGCCCAGTTACGTAGTATATTGCCCAGTCACGTAGTATATTGCACAGCGACGTAGTATATTGGCCAGTCACGGAGTATATTGCCCAGCGACATAGTATACAGCACAGAGAATATTGCCCAGCCACGTAGTATATTGCACAGCCCACGTAGTATATTGCCCAGTCACGTAGTATATTGCCCAGTGAAGTAGTATATTGCCCAGTCACGTAGTATATTGTCCAGCGACGTAGTATACTGCCCAGCCACGTAGTACATTGCCCAGCGACGTAGTATACAGCACAGAGCATATTGCCCAGTCACGTAGTATATTGCCCAGTCACGTAGTATATTGCCCAGTCACGTAGTATATTGCACAGCGACGTAGTATATTGCCCAGCCATGTAGTATATTGCCCAGCCACGTAGTATATTGCCCAGCCACGTAGTACATTGCCCAGCGACATAGTACACAGCACAGAGCATATTGCCCAGCCACGTAGTATATTGCCCAGTCACGTAGTATATTGCCCAGTCACATAGTACATTGCCCAGCTACGTAGTATATTGCCCATCCACGTACGTCACAGGTAAAAAAAAAAACCATATACTCACCTTCCGAGGGCCAGTTGTAGTTCGATCACATGACCGTGACGTCATGGCAGGTCCTTGTCGTGCAGGACCTGTGATGATGTCGCTGTCACATGACCGTGACGTCATGGCAGGTCCTTCTCGCTCAGGCGCGCAGGGCCTGTGATGACGTCGCAGGCACATGACCGTGACGTCATGGCAGGTCCTTCTCCCATAACACCGGAACTTGCCGCTTGCATGGAACGGTCACCGGACCGCAGCCAGGAGCGGGAAAGGTGGCGGAAGGTGAGTATATAATGATTTTTTATTTTTTTTATTATTTTTAACATTAGATGTTTTTACTATTGACGCTGCATAGGCAGCATCAATAGTAAAAACTTGGTCATACAGGGTTAATAGCTGGGGTAACGGAGTGAGTTACCCGCGGCATAACGCGGTCCGTTACCGCTGGCATTAACCTTGTTTGAGCGGTGACTGCGGGGAGTATGGAGCGGGCGCTGAGTGCAGGGGAGTAGGGAGGGACTAATCGGACTGTGGCCATTGCTGATTGGTCGCGGCAGCCATGACAGGCAGCTGGCGAGACCAATCAGCGACTTGGATTCCATGACAGCAGAGGCCGTGACCAATGAATATCTGTGACAGACAGAAGGACAGACAGACAGAAAGACGGAAGTGACCCTTAGACAATTATATAGTAGACTAGATGGTAGCCCAATTCTAACGCATCAGGTATTCTAGAATATGCATGTAGTTTATTTATGAAGATTTTAGAATAATACACTGAATACACAGGATTCGGCCAGCCGCGACCAATTAGCGAAGCGTGGTTCAAATCCCGTGCCAATTTGGACTGCGCCTGTCACTGATTGTTCGTGGACGGCCACGTAGTATATAGCACAGCCACGTAGTATATAACAGCCCACGTAGTAAATAGCACAATAAACATAAGGATGAATGACCTCGGGGAGATCAAAACATCCAACACCACGGAGACACCATTACGTGTTTCTCAACGCAGTGATCCAGAACACTGCTCCCTTCCCTTATGGGAAATATGCAAATGCATGTACAAAAGCCGCGGAGACACCATCACGTGTTTCTCAACATCTGGAGCCTGGGAAGGTCCTGGGGTGGAAGAGTATCACTATCACACATGCCATTCTAGGATGTTCATCTATGTGGATCGGGGAATATAGTTTATCAATATGGGATTGTTTATTCTAATATCAGGATCTAGTTATTGTTGAGAGGCAATGCATTTCTGTGGCAATGTTTTTTCTGTGACATTTCTGTATTGCACATACTGTTATGTACCTATATGATGATTATTACATCACTTCATCCATGTATCATGTGGATATACTATTGGATATTTTAATGTATTGCAGTCTGTATCACTGGTTGTAATACATATTCACATCTTTATGTATATATAATCCGTTTGGGTACTCTCAGATAGTTTTCATCCCCTTTGGATTACGATGACCAGATATATGTCTCTATTTCCCTCTATTAGTGTGGCTCTATTTTTGCCCATACCTTGCCCTTACTAGATGTGGCAGCGCTAGATTTACACAATACGCACGCATGCGCCATCCTTGCCGCCTGTTCTCCGCTGGCCAGGCGCAGACTTCCTGGTCACGTGGGGCCCCGCGTGTTTCCGGTTGTCTGGTGCTCGGCTCGCTGAGACAGGGCGGAAGTGAGGCAATGCGATTCCGCGCCACTCCATCTATGGGACCCTATTTAATCGTCTTCGCCCCTTGCTTGTTCATGCGCCCCCGGAGGAAGGTACCAAACCGAAACTCGCGTCGGGGTGGACGGGTGTCCCTGTAATACTTACCATCGGCATCAGGTAACGTGCATGGTTCAGTGCAGCTATTGTGTTCTTTTGGACTACCTATTAATTGTATGTAGTGGCCATATTGCCCTATATCCATATGTGAGGCCACCGCTAGTATATTGTATATTGTGCACGCAAGTAATCACCTGTATGCTATTACTTTGTTTTGGGGATACACCCTACCTTGGGCTTTGCATGGTGCTGGTGACATCCCTTGTCATCTTTTTAGCCCTGTTGTGTACTGTTTGTCTGGTTTTTATTGTGTCTATTATAATAAAATGATTGTTTTTTGGACTTTATGACTGCTTGGTGCTTCTTTCTTGATTGTGCAAGCAAAAAATAGCCAGGTCTTTCACCGAGAAGGAACAACCACGGGAAGGGCAGCATGCAAAAAGGAAAACCACCTATGCCAAAACATGGTATCCATCCACAGACAGCTGTTTCAGGGTATTTGCCCCTCATCAGTGTGGAGTAGGAAACTGGCTATTAGGAGCAGTGCCTAGTAAAAGGACTATAAACATAAGGATGAATGACCTCGGGGAGATCAAAACATCCAACACCACAGAGACATCATCACGTGTTTCTCAACGCAGTGATCCAGAACACTGCCCCTTTCCCTTATGGGAAATATGCAAATGCATGTAGAAAAGCCGCGGAGACACCATCACGTGTTTCTCAACGCAAGCAATAAATAGCCAGGTCTTTCACCGGGAAGGAACAACCACGGGAAGAGCAGCATCCAAAAAGGAAAACCACCTATGCCAAAACATGGTATCCATCCACAGACAGCTGTTTCGGGGTATGTGCCCCTCATCAGTGTGGAGTAGGAAACTGGCTATTAGGAGCAGTGCCTACATGATGGTGTTTCCGCGGCTTTTCTACACATAGTAAATAGCACAGCCACGTAGTAAATAGCACAGCCATGTAGTATATTGCACAGCCATGTAGTATATTGCACAGCCACGTAGTATATTGCACAGCCACGTAGTATATAGCACAGCCACATAGTATATAGCACAGCCCACGGAGAATAAAGCACAGCCCATGGAGTATATAGCACAGCCACGTAGCATATAGCACAGCCCACGCAGTATATAACACAGCCACATAGTATATAACACAGCCCACGGAGTATATAGCACAGCCCATGGAGTATATAGCACAGCCCACGGAGTATATAGCAAAGCCCACAGAGTATATAACACAGCGCATGGAGTATATAGCACAGCCACGTAGTATATAGCACAGCCCACGGAGTGCATAACAGCCCACATAGCATATAACACAGCCACGTAGTATATAACAGCCCAGTATATAACACAGGCCACGTAGTGTATAACACAGGCCGCGTAGTGTATGACACAGGCCAGGTAGTGTATAACACAGGCCACGTAGTGTAATAATGGAGACAACTTTACAGAACAGTTCTTCCACCATGGTGCCACCGTCCCCTCCTACAGGTACATGTCCCGCCAGCTCCCGGGCTGGGGTCTCGCACAGACCAGCACCCGTCAGCAGCAGCAGTCAGGCCGTACAGCGCTGGCAGCACTGGGCACCATGCTCACCGTGGGGACTGAGGCGCCTCACCTTGGTCTCTCTGCTCCTCCTCCCATATTACCTTCCCCCTTCCCAGGCTCACAGCCTCGGCTCCCGTGGAGATTCGCGCCACCTTCCCGCCGCCCTCTTGTTTTTACTTATCTCACTCTCGCGAGACCGCTACATCATCATCTTGTGAGATCGCAATGCATGGAGCGGTCACCGGGGCGTTGTGAGGAACGGGAAAGGCAGACGGCAGGCGCAAGCGCATCGTCGGATGACGGAGGGTGAGAATAGCAGGTTTTTTGTTTTTTTATTATTTTTAACATTAGATCTTTTTACCATTGATGCCGCATAGGCAGCATCAATAGTAAAAAGTTGGGGACACACAGGGTTAATAGCAGCGGTTACAGAGTGCGTTACCCGCGGCATAACACGGTCCGTTACCGCTGGCATTAACCCTGTGTGAGCGGTGACTGGAGGGGAGTATGCGGGCGCCGGGCACTGACTGCGGGGAGTAAGGAGTGGCCATTTTCTTCCGGACTGTGCCCGTCGCTGATTGGTCGTGGCTGTTTTGCCGCGACCAATCAGCGACTTGGATTTCCATGACAGACAGAGGCCGCGACCAATGAATATCCGTGACAGACAGAAAGACAGAAGGACAGACAGCAGAAAGACGGAAGTGACCCTTAGACAATTATATAGTAGATATATACAGTGGGGCAAAAAAGTATTTAGTCAGTCAGCAATAGTGCAAGTTCCACCACTTAAAAAGATGAAAGGCGTCTGTAATTTACATCATAGGTAGACCTCAACTATGGGAGACAAACTGAGAAAAAAAATCCAGAAAATCACATTGTCTGTTTTTTTAACATTTTATTTGCATATTATGGTGGAAAATAAGTATTTGGTCAGAAAAAAACAATCAAGATTTCTGGCTCTCACAGACCTGTAACTTCTTCTTTAAGAGTCTCCTCTTTCCTCCACTCATTACCTGTAGTAATGGCACCTGTTTAAACTTGTTATCAGTATAAAAAGACATCTGTGCACACCCTCAAACAGTCTGACTCCAAACTCCACTATGGTGAAGACCAAAGAGCTGTCAAAGGACACCAGAAACAAAATTGTAGCCCTGCACCAGGCTGGGAAGACTGAATCTGCAATAGCCAACCAGCTTGGAGTGAAGAAATCAACAGTGGGAGCAATAATTAGAAAATGGAAGACATACAAGACCACTGATAATCTCCCTCGATCTGGGGCTCCACGCAAAATCCCACCCCGTGGGGTCAGAATAATCACAAGAACGGTGAGCAAAAATCCCAGAACCACGCGGGGGGACCTAGTGAATGAACTGCAGAGAGCTGGGACCAATGTAACAAGGCCTACCATAAGTAACACACTACGCCACCATGGACTCAGATCCTGCAGTGCCAGACGTGTCCCACTGTTTAAGCCAGTACATGTCCGGGCCCGTCTGAAGTTTGCTAGAGAGCATTTGGATGATCCAGAGGAGTTTTGGGAGAATGTCCTATGGTCTGATGAAACCAAACTTGAACTGTTTGGTAGAAACACAACTTGTCGTGTTTGGAGGAAAAAGAATACTGAGTTGCATCCATCAAACACCATACCTACTGTAAAGCATGGTGGTGGAAACATCATGCTTTGGGGCTGTTTCTCTGTAAAGGGGCCAGGACGACTGATCCGGGTACATGAAAGAATGAATGGGGCCATGTATCGTGAGATTTTGAGTGCAAACCTCCTTCCATCAGCAAGGGCATTGAAGAAGAAACGTGGCTGGGTCTTTCAACATGACAGTGATCCAAAGCACACCGCCAGGGCAACGAAGGAGTGGCTTCGTAAGAAGCATTTCAAGGTCCTGGAGTGGCCTAGCCAGTCTCCAGATCTCAACCCTATAGAAAACCTTTGGAGGGAGTTGAAAGTCCGTGTTGCCAAGCGAAAAGCCAAAAACATCACTGCTCTAGAGGAGATCTGCATGGAGGAATGGGCCAACATACCAACAACAGTGTGTGGCAACCTTGTGAAGACTTACAGAAAACGTTTGACCTCTGTCATTGCCAACAAAGGATATATTACAAAGTATTGAGATGAAATTTTGTTTCTGACCAAATACTTATTTTCCACCATAATATGCAAATAAAATGTTAAAAAAACAGACAATGTGATTTTCTGGATTTTTTTTTCTCAGTTTGTCTCCCATAGTTGAGGTCTACCTATGATGTAAATTACAGACGCCTCTCATCTTTTTAAGTGGTGGAACTTGCACTATTGCTGACTGACTAAATACTTTTTTGCCCCACTGTATATATATATATATATATATATTGTAAGAGGGTCAGTGATAAAAATACTGTAGGGGAGATATGTTTCACAGAGATTATTAACTTCAGTGACATAAACCTGGAAGTTTGCTCCAACTTGTTATGTGCAGAGAGCGATTAATCAGCCATGACAGAGCCAGGTTTTTGTGAACAGCTAGAGTTGGGCAGGATGGCTGTTCACCATATCTCCACCCTAGTGTGAATTCCAGAAAATAAAGGTTTCACCTCTAGACTCATTCAGAGTTCTGTGTACTCTGAAGGTGAGCTTACCTGCAGAGTTGTGCTCTTGTTAAACAGAGCTGAACCCTGTTTTCTGAGTGGGCGGACTCTACAGTTATACAGACTGTAATGAGTGCTGTTTGCTTATGCCAACAAGACTGAATATGTCTAATTTGTTTTGGACTGGTTTATGAAGCATAACCAGTTAAAGATTTAAATGAAAAGTATTTCTCCGAGTACCTCTTTAAGCAGCCGAGTGAGCTGATGTTCCATAATATATATAAACTTATATTGCATTGTTTATATTCAGATCTAGAAAATCTTTATACACTAACCAATGATAGTTTACAGCCAGGATGATACAGTATATATCTGTAAGAAAAATGTATCAATCATTAAAAAACAAGAGAAAGATTGGTGCTGCTAATGTTTTTAATGTGAAGTTCTTATTTGAAAAAAATCAACAACAAGGCTGAATGTGACAGAAGCAGATGTGAAGAGTATAGATGGGGATATAACTTGGAGCATTATTTGCTGTAAATAAAAATCATCTGGTAGTCTTAATCTGAGAAATCCATGGAGCAAATTATTGTGACCTCCTATGGAAGAATAGAAAAAATGAGCATACTTTTCAATTTTCAGGAGTTGAATGTGATATCTGTTTACTTATGTCTCTCTGGTTTAGAAATCTTGTGGCTTAATTCATGTGAGGCCAAAAAATTTTCTTTTGGCAAGCAGTATGTTGTATGTTCTCTGAACTAAGTATGAGAAGCATTCATTTGCTCCCCAGTTCGTAGATGTCATATGGGTAATTTGATTGTAATATTTGTTTTATATTTTCAGAAAAAGATGTCAGCTTTCACCTTCCTTAAGATATTTTATTAAAAAAAACTTTCTTGAGCTAAAGAAACCATTACTTGCCTATTCAATTTCCTGCCACCCCAATGCCGATAATCTGCTGGTCCTCCGTGGTCCTGAAGTGGTCAGGTCCTTTATTCATGTGACTAATGCAGCCAATTAGTCATGTAAATAACAAACTTGGCATTCTCCTGGCAGCACCAAAGGTGTGGCGGAACTTTAACAGCAGGAGAGTGAATAGGTAAGTAAAGTTTATTTTCTTATTTTAACACATTTCCATTTCTTAGCCTGGTTTTTAAAAATGTAAATAGAGGAACACTGGATAATTTCTTTCTAGCACTTATAATAAATTAGTCTCTACTGTAAAAATAAAAATGGATCTCACAATTGTTAAAGAGAACCTGATAGCCCAATGTATGAACACAGCCAGGTAAGTTTGACTCTGAAACGCTATGGCATTTCTGAGAAAAACATGCTTCAGAAGCTGCCAGGGACCGAGACGGAGCTGTAGTCTAGTCAGGTGGGTCTCCAACGGCTTCTTGTCGCCCGCTGGCCTGGAATGACTACATTCGTGCATAGGCAGAGAACAGTCACCCCAGGCCAGCGGGTGGTGAGAATTTTTTTTCACCACTTACATAAAAAATAATCTATACATGTTTGACATCTGTGAACTAGTAATGACCTGGGGAATTATAATGACAGGTCAATTTTAACATTTAGCGAACATGGTAAAAAAAACAAAACACTATTGTAGAAATGCACTTTTTTGCAATTTCACCATACTTGAATTTTTTCCTATTTTCCAGTACACGATATGGTAAAGAAAATGGGGTCATTCAATAGTACAACTCATCCTGCAAAAATAAAAAAGGGGAGCAAAAAATGGAAATGCAAAAATGGAAAACCCAAGGTGGTGAAGAGGTTAAAGGAGCACAATGAAATATTATGCTCATGAAGGCCCAGGAACTGGGATGCCACTTATAACTGGTCTACAAGGATTACTCTGGGGTCCCTTGGCCTCTGATCAACCCCAAACTCACAGATTTTCACAGTTTTCACTAACAAAGCAGAAAAGCGTATTTGACCACAGTTAATATACTAGACTTTATTTGGAGCTACCGTTTTGTTTTTTACTTTCTGTCTGCTTCAGTTGTTATTTGTAAAGACGATGTGATTTAAAGGAGCAGGGACATTAATCTGCTCTTTTATGGCTCATTACGTATATCAGGAAACTGCTGAAATCACTTGTGCACATATATGCCATCCGCTCAGTATTAAGCATAGATCATACTGTGAGGCATTTCATGGCTCAGCACATTTAACACTGCTGGTATTCAGAAGTGTAAACTATCCATTTTTGTCGTTGGTCAAACAGAACGCGCTCCTCTGGAATGTGAGATGATGTGCTATTGATGTTAGACCACCTATACTGTAGGGATTCCCTCTCTCAGGTAGGCATTAGGTAGCATTCACACAGGCAATGCCATCTGGTCCAAACGTGCAATTTTTTAGCTTTCATAAAACTATAAGGGACTCAAAACCAAAATTGTCCTCTTCTGGGCACAGAGATATCACAGCAAACTAAAGAGTTAATTTAGCAGACACATATAAGTCAGGACCAGTTGAAGTGCATTTTGCACGAAACGGCCGTCATCCGTGTGCGTTCACTACCCTCCCTGCGTTCTCTATGTTCATGTCCGAATAAATCTGATGTTTCACTACCGGTGAGTGCGCTCTTTTCTTTTTCTATTTTTGTGGATTTGTATATTCACTGGCGCATGAGGAGCACCCCGGCAAGTGATATTTTGCTTCAAAGGCTATGTACGGCAATATGGTGCAGCAGAGGAGCATCATTAGGGTCTAACTAATAGCAGCTGTGCGGATGTTTTTCTTTTTTTCCTTATATTTTGGACATATAAGTCAGTGCGGGCCCACCCAGACAGATTACAGTTAGTGATGAGTCCACGCACTGAGATAAGGCAGTTGCTAACTGAGTGTCTTTGGCGTACTGAGGATTCGCGTGCATTGCTTGTAGAATGCTTAAATCCTGACCGGATCCTCAATATGTGAACACTGCCTCAGTGTCATCAAGGCATTGTGACCGAATTGTGAGTATCATGCCTGTAATGTGAGGGCCATTGCTGCTTTGTCCAAAAGCTCAGTTTTTGTCTCTCTTGTGAGCACAGCCAAAAATAACAGGGAGAAAAGGCGGCCATATTTACCAACACCGGAATATATTATTAATGCACTGCAGGATGCAGCAGGTCTCCATGATAAAGGAGGAATCAGGGCAGATGCAAAGTATCGGCAGCACAGTAGCTCAGTGGTTAGCACTGCAGCGCTGGAGTCCTGAGTTCAAATCCCACCAAGGACAACATCTGCAAGGAGTTTGTATGTTCTCTCCGTGTTTCCTCCGGTTTCCTCCCATATTACAAAGAAATACTGATAGGGAATTTAGATTAATGGAGACAATGAAGACAATGTCTGTAAAGAGTTGCAGAATATGATGGCGCAATATAAGCAAAGCATAATAAATACTGATGACACAACCATTCACACTTTCACCATCCATGGAAGGGGTGGTTGCCTACTATTAGAAATGCACAGGGATAGGACTTGTATAGGGTGCCATTCAGACAGATAAGTTTAGTGTCCAGCATACAGCCTATAAGTGACGCCCTTACTATTAAATTTTAGTGTAGGAAATGGTAAGACGATGAGTACTCTTGATATGGGTTGCGAGCTTGCGTATTATGGCCAAAATATCCAATACATCATGCGTTTCATACATCTATTTAATCCTTTTTGCTGCAGTTTTGGCTTGGGGAACTGGGGAGTCTGTCCTTGTGGGGTGCACTGAATAGTATGGGCGTCACTAATAAGCTGTAAGCCATAAACATACACAAGCTCGCAACCAAAGTCAAGGGTCCTCATTGCTTTCTGATTCCAGTCACTAAGAATAAATGGCTGTAAGCTGAAGCTGGACACCGAGCACTACACGTATCTGTGGACTGGTGCCCTATATAAGCCTCATCCATGTGCTCTTATAATACTAGACAAGCAACACTTCTGCAGATGGTAGGTTTGTGAGTGGTTGCTTCATCAGTATTTTGCACCTGTTCTGCCCCTGCCGTTATTATGGGGGCTGCTGCATCCTGCAGTGCATTAATAATGTGTCCTAGTGTTGGTAAATATGGCTGCCTTTTTCCGTATTTTTTTTTAATTTTATGTTTTTTCGATAAGTTACAGGAAAAAAATACTTTAATCTGGCATCTAATTATCCATAAAGTCCTGCAATATAATGTGGAGCTTCATAACATGATTAAATTAGTGTTTATAGTAGGTGTCATTTATTTTGCCAGATCCCCTCAGTACCCAGAAGTTATTGCAGTGGTTGGCCTTCGTCCATGCCAGGTAATGCCCCGACTATTCATAGATGAATGGCAAAGGATTGTAGATAATTGATTAGCTGCATTTATTAGTCTTTTTCTATTATTACAGATCAGCTAATCATAAAATTATCTTTACTGGAGTTTCCCTTGGAAGTGCATTTGAACAGCGAGCTGGATTGCTGTTAAGGGGAACTAGAGAAAAAAAAAATCTATAAATCTTCAGCATAGCGAGTGCGAGCGAGCTGAGTGTGACCAGAGCGTAAGTGTGAACGGCGGTCAGTGTGACTTGTGATTCAGTGACTTTGGATTCAGGGAGTTTCCAAGGGAGGAATTACTGAATTGCTGTCAGTTTTTTATTAATACTTTGTATTTATTTTTTATTTTTTTTATTTAACTTTTCTGTCTGGTGCAATCCCCATTAGGAAATGTGCTCCACTCTTGTTAATGCCATCCAGTGCACATCTTGCCACATGAATGCAATCCTTGAGCAGCCGATCGAGGGTGCATACTGCTGTGCGAGATGTGAGCACGTTGTGCATTTGGAAACCCAGATTCTGAATCTAAATGTGCAGCTGGCAACACTGAGATCCATAGACAATATGAAGAGGAGTCTTCTGCTCACGGAGCAGACGCTCAATGGGATAGATGAGGGGGGGATGGTAGGATGGAGCTGCAGGACAGTGAAGTAGCAAGCTGGGTGACAGTTAGGAAGCGGGGTAGAAGGAAGAGTGCCAGGGAGGCTAGTCCTGATCTGGAACACCCCAATAAGTTTGCTAAGTTGGCAGATGAGGGGGGTGCCAGTACAGGGGTAGCACTGCTGCAGCCAGGCATGTCCTCTGAAAGCCGGAGGAGTGACTGCTCCAGTAAGGAGGGAAATAGGAGAGCAGGGCAGGCCAGACAGGTGCTGGTAGTAGAAGATTCAATTATTGGGGAACAGATAGGGCAATCTGTCACAAAGACAGGGATCGTTGCACGGTGTGCTGCCTACCTAGCGCTCGAGTCCGACACATCGCTGATCGGGTGGACAGATTACTGGGAGGGGCTGGTGAGGACCCAGCGGTCATGGTGCACATTGGCACAAATGACAAAGTTAGAGGTAGGTGGAATGTCCTTAAAGATGATTTCAGGGAATTAGGCTGCAAGCTGAAAGCAAGGACCTCCAACGTGGTATTTTCCGAAATACTGCCTGTACCACGTGCCACGCCAGAGAGGCAACGAGAGATTAGGGAGGTTAATAAGTGGCTCAAGAATTGGTGTAGGAAGGAGGGGTTTGGGTTCCTGCAGAACTGGGCCGACTTCTCAGTTGGCTACAGGCTCTACGCTAGGGACGGGCTGCATCTCAATGGGGAGGGTGCAGCTGTGCTGGGGGAGAAAATGGCTGGAAGGTTGGAGGAGTGTTCAAACTAGGAATTGGGGGGGAGGGTATTCATTTTATAGGAGGGGAAGATAGTGCAGATAGAGACCTGGGCACAAATAAGGAAGTTGGGGGTGGCGGTGGCATGGGGGGGTAGGGTTAGAACAGTTAATAATTTAAGAAATAGAGGTACAGAGAGGAACATCAAGTGCATGTATACTAATGCCAGAAGCCTCGCCAACAAAATGGACGAATTAGAACTAATGTTGTTGGAGCAAAATTATGACATGGTGGGGATATCTGAAACGTGGCTGGATGAGAGCCATGACTGGGTTGTTCACTTGCAGGGTTATAGTCTGTTCAGAAATGACCGTACAGATAAGCGAGGGGGTGGGGTGTGTCTATATGTAAAATCGTCCTTAAAACCCATCCGGCGTGATATTATAGGTGAATCTAATGAAAATGTAGAGTCCCTGTGGGTGGAGATAAGGGGAGGGGGAAAAAATAATAAATTACTGATAGGGGTTTGTTATAAATCTCCAAAAATAATGGAAGCAATGGAGAATATCCTCGTAAAGCAAATAGATGAAGCTGCGACTCAAGGAGAAGTCATTATTATGGGGGACTTCAACTACCCTGAAATAGATTGGGGAACAGAAACCCGCAGTTCCAGCAAAGGTAATCGGTTTTTGACAACTATGAGAGACAATTACCTTTCACAACTGGTTCAGGACCCAAAAAGAAGGGGGGCACTGCTAGACCTAATATTAACCAACAGGCCAGACCGCATATCAAATATAAGGGTTGGGGGTCACTTGGGAAATAGCGATCACAAAATAATAAGTTTTCATGTATCCTTTAAAAAGATGTGTAATAGAGGGGTTACAAGGACACTAAACTTCAGGAGTGCAAATTTCCAACGGATGAGAGAGGATCTTGGTGCAATTAACTGGGACGATATCCTGAGACATAAAAATACATAAAGAAAATGGGAGATATTTATTGGCATCCTGCATAGGACCTATGATGCACAGTATATACCGTATGGGAATAAACATACTAGAAATAGGAGGAAACCAATATGGCTAAATAGAGCTGTAAGGGGCGCAATAAGTGACAAAAAGAAAGCATTTAGAGAATTAAAGGAAGTAGGTAGTGAGGAGGCATTAAATATATACAAAAAAATAAATAAATTCTGTAAAAAGCAAATCAAGGCAGCAAAGATTGAGACAGAGAGACTCATTGCCAGAGAGAGTAAAAATAATCCTAAAAAATTATTTAACTACATAAATAGTAAGAAACTAAAAAATGATAGTGTTGGCCCCCTTAAAAATAGTCTGGGTGAAATGGTGGATGAGGATGAGGAAAAAGCCAATATGCTAAATGACTTTTTTTCATCAGTATTTACACAAGAAAATCCCATGGCAGACAAAATGACTAGTGATAAAAATTCCCAATTAAATGTCACCTGCTTAACCCAGCAGGAAGTGCGGCGGCGTCTAAAAATCACTAAAATTTACAAATCTCCGGGCCCGGATGGGATACACCCTCGAGTACTGCAGGAATTAAGTACAGTCATTGATAGACCATTATTTTTAATCTTTAAAGACTCCATAATAACAGGGTCTGTACCACAGGACTGGCGCATAGCAAATGTGGTGCCAATATTCAAAAAGGGGACAAAAACTGAACTCGGAAATTATAGGCCAGTAAGCTTAACCTCTACTGTGGGTAAAATCCTGGAGGGCATTCTAAGGGATGCTATGCTGGAGTATCTGAAGAGGAATAACCTCATGACCCAGTATCAGCACGGGTTTACTAGGGACCGTTCATGTCAGACTAATTTGATCAGTTTCTATGAAGAGGTAAGTTCCGGATTGGACCAAGGGAACCCAGTGGATGTAGTGTATATGGATTTTTCAAAAGCTTTTGATACGGTGCCACACAAAAGGTTGATACATAAAATGAGAATAATGGGGATAGGGGAAAATATGTGTAAGTGGGTTGAGAGCTGGCTCAGGAATAGGAAACAAAGGGTGGTTATTAATGGAGCACACTCGGACTGGGTAGCGGTTAGCAGTGGGATACCACAGGGGTCAGTATTGGGCCCTCTTCTTTTTAACATATTTATTAATGACCTTGTAGGGGGCATTCAGAGTAGAATTTCAACATTTGCTGATGACACTAAACTCTGCAGGGTAATTAATACAGAGGAGGACAATTTTACATTACAGGATGATTTATGTAAACTAGAAGCTTGGGCTGATAAATGGCAAATGAGCTTTAATGGGGATAAATGTAAGTTCATGCACTTGGGTAGAAGTAATAAGATGTATAATTATGTGCTTAATTCTAAAACTCTGGGCAAAACCGTCAATGAAAAAGACCTGGGTGTATGGGTGGATGACAAACTTATATTCAGTGGCCAGTGTCAGGCAGCTGCTACAAAGGCAAATAAAATAATGGGATGCATTAAAAGAGGCATAGATGCACATGAGGAGAACATAATTTTACCTCTATACAAGTCACTAGTTCGACCACACTTAGAATACTGTGTACAGTTCTGGTCTCCGGTGTATAAGAAAGACATAGCTGAACTAGAACGGGTGCAGAGAAGAGCGACCAAGGTTATTAGAGGACTGGGGGGTCTGTGATACCAAGATAGGTTATTACAGTTGGGGCTATTTAGTTTGGAAAAACGAAGACTAAGGGGTGATCTTATTTTAATGTATAAATATATGAGGGGACAGTACAAAGACCTTTCTGATGATCTTTTTAATCATAGACCTGAAACAGGGACAAGGGGGCATCCTCTGCATTTGGAGGAAAAAAGGTTTAAGCATAATAACAGACGCGGATTCTTTACTGTAAGAGCAGTGAGACTATGGAACTCTCTGCCATATGATGTTGTAATGAGTGATTCATTACTTAAATTTAAGAGGGGACTGGATACCTTTCTTGAAAAGTATAATGTTACAGGATATATACACTAGATTCCTTGATAGGGCGTTGATCCAGGGAACTAGTCTGATTGCCGTATGTGGAGTCGGGAAGGAATTTTTTTCCCCAATGTGGTGCTTACTCTTTGCCTTCCTCTGGATCAACATGTTAGGGCATGTTAGGTTAGGCTATGGGTTGAACTAGATGGACTTATAGTCTTCCTTCAACCTTAATAACTATGTAACTATGTATATCAGCCCGTGAATCCCAGACTGGTCTGAACAATTTTATAAACTATCATTATTATATCTGCCTGGCACTATAGTATTGCATTAATTATAGATCTTTAATGGTGTTGATGTATTTATTTCTTCAATTTCTTCTCGCTCTCTGGCTGAAGGAAGAAGCAAATACAAGATGCGTCAGGTCACTTGTGACTAATGTCACATAATAATCTATTGATGCTGCCTCCAGCAATCAAAGGGTCCAAGAAAATTCTGCTTTGTTTCTGCCTTTTTGAATATTTTTCTTTTTAACTGAATGGCCTGACGACCCATAGCACAATGGAGAACCTGCCAGTGACACAAGTGACGACAGTGATGCTGATTATATTAAATTGCTGATGGAGATTTGGTCTGGCAGTGCCACAGGGAGCAGGATATAGGCTTTCTGGGGCTAAATATATATACATCTATCATCATCACAAACACTAATTACATAGCGGGAATAAGGAGGAGAAGCAAAATGTTTTCAACAGTATTTTTGAGGAAAAAAGAATGTTTAACTAAAATAGGACAAACTGTTTATTAGTGACTAGTGATGAGCAAGTTTACGCGTTACTTGAGTGTACTGAGCATGCTCGGGTGTTCTCCGATTATCTTGAGCATGCTCGTAGATTATGTTTTTATCTCCGCAGCTGCATGATTTGCGGCTGCTAGACAGCTTGAATACATGTTGCCTGTTGCCTGTTTGTTAGGGAATCCCCACTTGTATTCAGGCTGTCTAGCAGCTGCAAATCATGCAGCTGCGGGGGCACAAACTAAATCTCCAAGCACGCCCAAGATACTCGGAGACCACCCGAGCATGCTCGGAAATCTCGAGCAACGAGCACACTCGCTCATCACTATTGGTGCTCGGATAAGGTGTTATATGAGTGTCTTCCGCGTGCTCAAAAAATATGTTCAATTCCTGCATGTGTTGCACCTGTTGAACAGTCACTAGTCATGCAGGCACTGGGACTCGAACATATTATTCGAGCAGGCCGAAGGCACTCGGTTAGCATACGAGCATAGTCAGATAACACCTTATCTGAGGACATTCGCTCATCGCTAGTGTTTATATATTACTGTTGGAATGAACCTGTAACCTGAAACGGGTCCTGTGTTCATAAAATAGTACTCCAGTTTTTTTACATGCTTTTTAATTGCATTTTTGCAATTTTGCTGCTTTGCTTTTGATACTTCTTGCTATTTGGCTTTGACAAAACTTTATTGATACAGTCACATGCAGATTACATGCATTTTTTTATACATTTTTGCGGTGGAAATGCACTAAGACCGCATGTGCTTTTTCCGCACCTAATGCAAATCTATGAGAATTATGCACATAAAACTCAGCCTACCCACAAGATAAGTGGACATGTTGCAGACTTCAAAAACACACACCACAAGTCAGTTTACGTTGAGAAAAAATAATCCCAGTGGGCAGGAGTTTTCTATGAATCTCATCCACTTTGTTGAAACTGTGAGGTTCCTGTGCACACATTGCAGATTTAAGGCTTTTTTTGTGCAGATTAATTACAAAACCTGAAGGGTTTCTTGATGCCTGAAAAGTGAATGAGAATCCTAACATGTCATGCACACGCTACTTATTTATGACTTGGACGGCACGGTGGCGCAGTGGTTAGCACTGCAGCCTTGCCAAGCTGGAGTCCTGGGTTCAAACCCCACCAAGGACAACATCTGCAAAGAGTTCGTATGTTCTCCTTGTGTTTGCGTGGGTTTTCTCCCACATTCCAAAGACATACTGATAGGGAATTTAGATTGTGAGACCTATCGGGGACAGTGATGATAATGTATGCAAAATGTAAAGTGCTGCGCTATATAAAGATTATTATTTAGTATTTTTTCTGCAGATCTCATTCATACGAATGTGTGGAAAAACCTGCGCCAAAAACACATGTAAAAAACACAGCAAAGACGCAAGGATTATATGCTGCATTTTGCCTACCAAGAGACACAGAAATGGTGCAGAAATTTCTGCACCAAATACTTAACGTGTGCACATAGTCCAAGATGCTGCTTTATGGACCAGCAAAAATACCCAGCGTCAAAAACACATCAAAAATCACATCGCAGGCACACAGCCTTTGGGTTCCCTAATACAGAACTTCACGGCCTCTTCTGTCTCCATCTTCAGTGGCAACCAAATGTGGGTTGAAGTAGGTGCAGGGGGTTACGGTGTGCTCCTGGTCAGTATATGGTACATCCTCCACATTCCTTATGGCCTGAAGAATTTATTCCTCCATGTGGGTCGTGGTCATTTAGTCATTTATTTATTGTATCCTATACATATTTATGCATAATTATATATATATATTACGGTAATTATTTCTGACAGCTGTACTCTGCATTATGCAATGACTATTTATGCCTTACATATATTTATACATATTTATCTGATTATTTCACAGTGCACTTTTTTCATTGCATCTAATTGATAACGATGCGATTCTCTGATGGTGTCATAAATTGCTACCAATGTTTTACTTGTCACTGTGCAATATTTAATTATTAATCCACTTTTATTATTTCATTAATTATTTTACTCAAGAAATATGAAATTCCTGGATGGTTTTGACTGCGTCATCTTGGATACCTTATTATTATTCTATTTATTAATTGTTGCAAAGTGCACTTTGATTTTTTGTATTGATGCATATAGTGTTAATATGATTTTTTGTTTACGATGCTGTACTGTGCTTATTGGCCTTTGACGTGTTGCTTCTGAGATATACAGTATATCCCCAGGGCACATTCATCTCCCTCCTCAATTTTATCTTTTCCCACCCCTTTTCGCTTTTGACCCGCATTTTTTACTTTGTATTTTTTGTGTTCTATGTTTTTAATATGACTAATAAAGAAATATAAATTTTACAATTAGTCTCTGCCTATTTTTTTGGATATAGTTTGTAGTTTTATATTCTGTCTTATCTATAGGTTTTATCATTTTGAAATTGTTGGTATTTCCTTCTTATGTAGGTTTGCTCCTCTACCTTTTGCCTTGGTATACTTCTATGGGTGCAATATTGTAGCAACATTTTAGAGTTGCAAAAAGTCATAATTACAGCTCATGGCAATAAAATTAATTCTTGAGTCTCTTATCTTGGAAGCCGATGGACAACAAAGAAGCACATTTCAAAATTCTTGCTGTTTCAGCTCCAAAAAATAGCTATGATTGCTTTAGGCCATGTGCACACTTTCAATATTTTAACTCAGTATCTGGCAGCTAAGACCAGGAGTGGGTGATAAATATAGAAGTGGTGACGTGTTTCTTTAAAATTTTTCTCTGATTGTTCCACTCCTGGTTTTGGCTTACAGATACTAAGGTAAAAATCAGTGGGAGAAGAGTATAAAACTAAGGGCTCATACTCACCTGTGAGAAACTCGGATGAATCTGGCATCTTAATACCCGACACTGCACCTGGCACTCAGATCGGAGCGTGCAGCCGCATAGGAAAACATGCAGCCGCACGCACCGCTCTTGAGTGCCGGGTGCAGCGCCGGGTATTAACATGCCAGACTCATCCGAATTTCTCGCAGGTGAGTATGAGCCCTAACTTTAAGCCCTTCATGACCTTGGGATTTTCCGTTTTTTCGTGTTCATTTTTCGCTACCCCCCTTCCCAGAGCCATAACTTTTTTATTTTTCCATCAATATGGCCATGTGAGGGCTTATTTTTGTGGAATAAGTTGTACTTTTGAATGACATCATTGGGTTTACCATGTCGTGTACTAGAAAATGGGAAAAAAATTCCAAGTGCGGTGAAATTGCAAAAAAAGTGCAATCCCGTGCGTGTTTTTTGTTTGGCTTTTTGCTAGCTTAACTAAATGCTAAAACTGACCTGCCATTATGATTCTCCAGGTCATTACGAGTTCATAGACACCAAACATGTATAGGTTATTTTTTATCTAAGTGGTGAAAAAAATTCCAAACTTTGCTAAATAAAAAAACAATTGTGCCATTTTCCAATACCCGTAGCATCTCCATTTTTCGTGATCTGGGGTCAGGTGAGGGCTTATTTTTTGCGTGCCGAGCTGACATTTTCAATGATACCATTTTGGTGCATATACGTTCTTTTGATCGCCCGTTATTGCATTTTAATGCAATGTCACGGCGACCAAAAAAATGTAATTTTTGCGGTTCTAATTTTTTTCTCGCTACGCCATTTAGCGATCAGATTAATCCTTTTTTTTAATAGATCGGGCGATTCTGAACGCGCCGATACCAAATATGTATATATTTTATTTTATTTTTATTGTTTTATTTTGAATGGGGCGAAAGGGGGGTGATTTAAACTTTTATATTTTTTTTTATTTATTTCATATTTTTTTAAACATTTTTTTTTTAATTTTGCCATGCTTCAATAGCCTCCATGGGAGGCTAGAAGCTGGTATAGCCTGATCGGCTCTGCTACATAGCAGTGATCATCAGTTCGCTCCTATGTAGCTTAATTACAGGCTTGCTATGAACGCCGACCACAGGGTGGTGCTCACAGCAAGCTTGCATCAGTAACCATAGAGGTCTCAAGGATCATGTGACAGGGGTCGGCGATGAGCGCATTTCCGGCTGCGCGGCCGGAAGCGCTAGTTAAATGCCGCTGTCAGCGTTTGACAGCGGCATTTAACTAGTTAATAGCGAAGGGTGGATCGCGATTCCACTCGCCGCTATTGCGCGCACATGTCAGCTGTTCAAAACAGCTGACATGTCGTGGCTTTGATGTGGGCTCACCACCGGAGCCCACATCAAAGCAGGGGATCTGACCTCAGAGCTACTATCCCGTCTGAGGTCAGAAAGGGGTTCTCATCCAATATTTGTGTGTCCCTCCAAGAATCATATTATAAGATTATTACCAGTTGGTATTATACACCAATTAGACTTTCTAAAATTAATTCAACTTATTCCTCTAAGGGATCCTTCTCACTTGCGTAAAATATGTCCGAGTCTCGCAGGTTGAAATTCTGCTGTGGCGCTGGTGCTCCAGAGCGGAGCATGCAGCTCCATGTATTGCTGTGCGGCCGCACGCTCCACTCTGGAGTGCCAACGCCAGAGCAGGGTTTTAACCTACGACACTCGAATGCATTTCTCGCAGTGAGAAGGATCCCTAACTGCACGAGAAAATTGTGGGAAAAAAGTGACAATGCACATTTATTTGAACTGTCCAAAGATCAAGAATCTGTGGTAACAGGCGTCTCAGTTAATTACTGTATTTTTCAGACTATAAGACGCACTTTTTTCCCAAAAACTTTTTTTAGGGAAAATGGGGGTGCATCTTATAGTTGGAATATACTTACCAGCAGTGTGGAGGCAGCAGGAGTCGGGCGATTCTGCGGTGGTCCGACGCTGCAGGACGATGATAACAATCCCTTCCCAAGCTGGTGCGGCAGTATTTGGCGGTGCTCAGTGGTGCTGGGGCTCCACCGACATTTTGTGAAAGTCAGGAGCCCCCGCGCTTCCATTGCTGTGATGGATGGCCTCCGGGAAAATGGCGTCCGGAAGCGGCACATGTGCAGATTGAGATCTCGGCATGCGCCGCCCCCAGCGGTCATTTTCCCGGAGGCCATCGCATCGCAGCAGTGGATTTGTGGGGGGCTCCAGGCTTTCACAAAATATTGGCGCTTGCCGAATAAGCTGTAGAGGCAACCTGGATACATGGAGCACGCCGGCTGATCAGCCGCCTGGCGTCGCAGCTGCATGTGTCGCAGCTATGTCACTGTCACAACACATGCTCTGGTGTATTGTGAGGGCTCAAGTAATACAAGTATGTTCGAGTCCCCGTGGCTGCATGATGTTTTCTATGCAATCCCTGCATGTGTTGTGGCTGTCTAAGGCCAGGGTCACACTTGCGAGTGCAATGCGAGAAACTTGCATGAGTCTCTCGCATCAATTCCCAGCACTGCCGCCGCCACTCAGGACCAGAGCATGTGGCTGCATGTATTTCTATGCAGCTGAACGCTCTGTTCCTGAGTGCTGGTGGCAGTGCTGGGCATTGAGGTGTGAAAGACTCGCACGAGTTTTTCGCATTGCACTCGCAAGTGTGACCCTGGTCTAACTGAAACAAATTACTCGAGCCCCCGCGATACTCGGATAACACCTGAGCATGCTCGGATAACGCTAAATCTGAGCACGTTAGCTCAGCACTAGTTACTTGCCTCTTTTTTTTTTTTTTACATCTTTTTATTGTGTTTTAATGCTGTGGTTTTCCTCTTTCATGTTTTAACCTCATTACGAAATTGCAATTTTTCATTTTTGCACTTTTGTTTTTCCTCCCATTATTCGAAAATTCATAACTTTTTTATTTTTCCGTCTCCATAGCCATATCAGGGCTTGTTTTTTGCGGGACGAGTTATATTTTGAATGACACTATCTATTTTATCATGTTATGCACTGGAAAGCGGGAAACAAATTCCAAGTGCGTTGTTGAAATAAAAATTAAAACGTCAGTTACTCTTTATGTCAGGTTTTTGTGTCATATGCATTTTGAAACAAAATGTTGACAATTTTTTGAGAATTTTTGTTATTTATTAGCACTTTTGTGTTGAACTTTTTAAAATTAAGAACAGGCAGTATGTGGCCTTTTTTAACAGAACTCAATTTCTCACGTGGGGATGTCATCCGTGTGCATGTGTGTTGGATGTTTTGCGGCCCGTGCTGCTGTTAAAAAATGTACATGTCAGCGTGTTTTGCCCACGGACACACGGTCCGTGGAAACACACTGACATATGCACAGACTCATTCACTTGGGTCTAGGTTCGTAAGTGTCTCTGATATGAGTGAAAGCTGTCACTACACACATCAGACACACTGATGTCTGAAAGAGGCCAAAAGGTATATTGAATTATTTGGTGGCACTTGCTGTTGCTTTTTTGATATAAGTTGTGAGGTTCTAAGAAAAATATTGGAATCAAATAAGTTATGAATCACATAACTTGTAATAGGAAAACAAAACAAAAGAACCCAATGAAAACATTCAAGTACTTAAGCATATTAATTAAAAAAAATGAACCAAAAACTTTTGAAAAAAAGAATGGAAAGTCACTGAAAGAAGAGAAGAAAACTAGCTTTCTGCATAGGGCTGCTGTTATCTCTTGGACTGGAATAATGGCTTGTCTAACCAGTGTCATTGACTTCTAATTCCACCTCATTTAGTTCATTTTTTTTTTACTTTAATGTGAGATTTTTTTAGCAAGCATAAAAGACTGAATTGACATACAAAATTTAAATCCATCTAATGGTTGAGGTTAAGGCTACGTTCCCACAATGAGCTTTTGGAGAATTTTTGATGTGTGATATTTTCTGCAGCATTTCTTAAATAAATTAGATGTCTTGCATTTTTTCAAAAATATGCCCCGCAAAAACAACTCATCATGGGAATGTAGCATGAATGAGCCATCAATAAAACACACCATAACCACTGGATTAAATTTATGCTTCTTCATTTATTGTTGGGGTTGGCCATTGCGTTATTCATCTTAGAGTAACCCAGCAAGTATTCTGGTTAACTATTAAACTTTTAACTCTGAAAGCAAATCTGTCAGTGGGATCAAGTCAACTTTTATTAAAAATAATTTCTGGAGGCAGATCCTCATACAGATCTATGTACGGCCCATAGTCCTGAACAACTCGCTTACATATAAGAAAAACATGGATTTCTCTGGAATAAGACATCAGATTGCAGATATCAAGATATTATGTTATTCAGCTTCCTATGACCTACATGTCCATATAGATGACTTAGGAGGTTGATACTACTGATGGATTCCCTTTAAAGTCTTTTCTGTCTACGGACTCCAGCTTCAGTAAAAGTTATTTAGTGACACAAAAGTAGAAAATGTATTTAATATTTTTTCTTCCTGTACCCAGATAAAGGACTTATATTGAAGCCGGTCACTTGGTTGTCTCTTAGCTATATCTAGGAAAAACATGTTTTGTTATATTTGATGAAAATGTCCGGAATGTTCTGAAGATGTTCTAAACATTGTGCTAGAAGCCAATAATTCCTAGACAGAGGGTATGCTTTTATTAGATTTAATCTTAAAGTTTTGTACTTTATAGTCTCCTTGAACCCTCTGTACTGTATATTTGTTTCTGATGTGGGAGTTAAGACTACACTTAAGACTCTAGGCAGCAAAGCCATTTAATTGTATGGCGCCAACATGCCAATCTCTTTATGAATCACTGTTAGAGTGGGAGCATATCAAAGTCCTGTATTGCCAGTCATAATAGGTATTACATGAATACACACTTCCCACACACCTCTAATTGCAGAAGCCAAAGATCTGTTTTCAGACAGTGTGCAGGTGCAAATTCAACAGTCACATTTAAAGTGTTCCTTTCAATCATACCATATGTTAGTGCCAGATCTGCTATGCATTTTCTTAAGATGCTTTACATAAACCAATAAAGCAAAGTAGTTTCAGATGTTCTCTTGACATTAAATAGGATCATTCAGATTGAACCTTTTCTTCTCTGTTCAGAGGTTTCTTTCAGGCACTTTTTTGCACCCTACTTCTTATCATTTTATACATAGACAAAGAGGTCCAAGTATATCTAATTATTGAAGAACTGAAAAAGTAACTGCATCTAAGAGGGAAGAGAAGCAAAGAATTCATTCGGAAAGAATAAAGTAAGGGTATAATTATACATTTTTGTTTGTACATATTACATGTTGGTGAATAGCTGGCATTAATTGAAATATTTATTTGTTTATTTCACTCACTTATATAGTGCCATTAATTCTTCAGCGCTTTATAGACATCATAATTACTGTCTTCAATGGGACTCACAATCTAAATTTCCTGTCAGTATGTCTTTGGAGTGTGGGATGAAATCGGAGTGCCCGGAGGAAACCCCCGCAAACATGGGGACAACATACAAACTCCTTGCAGATGTTGTACTTGGTAGAATTTGAACAGAAATATCAGTGCAATAATGCAATTAAGGCCGGAGTCACACTACAGCGAAATACGGCTGAGTCTCGCAGGTTAAAAATAAACTCTGGCACTCTGGAGCGGAGCGTGCGGCTCCATGTATTGCTGGGCGACCGCACGCTCCGCTCTGGAGTGCCGGTGCCAGAGTTTGGTTTTAACCTGCGAGACTCGGCCGTATCTCGCTGTGTGTGATCCCGGCCTAAAAGTTGCAATACCCTTTGTCAGAACTTCCCTGGGTATAGCAGAGATATAGCCTTATCTCTATAGAATGATCCCAACATTTGTGACTATTATTTTTGCATGATGCAAATTGCTGGAAGCGGTAGTCTCCCATTGACTCCTAGTACAAAGCTTCATACACATGAGAACATCTACATCTACACTCTCAGATCTATACAACCAAGCATTGCATGAAGAAAGACAATGAGTGAAGGAGATGTTCAGTCCAAGGGGTACATTATAAATCTTAATAAAGAAATATTTCCAATTAATCAAAATGGCACTATTATCTTTTCAGATGAAAATAATAATATATAGCATAATGATCTCTTTTAACTCCTTTACGGCATGCGCTGCATATGTACGGCGCATGACTGGTCTACCCCTTTTATGTGGGCTTCGGCGATGAGCCCACATCTTTTATGGCCATGTCAGCTGATCTGATCAGTTGACATGTGCCCCTAACAGCCGCGGGTGGAATTGCAATCCACCCGTGGCTGTTCACATGTTAAATGCCGCTGTCAATCTCTGACAGCGGCATTTAAGATGCACGAGTGGGAAGCATGTCACATACCCTTCCCATTGGTGACCACGGGTTGCTGATGGGTTGGCATGACAACCCGGGTTCTGCAGAAGACCACTATGCTTGTCATAGCAGATCTGCTATGAGCGCCACCCAGTGGCCGGCGTTCATAGCAGATGAACATTTCTGCTACACAGAGCAGGGTTGAAGGCCTACTCTGTGTAGCAAAAGTGATCAGATGATCGCAGCTTCTAGCCTCCAATGGAGATTATTGAAGCAAGTAAAAAGTAAAAAAAAAAGTTTAAAAAAATATTTTAAAAAATACAAACGTTAAAATCCTCCCTTTGCCTTAAATAAAATAAAATAGTAAAAAAAATTTAAAAATACACATATTAGGTATTGCCACATTCAGAAACACCTGATGTATCAAAATATAAAAAAATTAATCAGATTGTTAGACGACATAATGAGAAAAAAATTCAAAACATCAGAATTACAACTTTTTTAGTCGCCACAACATTGCTATAAAATGCAATAACAGGCGATCAAAACATCATATCTAGCCCAAAATGGTATCAATAAAAACGTCAGCTCAGCAAAAAAAAAGTCCTTACCCAGCCCTAGATCCTGAAAAATGGAGATGTTATGGGTCTCGGAATATTACGCAATTTTTTTTAACAAACTTTGGATTTTTTTTAACACTTAAATAAAAAATAAACTAGACATATTTGGTATCTTCGAACTCGTAATGACCTGGAGAATCATAGTGGCAGGTCATTTTTAGCAGTTGGTGAACATGGTAAAGAAAAAAAACAATTGTGCAATTATTCTTTATTTTTGCTATTTCACAGCCCTTGGAATATTGTTCCTGTTTTTTAGTACACTGTATGGTAAAATCAAGGGTGTCGTTCAAAAGTACAACTTGTCCTGCAAAAAACAAACCCTCGCATAGCCATATTGACAGAAAAATAAAAAAGTTATGGCTCTGGGAAAAGGTGAACAGAAAACAGAAATGCAAACGGAAAAAAGACCCTGACGTAAAAGGGTTAAAGAAGAACAAAATACAACTTTTAATAGTTATTATTAAAATGTCAATTCCAATAGTTAAAGAACCTGAGCTCAAGATGTAAAACACATAATCACACATGATATGGTCATTGAAATTATTATTATTATAAAAAAAAAATTTTTATAGCGCCATTTATTCCATGGCGCTTTACATGTGAATACGAGGCAAATATAGACAAATACATTAAACATGAGCAGATAACAGGCACACGGGTACATAAGGTTATCACGGGTTTACCGCGACAGAGAGGAGCCAGAAGACAGCAGCGTCTGATTTCTCCTACTCCTGCACTGTTTACAAGCACTACTCCTTCATATTAAACAGTGTAAGTTTCTTTTAGGAGTGCAGGGGTTAATCTTATCAGTTGAGAGCTCCTGGAAGCTTTCCTGCTTCAAGGCTCTCAGCTGTGCACTGTCAACCATTACCATCTCCTATACAAACTGGGTCCTGGCTAGCTCTCATTTTCAGAGTTAGCTTTTGCTGCATGGCTGGAGGTTTTAGGTGGATTTATTGGAGAAGGCACTTGCTGGATTTATCTGTACCTGTTGCTTGTTTTTGAGTGTGTGATAATTTCCTTGGTTCTCTTCCTTTGGTTTAACCCCATCCTCAGTGTTTACCTCTGTTGTTTGAGTGAGTATATTTGTATGTTTGGTATTTTTTGTTACCCCTGTTCGTATTACCTTGTAGTCTGGTTAGTGTATTACGGTACACTACTACTCCCCTCTTCCATGGGTGGGGGACAGGTACAGATTGAGGACAGATTCAAAAGCTATGGCAAGGTACGTGGCCCTGGTATCTTCAGCATCAGAAGTAATCTGGGGAACAGGGTGAGCTAGGGTGCCCCTAGTGTTAGGGACAGGGAAGGAGCCCCTGGTCCTGGGACACCCGACAACAGAGTCGTGACAAAGGTGCTCAATGTTACCAGTTCGGTCTCACCTCCAGTGCGGGATTTTTTTGTAGGGATATCATTACATTATTACGGTATACTCTTGGGTACTGCCCTTGTAAGGGCAGAAGATATGCTGAGCAAAAGCGAGATGCAGGAATAGGATTATCTCTCCTGTGTGACCTTGTTCCTTCGGATCCAACAGTGGACGTGCATAACTGAGAGGATTTAGGTGAGACCAAACCTTTCCTCTGGGGCACTGCTACCAATGAGCACCTTATTTCATTGTATATATATCTTGTGTGATTATATGTTGTACGTCTTGAGAGCAAGTTTTTTTAACTATTGCAATTTACATTTTAATAATAACTATTAAAAGTTATATTGCATGCATTATTAAAAGAGATAATTCTGCTTTATATTGTAACATCATAAAATCGCTGTATATGCTGAAAATCATGTATTAAAAATAAGTGCAAGGTCTTAGAGATCTGTGATCTTCAGACACTTCAAAATGAGCAGCTTCACTACAGACCTCCCAGGACCTTTCACACATGCAATGTCACAAGTTAGAATTTCATTAGCTCTGGGGTATAACAGTCACAAGCAACACTTACTGTGGTTGTATAGCAAATGACACACTGAATAAAAACACAACATCTGTTAATTACACATGAGTCCAGGGGACTTTTTTTTATCAAAATGTGCTTTATTGTTTTATGTTGCTGTATATTGCGTCCTAAAGGCAAATTAAATGTTGAATTTTGGAGACTTAAAGGGGTATTCCCATCTCCAAGATATTATCTTAATATGTAGTAGGTATTATTATTATTATTGTTGTTAATAGCAAATAACCCCAAATTAAAAACGTAGTACAGTTCTTTTGATTTGCTGTTTTGCTTACCTCATGTAGGGTATTGTAGTAGCTTAGATATGTTAGCTGTTAGTGGACGCAACCATGGATACCTAAGGTACTGCCACTTCTAATTGGAGGGATTTGCTAATGTAATAATAATAATAAAAAAAATATATATATATCTACTACAGATTGGGATAGAATCTTTGACATTGAGAAGGGAATACCTCTACTAATGGGCTGTCCAATTGTCTAAAACATTTTATTATTTTAAAAATGGGCCTCAGGTAATCCTAAAATAAAAAAAAACATATACTGACCTACCAAACTCCTGATATCTCCTCTTCTGGCAGTGATGTCACGTGAGTGCTGCAGCCAATTAGTGGCCACTGACTGGCTTCAGCGGTCACGTGATGTCCCTGCTGAAAAAGGAAGGGTATCAAAGGGTTAAACAGGCAGTAATGCCAAGGAATGTCAGGAGTCCGGTAAATAAATGACTGTATTTTTTATTTTTTAAGAACATTATGGTCCCTTTTTTAAAACTGTAGAAAATTGTGGACAACCGTTTTATAATACGTCACAATTCTGCATGTAAAATTAACGAGTTATTCAGTAAATTTTAAGAAACCACTGTCATGCATATCTACATATATTTCTGTTATGTACCTTGAAAAAAGAAGTACAAAATTATAATTATTAAATTCCACATAAAATTTTAAACAACAACCCACTGGTCTGAAATGCACAATGTGTACTTTAAACTAATAGTGCACCATCAGAATATGTAGTAAAAGCATTTTCTGACTTTCTTAAAGTTTTGCTTGTCCGGTTAAATTGGGAGACGAAGACTTACTTGCAGAAGAAGGTTCAGTGTGAACAGGGGGAGTAGAAGGAAGAAAAGATGGGTAGCCCACAAAGAAAGAACGTAGGGATCGCTCGGAGAGAAGAGGTGAGCGCTGAGATGGGATATTCTCACAGCTGCCCACACTGTTGTGAATCTTGAGGTTCAGAGGCTTGTTCTTTTTCTTTGTTCTGAGAGAAAGACAGAGGGAAAATAATGGGAGGAAGAGGGACATAAGACATTTAATATTAGTTGAAATATTAAAAGAAAGCTAGAAGGAAATTGTTAGTTAGATGAAGACTAAAACTAATAAAATCACACCAAGCTGGATTAAACTTGTATGTATCACTTACAAAATGAAAACATCCCAGGGTGGAGCAGAAATATTTTGAAAATTATATCATGTTGGTCATCAATTGATGTGTACAGTTAAAGTTAAAACAATGTTTGTTGCTTCTTGGGGATCTTTCAAAGCAGTTTTAACATAATGGGTCTGATATCTTAAATTATTAAAGTGGTTGTCCGACGAACAAACTACATTTTAATTAATAGATCTTGGGATAATTTCCACAATTGGATAAGTTATATAAAAAAGTTCCTGTGCTGAGATAACCTAATAAATGTTCCCCTACTATATACTGTCTTATTTGATAAGTACGACCGTGCAGAGCTGCTCTAGTTCATTGTCTTCACAGCTAACAGCTCATGACCAGGAGAGGAAGCATAAGTTACTTATGATAAGTGCTCCTGGCCAGGAGAGGAAGCATAAGTTACTTATGATAAGTGAGTATACAGACAAAACAGCATTGGTTCCTAGAGAATGCTTTCTGAGGTAACACATTTCCTGCCTATTTTATCACAGGAGTGAGTGTTTTTGCCATATCTCCAAATCTTTGAGCTTATCATAACTCAAGTCAGTAACGTTGGAACACTAGACGCCGTTGAACTTCTGGTGTTAAGTTCGACATAAATTCAGAGGTTAAACTGTTGCAATCACAGCAGTTACTTTTGGATGCCAGCTGGTACCCATGATGTGTGTATCGGGGTAAGCTCCTGAACCCACCCCATATGCAGATAACGCACTTCTGCTATACATGCACAGCAGCTGTCACAAAGAGATTTAAGGTAAAGGCTGGTGAAAAGCATTTTCCCATATAGCTACTCATTACAAAACAATATTTCAAAAACAGTCTAAGTGCTACCAGTTTAACAGCAGATCCCATCGGGTGACCATTTTGACCACTCATGTAAAGTCAAACATGGTCACCTTCTATTTTGCAGAAGATCTGATAGGACATATTGCTGATGTGTCACTTGTAGTGCCGGCTACTGCAGATTGCATTAAGGGAAACCACTAGTTTTCAGCCCTGGTATAGATGGTGTACAGAAAGTATATTCTATTATTTATTTATTAATGGTATGGTGGTTCAAGGTTTCCTTATATGAGGTTTGTTATTTACTATTTCTATTTTAGAAATAGATAAGGATTCTTATTGCCCACAATTCTATACCATGCATGACAAATACATTTAACGTGATTCAAAAACTTGCATTTTATTTTTGGGGAGTACGGTATTTTAAAGTAAACCTGTCACTAACTAAGGGCAGCATGAATCAGAGCCTGCCTGCTCGATTGCAACCAGGTATATTTACTCTGAAACATTGCGTCTTTTCAGAGAAAACATAGTTTGCTGGAGATTACTCGATTCATAAATGTGGAGTAAGAGCTTTGAAAAGTCACAAAATTTAGAAGCAACATTCACCTAAATTTTGAGACAATATTGAAGCTGGCACATGCCTCTTAATAAATTTTGTGCACCCAGAGTACAAAACGCCAGTCTTGGTGAATTTCTATTGCCATGTTGTCTTTGTTAAGGACAGGGTTTTCAGAACCCCATGTGCTTACTCTATTCAGATGAACACATTTTAGTCCTTGTGTGTAAAGTTTGTCATGCACAAATAAATCATGAATTAAAGGGAATGTGTTGTGAATTCCGTTCTTGGTTGTAAGTAGTATTTTTGTGAGTTCTGCTCTTGGGCTCCTCCTGTGGTCTTTAGTGGTATGGCTGCTTCTTGGATTTAGCTTCTCAGCTGTTTCCTTTGATTGTCTTTTGGGCTCGGCTATATTAGTCTGGCCTTAGCCCTCAATCAATGCCAGTTGTCAATTGTCTCTGCCTGGAGTCAGTGCTCTTTGGATTTTCCTGACACTCTGACCAACTTCTGCAAAGCTAAGTCCTTTCATGTCCTTTGCAGTTCACTTATTGAGGACTTGTTGTTTTGTACTGTGTTGTTTTTTGCTCATTTGTCCAGTTTATCAGTATGGATCTTTTTAGCTAAACTGGAAGCTCTGGGCAGCAGAGTTTGCCCTCCACACCTTTAGTTAGGTGTGGAGATTTTTGCATTTCTCTGCGGTGGACTTTTTCTAATTTTTTCTACTGACCGCACAGAGCTCTTTCCTGTACTTTCCTTTTTAGCTAGAAGTGGCCTCCTGTGCTCAATCTTGTTTCATACTACGTATGTCATTTCCTTCTCCTCTCACAGTCATTACATGTGGGGGGCTGTCTTTCTTTTGGGGATTTTCTCTGAGGCAAGATAGTTTTCCTGCTTCTATCTTTAGGGCTAGTTAGCTCTTAGGCTGTGACGAGTTGCCTAGGGAGCGTTAGGAGCAATCCACGGCTGCTTCTAGTTGTGTGTTGAGCTTAGGGTCTGCGGTCAGTATAGATACCACCTGCTCAGAGCTAGTCTCATATCGCTCCATAATCACCAGACCATAACAGGAATGTATCACTTATTTTTTTTATTTTTAACTAGTGACAGATAGTGATATACATTCTTTTTGTAATCTATTTTTATGTTTTGATTGAAAATGTTCTTATTTCTTGTATTTTCATTTTTTGTACATGATCAGTGCAGCGATCTTGGTTTAGCAACTTTAGGCTGGTTTCACACGTCAGTGGCTCCGGTACGTGAGGTGACAGTTTCCTCACGTACCGGAGCCACTGACACACGTAGACACAGTGAAATCAATGCATCTGTGCAGATGTCATTGATTTTTTGTGGACCGTGTCTCCGTGTGCCAAACACGGAGAAATGTCAGTGTTCGTGGGAGCGCACGGATTACACGGACCCATTAATGTCAATGGGTCCGTGTAAAACATGTACCGCACACGGACGTTGTCCGTGTGCAGTCAGTGTGCCGTGCAGGAGACAGCGCTACAGTAAGCGCTGTCCCCCCCACTGGTGCTGAAGCCGCCATTCATATCTTCCCTGCAGCAGCGTTTGCTGTAGAGAAGATATGAATAATCGTGTTTAAAATAAAGATCCATGACCCCACCCCCCTCCCACCACCTGTGCGCCCCCCCGCTGTTATTAAAATACTCACCCGGCTCCCTCGCTGGCTGGCGCTGCATCCTGTTCTGGCCGCCACCTTCTACTGTATGAGCGGTCACGTGGGGCCGCCCATTACAATCATGAATATACGGCTCCACCTCCCATAGGGGTGGAGCCGCATATTCATTACTGTAAATGAGCGGCCCCACGTGACCGCTCATACAGTAGAAGGTGCGGCCAGGACAGGAAGCAGCGCCAGCCAGTGAGGGAGTCGGGTGAGTATTTTAATAACAGCGGGGGGGGGAGGCGCAAAGGGGGTGGGAGGGGAGTTTGGGGTCATGGATCTTTATTTTAAACATGATTATTCATATTTTCTCTACAGCAAACGCTGCTGCAGGGAAGATATGAATCGCGTTAAACTTTAGCGCTGTCTCCTGCACGGTGCGTGTGGTACCCAGTGGGCACACGGGCGGCACACGTGTGCCACACTGATGTGCCACAGAAACGCACCGGCACACGGATAATTCCGGTACCGATTTTTCCGGTACCGGAATTGTCTGGACATGTGAGACTGCCCTTAATCATATGTATGCTACATTCCTTTAGATGTTCATTAACATGTATTTGAGAGTTCTCTAGGCATGCTCTGCGACCTGTGCAGAAGTCATTGTGCAGGGGGTGAGATGTGTCCATCAGCCATTGCCTGGTCCCATCTTTTTAAATGTATCTTAATTGTAATTCTATTCTTTTATAAAGAGATGAATAAAAAGTGATCGAAAGACAAGGAAAAAGGAAAAATTACAATAATTCAGGGATTTAAAAAAAAAAAAGAAAGATGAAAAACAAAGAAAAAAAACAATCTCCAAACTTTCTTTTAAATCAAGTTTCATGTAATTTCTTATTTTAACAAAAAGTAATTTTTGAATGAGATATTCCTTTTAAAATGCATAAAGGAGGATTGGTATATGGTGTAAATACAGCTTAAGCCCTGATCATAAGTAATCTATCTGAACCTGTTTAATTTGCAGGTGTTACTTATATCACATGTTTGTATCTCAGTAGAATACAATAGAAGCCTGATGTGATCACATTGTAATTTGCCAGGAGCAAAGCATATTATTAGAGGGCTTTCACTACTCATAAATGTGTAAATTACTATTGTTTCATCTGAGAATTCAACAAACTAAGTGGGAAGCCGGGGATTAAAGATACAGTATGAAAGTGACAAGTGCTTAGCTCATGTTTAGCTTCAACTATCAGAATACAGTGAAGCAATAGCCTTTGGGGTCAATTCCCTCTGTGTGCCTTGGTACCCAGAAAAGATGAATGTATAGCCAAAATATGGAACAAATTGGAACAATCATTCATCTGAAACATGGGGCATACAGCACTTATCTGTATAAAAGGCAGAAGACCCCCATACACATTATAGACTTATGTTGTCTGAATCTGCCGATAATGACAGCTTGAGCTAACAATCTAATGTGTATGGGGTCCTGTGCAACCATTGACAAGAGATAAGGATCCGGCATGTCCCCTGAAAACACCCCTCCAGACATGTTTGACAGCGGCTCTCTCATAGAGTTCACAGCTGAGCAATCACTCCTGTATCTGGAGAACACAGCCGAGATAGCCGTTGGCAAACGATCGACCGAACTATGGATTTGGCTGAGGAGTAGTGATGAGCAAACGTGCTCGGATAACATCTTATGCAAGCACGCTCGGGTGTTATCCGAGCATCTGGGTATGCTCGTATATTATGTTCCAGTCTCTGCAGCTGCATGATTTGCAGCTGTTAGACAGCCTCAACGCATGTGGAGATGGCCTGTTTGTTACGCCATCGCCAAATGTGTTGAGACTTTCTAATAGCCAAAAATCAAGCACCTGCAGAGACTCGAACATAATATACGCGCATGCCCAGATGCTTGGATAACACCCGAGCGTGCTTGGATAAGATGTTATCTGAGCATGTTCACTTATCACTACTGAGTAGTCTTCTAATAAGTAAGTGGGTTCTTTACACATTAGTTGCATAAAGGAGTTGAGTCATCACGACTCCTATTTATATTGAAGACCGCACAATCTTGAAGATTTGAAAACACAAAAAAGCACAGTAAAACCAAAAACACACTGTTGCAAAGAAATCACAGTAGACAGCAAGTGCTAGTAAAAAGATGGAAAAAACAGGGTATTTGGTTGATACGTTTTTTGCAAAAAATGTATATTAAGCCGCTCTACCAAACGTCAAGGTATACCCATATCAGAGCAGTCCTAACTAATGTATGTAATCCCTATCTGATGTATTTAAAACCTGGTCATATGTACAATACCTGTATGAGCAGGATTCAGAAAAGGAATGTCCATGTGGACAGCTCATGTGTTCTGGTTTCATATAATTGTTTTCTTGTGTCCACAAGACTGGGGAGGCCTCCACCCCTCTTTTTTTGAGCTGTGCGCACAGGAGCCGTTCTGTCCAGCGTGTCCACATGGACATTCCTTTTCTGAATCCTGCTCATACAGGTATTGTACATATGACCAGGTTTTAAATACATCAGATAGGGATTACATACATTAGTTAGGACTGCTCTGATATGGGTATACCTTGACGTTTGGTAGAGCGGCTTAATATACATTTTTTGCAAAAAACTTATCAACCAAATACCCTGTTTTTTCCATCTTTTTACTAGCACTTGCTGTCTACTGTGATTTCTTTGCAACAGTGTGTTTTTGGTTTTACTGTGCTTTTTTGTGTTTTCAAGTCTCTTGGTGGTGTGAACATGTCTCTACGGGCTTGTTCACTGTGCGCGCAGCTCATGTGTTCTGGTTTCATACAATCTTGAAGATGTACCAACCGTATACAGCTGACATTCTGACACAGAAGTTGGGATCTGCGATAACTCTGATCCATTTAAACCATCAGATGCTACAGTCAATAGTGTCCACAGCATGTGTTTAGACAGAGGGAGGAGGCTTCCTCTGTCATTCCTCGTGGAATAAAAAGCGTCACCTTTGGAAATTGAAAATACATTTTTTTATCAGATATGAAAAAATGCATCTCCTTACAAGATACTGACTGCTTTTGTAGTAGTTCTGTCCCTCTGTATCCAGCTACAGTCATCATGACTCAATCCTTTTGCGAAACTTCTAGACATCTACTCCTGGTGGTGTGAACACATTTTGAGAGGTCTGATACCGCTATATGTACTGATGTTACATTTTGCTGACTTTCCGATACATCTGCCTGGAAAATGAGAGCTATAGAAAGTACCGACATAAGATCAGAGTAGTGCTTGTGTATTTAATGGCAACCAGGACAGTTTGTGGTGGGAAAAGGAGGTACACAGGACTCTATATGAGCTAAGAGCGCAAAAAATGATTGCTGTTTACCTAGCAAGTAGTCAGTGGAAAACAGACAACACATGGATGCAGCGTTAAGGATACCCCTGCATGGTCTGCTGTTTTTTGAAAACCCACTTACTTAATAATGACACAAAAAAGGAGATAATGGCTCACCAAGTATAATCCTAAAATAATATTTATTAGAATTTAATTGAAATACAAAAGTAATTGGATCAACTGGATCAACATGTTAGGGCATGTTAGGTTAGGCTATGGGTTGAACTAGATGGACTTAATGTCTTCCTTTATCCTTAATAACTATGTAATTTAAATACAGAGACTACTAAGTAAAGTGCGGGGAGCATGAAGACTGGCAAGCTAAAGTGCATAGTGCAAAATAGGTAACAATACATCCATGTAAAGCAACAGGGAATAAAGCATGGGTAAGGTAAGTTGTAGCAAAAAATGGAGTCCTCACAATTAGTGCACTGAGAGATCATATTGCTATGAGCTAACAAGAAGTGGCTGGCTGGATACTAGGCACTGAAGTGGCCTGCAGTAACAAAGGTCTCTAGACTGAAACAGTCAAAGGCATAGGAGGAAACACCATGTAGTGAGAGTAAAGACAGGAAGGCTTAATGAATAAGGTACTCATGGATGATTTTGTCAGTCTGAACGCTCTCCGTTGCCCCAACGCACGTTTTGTCACAACTTCATCAGGAGGCCCTCCTGGCTTTAAGCTGTATTCACACATTGGTGTTTTTGATCAGTATTTTATCAGTATAAGTATGCCAACGCCAGGAGTGTCTCCAAAGCACAGAAGAGGTTGCAATTTTCCTATTATCATTCTTCTCCGCAAGCTCCATTTCTGGTTTTGGCATACAAATACTGATGCAAAATACTAATCAAATACTGATGTGTGAATAAGCCCTTACTCTGTTCTCATCCTTTTTGGCTGTTGTTTTGGTAACTTTTGCATTTTGTCATTGCTCTCACCCCTAGAGGTACTGTATAGTAGCATGACGTGGTGTCTACAACCCATAGAAGTTGCTCACCCAGGATGGCACATAAATGCAAGCTGTGGCAAGGAGGGTAGCTGTTTCTGTCAGCACAGTGTCCAGAGCATAGAGCAGATACCAGGAGTCAGGCAAGTAAACCAGGAGACATGGAGGGGGCCGTTGAAGGGCAACAACCCAGCAGCAGAACCATTATCTCCTTCTTTGTGCATAGAGGAACAGGAGGAGCAATGCAAAATTACATCCAGCAGGCCACTAACATCCATGTGTCTGCTCAAACTGTCAGAAAAAGACTCCATAAGGGTGGCATAAGGGCCCGACGTCCACAAGTGGGTGCTGTGCTTACTGCTCAACACCATGCAGGGTGGTTGGCATTTACCAGAGAAAACCAAGATTATCAGATTCGACATTGGCGCCCTGTGGTCTTCACAGATGATAGCAGGTTCACACTTTACAATGTAACAAGGAATTGGTAATACATCCAGCCGATAAGGGGATGGGATTGTTGTATTAGATCAAGAACAATACCATAGAGAGGCTACACGCCTTCTAAGTGATTCTTGCACTTATAGGAAATTAGATAAGGATCCCACTGAAGAGTATATTTCAGAAATGGAAAATTTAACTACTAAGGGGTTTAACTTGGGATTTGTTAATAAAAACGAATCTGAATTTATTAACATCACGTTCCCGCAGCTGGCGGTCTTCTACTATTTGCCAAAAATTCACAAAGACCTGCCACATATTTTTTGAATAAGCACTCTGTAGTCCCTAGTGAACAGATTGATTTTTTTAAATGACTGTATGCAGTTTATTTTACACATAATTATTTTATATGTGAGAAGGACTACTACTCCCAGAAGTGCGGTACTGCCATGGGGACCCGGTTCGCACCCAGCTATGCTAACCTGTATGTGGGCAGGTGGGAAGAGGACAACATTTACCCCGGGGGCCGGCTGCATGCGAACCTGGACCTCTGGCAACGTTTTATTGACGATATAGTTTTAATTTGGTCTGGTGGTTCAAACACTCTTGATAAGTTTTTAATGGATATTAATAAAAATGATTTCTTTTCAAAATTCACATCCACCATCACCAATGTTAATATTAAGTTTTTAGTAAACTAACTAATACTAAGTTTTATTCCACTAGACAGTTGCCATCTTCCAAGCTGGCTGCTGAATGTCCCTAACAGCCAATTTATGAGAATCTATCGTAATTGCTCAAAGCTCCAGGACTTCCACTTAGAGGCAGAAGAACTCACCAATACATTTCTGAAAAAGGGGTATAGCAAAGAAACTCTTGTGACATCTAAAGAAGTTGTTTTATTAAAATCCCACCAGGAGATGATCAATGCAATCCCGAAATCCAGGGAGCAAAATGACTTTGTCCCCAAAATAACTCAGTACAATGCTAATTCAAATATTCTTTTTAAAATAGTGAAAAAGCATTGGAATATATTAAAAGACAACAACATTTTAGGGGAAAAAACTCCTATTCGCCCCCCGTTTTGTTTACAAAAAATCCTGTAGTCTAGGAAATATGGTTGCTCCTACGGTTCAAAATAAGTCCCTTACTCAGCAGCCTACATTTTTACAAAACATCCTCAAAGTCTTTTTTTCCTGCCATAAGTGCAAGATGTGCCATCAGGCTGTAACCTCTAAACAAACAAGTATTTACAAGGGGGATGCAGAATTTAAGATCAAGGACTTTATTACATACACAGCAGGAGTTATATATACCATTAAATGTCCATGTGAAAAGCTTTATGTGGGACGTACCAAACGCTGACTTAAGGTTAGAATTAATAAGCATATACGAAACATAAAGAAAAAATTTGTTGGGCATCCGCTTTCTAAACATTTTGTAGAACATCATGGTAGACTGGCACATAATATAAAGGTTACTGGCATTGAAAATGTACATCCTCATTGGAGAAAAGGCAAAGACTAGATGGATCTTTATGTTAGACACTCTGATTCCTAGAGAACTGAACAGTGAAGTAGAGATCTTTGGCCTTTATTAATGCGTTTATTGCAGGAAGGTATATAAGGACAACCAACCGGGGTAAGGATCATCCCTGAGGAAGGAAACACTTGTTTCTGAAACGCGTCAGTTTATGGTCATTACCCCGATTCGTATGCAACTCCAGTCACGCCAGGACTACATGATACACTACGTCACACAGGTCCTTCAGACGAGCCGCACTCACCGCTCTCGCACCACGCGGTGTCTGGTTACCAGGACCCGGAATCCCGCTGTTTACTGGAGTCACCTCACGGAGCAGCTTCCACCGGCTGGGGCAGCTCACCATATCGCTAGACAGAACTTTCTGCTCACCTCATCCTGCCCAGGACAAGTTGGACATTATTCTGATAGGATTGAGCATCTTCCTAACGGTAAGTTAGGAAAGAAAAAGGAGGAGCAATGCAAAATGACATCCAGCAGGCCACTAACATCCATGTGTCTTCTCAAACTGTCAGAAAACGACTCCATAAAGGTGGCATAAGGGCATGACGTCCACAAGTGGGTGTTGTGCTTACTGCTCAACACCATGCAGGGTGGTTGGCATTTACCAGAGAAAACCAAGATTATAAGATTTGACATCGGCGCCCTGTGGTCTTCACAGATGAGATCAGGTTCACATTGTGCACATGTGACAGAAGTGACAGAGTCTGGAAACACCATGGAGAATGTTCTGCTGCCTGCAACATCTCCAGCATGACCATTTTAACAGTGGGTCAGTAATGGAGTGAGGAGGCATTTTTTTTAGAGCCTTCCATGTGCTAGCCAGAGGTATCCTGACTGCCATTAGGTACCAGGATGAAATCCTCAGACACACTGTGAGACCATATGCAGGTACAGTGAGCCTTGGGTACCTTCTGATGCATGACAATGCTAGGCTTCATGTGGCTTGAGTGTGTAAGCAGTTCCTGCATGATGAAGGAATTGATGCTATGAACTGGCCTGCCTGTTCCCCAGACCTGAATCCAATCGAGCACATCTGGCACTGTCCAAGAGTTGACTGATGCTTTAATCCAGGTCTGGAAGGAGATCCCTCAAGAGAACTTACGCCGCTTCATCAGAAGTATGCCCGTGCATTGTATGGAGGTCACACAGGTACATGGAAGCCACACACACTACTGAGCATTATTTCCTTGTCTTGAGACATTTTCACTGAAGTAGGATCAGCCTGTAATTTGATTTTCCACTTTGATTTTGAATATCATTCCAAATCCAGACCTCTATGGGATATTATTTTTTATTTACATTGATCATGTTTATGTTTTATTATTCTCAACACATTCCACTATGTAATGAATAAAGATTTGTAATTGGAATAGTTCATTCAGTGATATCTAGGATGTGGTATTTCAGTGTTCCCTTTATTTTTTGAGCAGTGTATTTACTGATAAAGGGTCAATGCACAAGTGAGCAAAGGGGTGAATCACTATGCTGTGCAAAGAGCCGTTTTATACGCTCATGTCAGCGATATAAAGGTCTAAAAATAAGACTACCAAGAGTAGGTGTACAAAATGCCTATTTTCCATCCAGAAGAGCCTACTGTGATTTGATGCAATTTAGGACTGTTTAATATAAAAGCCCTTTGATAGTGACAAGTTTGGCTGACAGTCTAATGTGTATGGGGTCTATCAGATGATGTTGGGGGAGATAAGGATCTGGCTATTCTGATTTCAGATCTGATTTCAAACAGTTGATCATTTTGATCCCTAAGTGTATATTCACGCGTTAAGTATCTGTAACTGAAATTTCTGCATCTCTTGGCAGGAAAAACACAGCTGCAAAAATGTGCGTTTTTGTAATTTAAGCAAGGCTAGTATCGTACTATGCAAAACATGTGGCATTAGCAATAATATCAGCAAAGTAACTATGAAACACAAGAGTTAAAAGTAGAAGTCAATGCTTCACCAGCTGACAAGGTGCACCATGAATCAATATGCTTCTTCACAGAAGTTAATTCAACAGCTTGTTTTACTGTGATTAATACTGTCCATTTTTCTATCCATCAAACTAACAGGTAATTGGCAAGTCTTCTAAGAATATCCATCATATTAGGAAATTCCAGAAATAGGAAAGCCGGAGCTATCGTTCAGATCTCCAGCCAGAATGTCTTCTACCATAGAAATCATTACGGGCATACTACCAGCATCTGTTCTGCTCTTTTCATCTTTACCCTTGTTTAAAAGAGTAAACTAAAATCATCCCTATATAATGTGGAAAAAAATTAACTTGAAAAGCATCACTATTAGTAATTGCAAACCCAAACAGTAGAATTTGGCGTCCGTACTGACCATTTACTGTTCGGGCACAGACCCCGAACATGGACTTCTTCAGGAAGTCCATGTTACTGTTCGGGCTCGTCATCTCAAATATTGGGTGCTTCCCATGCTGTCATCTGCATGACAGCACAATAAACACCAACGGCTTTGAACGGCGGCAAGACTATTACTACCGGTCAGAGCGCTGCGGTGAGCTGGTCACAGAGGCATCAGCTGATGTGAGTAGTACTCCCATCAGCCTACACTGTTATGAACAGGTAATTCAGAACCACAATGGACATTGAAGTACAGAGCACACAAAGTGACCTGACAATTACCAAAAACAAAGGACGAGCTCTGAGACGTGGGAACTCTGCTGACCGCAATCCCTAATCCTAACACACCACACTAGAGGTAGCCGTGGATTGCGCCTAACGCTCCCTATGCAACTCGGCACAGCCTGAGAAACTAACTAGCCCTGAAGATAGAAAAATAAGCCTACCTTGCCTCAGAGAAATTCCCCAAAGGAAAAGGCAGCCCCCCACATATAATGACTGTGAGTAAGATGAAAATACAAACACAGAGATGAAATAGATTTAGCAAAGTGAGGCCCGACTTACTGAATAGACTGAGGATAGGAAAGATAGCTTTGCGGTCAACACAAAAACCTACAAACAACCACGCAGAGGGGCAAAAAGACCCTCCGCACCGACTAACGGTACGGAGGTGCTCCCTCTGCGTCTCAGAGCTTCCAGCAAGCAAGAAAAACCAATAAAGCAAGCTGGACAGAAAAAATAGCAAGCAAAAATAACACAAGCAAAACTTAGCTTATGCAGGATAGATAGGCCACAGGAACGATCCAGGAGGAAACAAGACCAATACTAGAACATTGACTGGAGGCCAGGATCAAAGCACCAGGTGGAGTTAAATAGAGCAGCACCTAACGACTTAACCTCATCACCTGAGGAAGGAAACTCAGAAGCCGCAGTACCACTCTCATCCACCAAAGGAAGCTCATAGACAGAACCAGCCGAAGTACCACTCTCAACCACAGGAGGGAGCTTATCCACAGAATTCACAACAGTACCCCCCCTTGAGGAGGGGTCACCGAACCCTCACCAGAGCCCCCAGGCCGACCAGGATGAGCCACATGAAAGGCACCAACCAGATCGGCAGCATGGACTTCAGAGGCAAAGACCCAGGAATTATCTTCCTGACCATAACCTTTCCACTTAACCAGATACTGGAGTTTCCGTCTCGAAACACGAGAATCCAAAATCTTCTCCACTATATACTCCAATTCCCCTTCAACCAAAACCGGAGCAGGAGGATCAATAGATGGAACCACAGGTGCCACGTATCTCCGCAACAATGACCTATGGAACATGTTATGGATGAAAAAAGAAGCTGGAAGAGTCAAACGAAAAGACACAGGATTAAGGACCTCAAAAATCCTATATGGACCAATGAAACGAGGCTTAAATTTAGGAGAGGAAACCTTCATAGGAATATAACGAGATGACAACCAAACCAAATCCCCAACACGAAGTCGGGGACCCACACAGCGCCTGCGGTTAGCGAAACGTTGAGCCTTCTCCTGGGACAAAGTCAGATTGTCCACTACATGAGTCCAAATCTGCTGCAACCTATCCACCACAGTATCCACACCAGGACAGTCCGAAGACTCAACCTGCCCTGAAGAGAAACGAGGGTGGAACCCAGAATTGCAGAAAAACGGCGAAACCAAAGTAGCCGAGCTGGCCCGATTATTAAGGGCGAACTCAGCCAAAGGCAAAAAGGACACCCAATCATCCTGATCAGCAGAAACAAAACATCTCAGATATGTTTCCAAGGTCTGATTGGTTCGTTCAGTCTGGCCATTTGTCTGAGGATGGAAAGCCGAGGAAAAAGACAAATCAATGCCCATCCTAGCACAAAAGGCTCGCCAAAACCTCGAAACAAACTGGGAACCTCTGTCAGAAACGATGTTCTCTGGAATGCCATGTAAACGAACCACATGCTGGAAAAACAACGGCACCAAATCAGAGGAGGAAGGCAATTTAGACAAGGGCACCAAATGGACCATCTTAGAGAAGCGATCACAAACCACCCAAATGACCGACATTCTTTGAGAGACGGGGAGATCCGAAATAAAATCCAAAGAGATATGTGTCCAAGGCCTCTTCGGGACCGGCAAGGGCAAAAGCAACCCACTGGCACGAGAACAGCAGGGCTTAGCCCGAGCACAAATCCCACAGGACTGCACAAAAGAACGCACATCCCGCGACAGAGACGGCCACCAAAAGGATCTAGCCACCAAATCTCTAGTACCAAAGATTCCAGGATGACCAGCCAACACCGAACAATGAACCTCAGAGATAACTTTATTCGTCCACCTATCAGGGACAAACAGTTTCTCCGCTGGGCAACGGTCAGGTCTATTAGCCTGAAATTTTTGCAGCACCCGCCGCAAATCAGGGGAGATGGCAGGGGAGAATACCCGCCGGCTCAGACAAACCCGGAGAATCGGGCACAAAACTCCTAGACAGGGCATCCGCCTTCACATTTTTAGAGCCCGGAAGGTACGAAACCACAAAGTCAAAACGGGAGAAAAACAGCGACCAACGAGCCTGTCTAGGATTCAACCGTTTGGCAGACTCGAGATAAGTCAAGTTTTTGTGATCAGTCAAGACCACCACGCGATGCTTAGCTCCTTCAAGCCAATGACGCCACTCCTCGAATGCCCACTTCATGGCTAGAAACTCTCGATTGCCAACATCATAATTTCGCTCAGCAGGCGAAAATTTCCTGGAAAAGAAGGCGCATGGTTTCATCACCGAGCAATCAGAACTTCTCTGCGACAAAACAGCCCCTGCTCCAATTTCGGAAGCATCAACCTCGACCTGGAACAGAAGCGAAACATCTGGTTGGCACAACACAGGGGCAGAAGAAAAATGACGCTTCAACTCCTGAAAAGCTTCCACAGCAGCAGAAGACCAATTGACCACATCAGCACCCTTCTTGGTTAAATCAGTCAACGGTTTAGCAATGCTAGAAAAATTAGCAATGAAGCGACGATAAAAATTAGCAAAGCCCAGGAAGTTCTGCAGACTCTTCAGAGATGTTGGCTGAGTCCAATCATAAATGGCCTGAACTTTAACAGGGTCCATCTCGATAGTAGAAGGAGAAAAAATGAACCCCAAAAATGAAATCTTCTGAACACCAAAGAGACACTTTGACCCCTTCACAAACAAAGAATTAGCACGCAGGACCTGGAACACCATTCTGACCTGCTTCACATGAGACTCCCAATCATCCGAGAAGACCAAAATATCATCCAAGTATACAATCAGGAATTTATCCAGGTACTCTCGGAAGATGTCATGCATAAAGGACTGAAACACTGATGGAGCATTAGAAAGTCTGAATGGCATAACCAGGTACTCAAAATGGCCTTCAAGCGTATTAAATGCTGTTTTCCATTCATCGCCCCGTTTAATACGCACAAGATTATACGCACCACGAAGATCTATCTTGGTGAACCAACTAGCCCCCTTAATCCGAGCAAACAAATCAGACAGCAGCGGCAAGGGGTACTGAAATTTGACCGTAATTTTATTTAGAAGGCGGTAATCAATACAAGGTCTCAGCGAACCATCCTTCTTGGCCACAAAAAAGAACCCTGCTCCCAATGGCGATGATGACGGGCGAATATGACCCTTCTCCAAAGACTCCTTCACGTAACTCCGCATCGCGGCGTGCTCAGGTACAGATAAATTAAACAGTCGACCCTTAGGAAACTTACTACCAGGAATCAAATCGATAGCACAATCACAATATCCTCCTGGTGCGCAGGAGCCATGCACATGGTCAGCTGGGTCCAATACTGAGGCTTATTCTTGGCCAAAGGCGTAGCATCAATTCCTCTCAATTGGATAGGACACTGCAAGGGCTCCAAGACAAACCCACAGCGCCTAGCAAACTCCAAGTCCATCAAATTCAGGGCAGCGCCTGAATCCACAAATGCCATGACAGAATAGGAAGACAAAGAGCAGATCAAAGCAACGGACAAAAGAAATTTCGACTGTACCGTACCAATGGTGGCAGACCTAGCGAACCGCTTAGTGCGCTTAGGACAATCGGAGATAGCATGAGTGGAATCACCACAGTAGAAACAGCCCATTCTGACGTCTGTGTTCTTGCCTTTCAGCTCTGGTCAAAGTCCTATCGCACTGCATAGGCTCAGGTTCATGCTCAGATAATACCGCCAAATGGTGCACAGATTTACGCTCGCGCAAGCATCGACCGATCTGAATGGCCAAAGACATAGACTCATTCAGACCAGCAGGCATAGGAAATCCCACCATGACATCCTTAAGGGCTTCAGAGAGACCCTTTCTGAAAATAGCTGCCAGCGCACATTCATTCCATTGAGTGAGCACGGACCACTTTCTAAACTTCTGACAATAAATCTCTATCTCATCCTGACCCTGACACAGAGCCAGCAAATTTTTCTCTGCCTGATCCACTGAATTAGGCACGTCGTACAGCAATCCGAGTGGCAGAAAAAACGCATCAATATTACATAATGCAGGATCTCCTGGCGCAAGGGAAAATGCCCAGTCTTGAGGGTCGCCACTAGTGTTGAGCATTCCGATACCGCAAGTATCGGGTATCGGCCGATACTTGCGGTATCGGAATTCCGATACCGAGATCCGATACTTTTGTGGTATCGGGTATCGGTATCGGATACATAGAGATGTGTAAAATAAAGAATTAAAATAAAAAATATTGATATATTTACCTCTCCGGCGGCCCCTGGACTCAGCGCGGGTAACCGGCAGGCTTCGTTGTTCAAAATCAGCACTTTTAGGACCTGAGAATCACGTCCCGGCTTCTGAATGGTCGCGGGCCGCCCATGTGACCGCCACGCGACCAATCACAAGCCGCGACGTCACCGCAAGCTATTAGCGCGCTCATTTTTGAAAAATGAGCGCGTTAATGACTTTCAAAGACGTAGCGGCTTGTGATTGGTCGCGGCCACGCGACCAATCACAAGCCGCGACGTCACCGCAAGCTATTAACGCGCTCATTTTTAAAAATGAGCGCGTTAATGACTTTCAAAGACGTAGCGGCTTGTGATTGGTCGCGTGGCCGCGACCAATCACAAGCCGCGACGTCACCGCAAGCTATTAACGCGCTCATTTTTAAAAATGAGCGCGTTAATGACTTTCAAAGACGTAGCGGCTTGTGATTGGTCGCGTGGCCGCGACCAATCACAAGCCGCGACGTCACCGCAAGCTATTAACGCACTCATTTTTAAAAATGAGCGCGTTAATGACTTTTAAAGACGTAGCGGCTTGTGATTGGTCGCGTGGCCGCGACCAATCACAAGCCGCGACGTCACCGCAAGCTATTAACGCGCTCATTTTTAAAAATGAGCGCGTTAATGGCTTTCAAAGACGTCGCGGCTTGTGATTGGTCGCTACGTCTTTGAAAGTCATTAACGCGCTCATTTTTCAAAAATGAGCGCGCTAATAGCTTGCGGTGACGTCGCGGCTTGTGATTGGTCGCGTGGCGGTCACATGGGCGGCCCGCGACCAATCAGAAGCCGGGACGTGATTCTCAGGTCCTAAAAGCGCTGAGCACGGTGGCGCAGTGGTTAGCACTACAGCCTTGCAGCGCTGGGGTCCTGGGTTCTAATCCCACCCAGGACAACATCTGCAAAGAGTTTGTATGTTCTCTCCGTGTTTGCGTGGGTTTCCTCCGGGCACTCCGGTTTCCTCCCACATTCCAAAGACATACTGATAGGAATTCTAGATTGTGAGCCCAATCGGGGACAGTGATGATAATGTGTGCAAAACTGTAAAGCGCTGCGGAATATGTTAGCGCTATATAAAAAAATAAAGATTATTTATTTTGAACAAAGAAGCCTGCCGGTTACCCGCGCTGAGTTCAGGGGCCGCCGGAGAGGTAAATATATCAATATTTTTTATTTTAATTCTTTATTTTACACATCCCTATGGATCCCAGGGCCTGAAGGAGAGTTTCCTCTCCTTCAGACCCTGGGAACCATGAGAATACCTTCCGATACTTGATGTCCCATTGACTTGTATTGGTATCGGATATCGGTATCGGCGATATCCGATATTTTTCGGGTATCGGCCGATACTATCCGATACCGATACTTTCAAGTATCGGACGGTATCGCTCAACACTAGTCACCACGTAATAAAGAAATAATGATCTTAACTTGTTGTACTGGGTCACCAGAGGAGCGGGGTTTCAAAGCCAGAAATAGTTTACAATTATTTTTAAAATTCAAAAACTTTGCTCTATCTCCAGAAAATAACTCAGGAATAGGAATCTTAGGTTCTAACATAGGATTCTGAACCACTAAATCTTGAATATTCTGTACATTTATAGCGAGATTATCCATCAAAGAGAACAGACCTTGAATGTCCATGTCCACACCTGTGTTCTGAATCACCCTGATGTAAAGGGGAAAAGAAAGACAGAACACAGTGCAAAGAAAAAAAATGGTCTCAGAACTTCTCTTTTCCCTCTATTGAGAAGCATTAGTACTTTGGGCCTCCAGTACTGTTATGAACAGGTAATTCAGAACCACAATGGACATTGAAGTACAGAGCACACAAAGTGACCTGACAATTACCAAAAACAAAGGACGAGCTCTGAGACGTGGGAACTCTGCTGACCGCAATCCCTAATCCTAACACACCACACTAGAGGTAGCCGTGGATTGCGCCTAACGCTCCCTATGCAACTTGGCACAGCCTGAGAAACTAACTAGCCCTGAAGATAGAAAAATAAGCCTACCTTGCCTCAGAGAAATTCCCCAAAGGAAAAGGCAGCCCCCCACAAATAATGACTGTGAGTAAGATGAAAATACAAACACAGAGATGAAATAGATTTAGCAAAGTGAGGCCCGACTTACTGAATAGACCGAGGATAGGAAAGATAGCTTTGCGGTCAACACAAAAACCTACAAACAACCACGCAGAGGGGCAAAAAGACCCTCCGCACCGACTAACGGTACGGAGGTTCTCCATCTGCGTCTCAGAGCTTCCAGCAAGCAAGAAAAACCAATAAAGCAAGCTGGACAGAAAAAATAGCAAGCAAAAATAACACAAGCAAAACTTAGCTTATGCAGGATAGACAGGCCACAGGAACGATCCAGGAGGAAACAAGACCAATACTAGAACATTGACTGGAGGCCAGGATCAAAGCACCAGGTGGAGTTAAATAGAGCAGCACCTAACGACTTAACCTCATCACCTGAGGAAGGAAACTCAGAAGCCGCAGTACCACTCTCATCCACCAAAGGAAGCTCATAGACAGAACCAGCCGAAGTACCACTCTCGACCACAGGAGGGAGCTTGGCCATAGAATTCACAACACTACACCTGCTGTCGGTGATAACAGCGAGAACCGGTACCGCTGATGGGAGTATGCCCCTCTCAGCCTAAATCTTGAATATTCTGTACATTGCGTCTCAGAGCTTCCAGCAAGCAAGAAAAACCAATAAAGCAAGCTGGACAGAAAAAATAGCAAGCAAAAATAACACAAGCAAAACTTAGCTTATGCAGGATAGACAGGCCACAGGAACGATCCAGGAGGAAACAAGACCAATACTAGAACATTGACTGGAGGCCAGGATCAAAGCACCAGGTGGAGTTAAATAGAGCAGCACCTAACGACTTAACCTCATCACATGAGGAAGGAAACTCAGAAGCCGCAGTACCACTCTCATCCACCAAAGGAAGCTCATAGACAGAACCAGCCGAAGTACCACTCTCGACCACAGGAGGGAGCTTGGCCATAGAATTCACAACACTACACCTGCTGTCGGTGATAACAGCGAGAACCGGTACCGCTGATGGGAGTATTTATAAGCCGGCTCCTGTGCTATAAATAAAACGTGACGTGAGGTCTGTTCTATTTTTGATAATCAGCATGGCAAAACTTACAGCTGCGGGCTGCAATCATGGCTGGTTATCAAGAATAGATGGGTCCTCATGCTGTTTTTTATTAATAATAATAATAATAATAATAATAATTTTAAAAAACTGTGTGGGGTTACCCCCCATTTTTGACAACCAGCCAAGCTAAAGCAGATAGCTGGGGGCTGGTATTCTCAGGCTGGATATTGCCCCTCTCAGCCTAAAAATAGCAGCCCGCAGCTTCCCCAGAAAACGCACATTAGATGTCACCTTTGTATTGTCAGGTGATATCAATCCCCGGTTTAGTAATGGAGACACCTATTTATAAGACACTTGTCCATTACTAATCCCATAATCTGATTGTAAATAAAAAACACCCTAAATAAAGTCCTTTATTTCAAATAAAAATACACACGTTTTACTTATTTATTTAAAAATAAAAAACAAAGTTATACTCACCTTATGCCCATTACATTAATCTGCAGTTAAATAGCATTCTGAAAATGGGAAGAAATTCACTTTATTACTCCTGGCAGCATTGGGGTTTCAGTCACAGGGGTGACCCCAACGCGGGTTCAGTCAACGCTCTCTGTATAGAGAGCACTGGTTGTAACTGCGCCCCCTGCACTAACTGAACGCCATCTCTATTGCTGAGCAAGCTGTCGGTCAGTGTGACTGAAACCCAAATTCTGCCGGGAGGAATAAAGTGCGGGTACTAGGCAGGATCAGAATGCTATTAACCTGCACATTTTTTCCACATGACAAGTTCTCTTTAAAATATGCTTAATAGTAGAAATACTTTAAAGCCCCACTCCAGTGGGGTTTTTTTTATGGAAAAAAGGTTTGGGTAAGCAGTTCACATCATTGACCTAGGCATTAAAGAGCAGGGAAACCATGTGACCACTCATGTGTTTCCAAGAAAAAATTATAAAAATTCCAAATCATAAAATTCCAAAATGTATTTAAAAAATGTAAAAACATCAATCAACAGGTACGAGGCATCGCTTTTCAAACGCACACTGGAGTTCTTTATCAAAGCTGTGTGAAGGTGATTGCCAATAAAAACAACATGATTGACTGAAGAAGCCAACTGCAACATGAATATAGATCAGACCTGGGCAAGATGCGGCCCGCGGGCCGCATCCGGCTCGCCTGATGATTTTAAACGGCCCGGCACCGCTCCAGCCGCCAGACGCTTCTGAGCAGCCCATGATTAAGATGGCCGCCGGAGTGCATCGGTCATTTGATTGCACCCTGCCATACCCACTGACTCCGCTCGCTGTGTGATGCGTTGATCATATGGGGCCCCATGTGATCTTGCATCGGCGGTCAGGGCGGCGGTCAGGGCGACGCTGGTGGGCGGGGCGGTGCTCACTGGCCGGCCCTGTACATCACGTGCGTACGTCACTCCAGCACCGCGCGAGATGTGCTGCGGTGAAAGTTGCTGGCTGGCGGTCTCCTTCGGGTGAGGGTGAGTATCCGCGCGGTCGGGGGGAGAGGGGGTCCCTGTGTTGCTGGGGAGTGTGAGGGAGGGGGACTACTACATGGGGCTACCGCGGCTATCACATACTGGGGGTGCAGGGCAGGGGGGATTGCTATCAGTGGGGATCATCTACAAGGGATGGCTACATTAAGGGATACTACATATTGGGGCCCAATACTACCTAAAGTGCGGGATATCACACACTGGGGGGGGGGGCAGGGCAGGGGGATTGCTATCAGTGGGGATCATCTACAAGGGATGGCTACATTAAGGGATACTACATATTGGGCCCCAATATGTAGTATCCCTTAATGTAGCCATCCCTTGTAGGTGATCCCCACTGATAGCAATCCCCCTGCCCTGCCCCCCCCCCCCTGTATGTGATATCCCGCACTTTAGGTAGTATTGGGCCCCAATATGTAGTATCCCTTAATGTAGCCATCCCTTGTAGGTGATCCCCACTGATAGCAATCCTCCCTGCCCATAATTGGGGGTTACATGGAGAATACTACCTAAAGTGGGGGATATCACGTACTGGGGGGGGGGCAGGAAGAATAATCTTTTGGCCGACAGTTATGATCCCTGATCTTCCCATTAAATCACCTGAAACACAAGTTATGGCGGACCAGCTTAGAGCCTATGTTATATAGGGGACGCTGCCATATAGTGCAGCCACCGGATACCCAGGGCGACACAGGGGTGCAGGATACACAGAGAGACACAGGGGTGCAGAATACACAGGGTGACAATAATTGGGGGCTACATGGAGAATACTACCTAAAGTGGGGGATATCACATACTGGGGGGGGCAGGGCAGGGGGGATTGCTATCAGTGGGGATCACCTACAGGGGATGGCTACATTAAGGGATACTACATATTGGGGGCTACATGGAGAATACTACCTAAAGTGGGGGATATCACATACTGGGGAGGGGGGAGTTTAACATACTGTTTGTTTATGAAAAGATAGAATATGACATATGTATACTATTGGGTAAAAATTAGTTAATTATATTAGTCCGGCCCTCTAAAACCATCCCAATTTCTCATGCGGCCCCATGGCAAAATTAATTGCCCACCCCTGATATAGATGGATAAGAGACATCTAAAAACTATTTTTAATCTATTCTAAAAATCAAACAGAGAAGAAAACACACTATGTCTTAAAATAATTTTTCTCATCTTTTCTTTTTTTTATATATATCAGTGCTGGAGTGGTGCCACTAATGTAAGTTCCTCTGCCTTAGAATTATACTTACCAGCCGCTGTCTTCAGAAATCCTGCTCTGGTCCTGTGCCACCATCTTGTGAAAACAACTACTGACTGACCAGAAGTCATAGGTAATGGTCACAAGCTCTCAAAGTAAGTCTATGAGAGCCTTGTTCTGACTCTCACAGACTTATATTGAAGGGTGAAAAGAGGGGTTTGTGGATGGTTTCTGCGCTTGCTGACGGTTAATGAGACTTATATGCCAGAATATAAAGCAAAATGGTGGTTTATTCAATGCATTTCAAAGTTCAGATGACTTCGTCAAAAGGAAAGACTTATATTGAGAAGTGTCCTCTGGCTCGCCCAGCAAACATTGGAGAGATCTGGCAGGTCACACCCTGCAGAAGATAAAAGAGTAAGACAGCGGCTGGTAAGTATATTAACCCCTCTCTGACCTTAGACGTACTATCCCGTTGAGGTGCCCTGGGCCTATCTGACCCTCGACGGGATAGTACGTCATAGCGATCGGCCGCGCTCACGGGGGGAGCGTGGGAGATCGCGGCCGGGTGTCAGCTGCCTATTGCAGCTGACATCCGCCACAATGTGCCAGAAGCGGTCACGGACCGCCCCCGGCACATTAATCCCCGGCACACTGCGATCAAACATGATTGTGATGTGCCGGCGGTGCAGGGAAGCGTCGCGCAGGGAGGGGGCTCCCTGCGGGCTTCCCTGAGACCCCCGCAGCAACGCGATGTGATCGCGTTGCTACGAGGGTCTCCTACCTCCTTCCTCGCTGCAGGCCCCGTATCCAAGATGGCCGGGGCATCTGGGTCCTGCAGGGAGGGAGGTGGCTTCACAGAGCCTACTCAGAGCAGGCACTGTGAAGCCTGCAGTGCTCTAAGTCAGATCGGTGATCTGACAGAGTGCTGTGCAAACTGTCAGATCACCGATCTGTGATGTCCCCCCCCCGGGACAAAGTAAAAAAGTAAAAAAAAAATTTTCCAAATGTGTAAAAAAAAAAAAAAAAATCATAAATAATGAAAAAAAATATATATATTATTCCCATAAATACATTTCTTTATCTAAATAATAAAAAAAACAATAAAAGTACACATATTTAGTTTCGCCGCATCCGTAACGACCCAACTAGTTACCCTTTCAGCAAACAGCGTAAGAAAAAAAAAACGAGGCAAAAAACAACGCTTTATTATCATACCGCCGAACAAAAAGTGGAATAACAAGCGATCAAAAAGACTGATATAAATAACCATGGTACCGCTAAAAACGTCATCTTGTCCCGCAAAAAACGAGCTGCCATACAGCATGATCACCAAAAAAATAAAAAAGTTATAGTCCTCAGAATAAAGCGATGCCAAAATAATTATTTTTTCTATAAAATAGTTTTTATCGTATAAAAGCGCCAAAACATAAAAAAATAATATAAATAAGGTATCGCTGTAATCGTACTGAGCCGTAGAACAAAACTGCTTTATCCATTTTACCAAACGCGGAACGGTATAAACTCCTCCCCCAAAAGAAATTCATGAATAGCTGGTTTTCGGTCAATCTCCCTCACAAAAATCTGAATAAAAAGCGATCAAAAAATGTCACGTGCCCGAAAATGTTACCAATAAACACGTCAACTTGTCCCGCAAAAAACAAGATCTCACATGACTCTGTGGACGCAAATATGGAAAAATATAGCTCTCAAAATGTGGTAACGCAAAAAATATTTTTTGCAATAAAAAGCGTCTTTCAGTGTGTGATGGCTGCCAATCATAAAAATCCGCTAAAAAACCTGCTATAAAAGTAAATCAAACCCCCCTTCATCACCCCCTTAGTTAGGGAAAAATTTAAAAAATGTATTTATTTCCATTTTCCCATTAGGGTTAGGGTTAGGGCTAGGGTTAAGGCTAGGGCTAGGGTTAGGGTTAGGGCTAGGGTTAGGGCTAGGGTTAGGGCTAGGGTTAGTGTTAGGGTTAGGGTTAGGGTTAAGGCTACAGTTAGGGTTGGGGCTAAAGTTAGGGTTAGGGTTGGGGCTAAAGTTAGGGTTTGGATTACATTTACGGTTAAGAATAGGGTTGGGATTAGGGTTAGGGGTGTGTCAGGGTTAGGGGTGTGGTTAGGGTTACTGTTGGGATTAGGGTTAGGGGTGTGTTTGGATTAGGGTTTCAGTTATAATTGGGGGTTTCCACTGCACATCAGGGGCTCTCCAAACGCGACATGGCGTCCGATCTCAATTCCAGCCAATTCTGTGTTGAAAAAGTAAAACAGTGCTCCTTCCCTTCCGAGCTCTCCTGTGTGCCCAAACAGGGGTTTACCCCAACATATCGGGTATCAGCGTACTCAGGACAAATTGGAAAACAAATTTTGGGGTCCAATTTCTTCTGTTACCCTTGGGAAAATACAAAACTGGGGGCTAAAAAATAATTTTTGTGGGAAAAAAAAGGATTTTTTATTTTCACGGCTCTGCGTTATAAACTGTAGTGAAACACTTGAGGGTTCAAAGTTCTCACAACACATCTAGATGAGTTCCTTAGGGGGTCTACTTTCCAAAATGGTGTCACTTGTGGGGGGTTTCTACTGTTTAGGTACATTAGGGGCTCTGCAAACGCAATGTGACGCCTGCAGACCATTCCATCTAAGTCTGCATTCCAAATGGCGCTCCTTCCCCTCCGAGCCCTCCCATGCACCCAAACGGTGGTTCCCGCACCACATATGGGGTATCAGCGTACTCAGGACAAATTGGACAACAACTTTTGGGGTCCAATTTCTCCTGTTACCCTAGGGAAAATACAAAACTGGGGGCTAAAAAATAATTTTTGTGGGAAAAAAATTTTGTTTTATTTTTATGGCTCTGCATTATAAACTTCTGTGAAGCCCTTGGTGGGTCAAAGTGCTCACCACACATCCAGATAAGTTCCTTAGGGGGTCTACTTTCCAAAATGGTGTCACTTGTGGGGGGTTTCAATGTTTAGGCACATCAGTGGCTCTCCAAATGCAACATGGCGTCCCATCTCAATTCCTGTCAATTTTGCATTGAAAAGTCAAACGGCGCTCCTTCCCTTCCGAGCTCTACCATGTGCCCAAACAGTGGTTTACCCCCACATATGGGGTATCAGTGTACTCAGGACAAATTGTACAACAACTTTTGGGGTCCAATTTCTTCTCTTACCCTTGGGAAAATAAAAAATTGGGGGAAAAAATATAGTTTTTGTGAAAAAATATGATTTTTTATTTTTACGGTTCTGTATTATAAACTTCTGTGAAGCACTTTGTGGGTCAAAGTGCTCACCACACCTCTAGATAAGTTCCTTAGGGGGTCTACTTTTCAAAATGGTGTCACTTGTGGGGGGTTTCAATGTTTAGGCACATCAGTGGCTCTCCAAACGCAACATGGTGTCCCATCTCAATTCCTGTCAATTTTGCATTGAAAAGTCAAACGCCGCTCCTTCCCTTCCGAGCTCTCCCATGCGCCCAAACAGTGGTTTACCGCCACATATGGGGTATCAGCGTACTCAGGACAAATTATACAACAACTTTTAGGGTCCAATTTCTTATCTTACCCTTGGGAAAATAAAAAATTGGGAGCAAAAAGATGATTTTTGTGAAAAAATATGATTTTTTATTTTTACGGTTCTGCATTATGAACTTCTGTGAAGCACTTGGTGGGTCAAAGTGCTCACCACACCTCTAGATAAGTTCCTTAGGGGGTCTACTTTCCAAAATGGTGTCACTTGTGGGGGTTTCCACTGTTTAGGCACATCTGGGGCTCTTCAAACGCAACATGGCGTCCCATCTCAATTCCTGTCAATTTTGCATTGAAAGGTCAAATTGCCCTCCTTCGCTTCCGAGCTCTGTCATGCGCCCAAACAGTGGTTTACTCCCACATATTGGGTATCAGCGTACTCAGGACAAATTGTACAACAACTTTTGGGGTCCATTTTTTCCTGTTACCCTTGGTAAAATAAAACAAATTGGAGCTGAAGTAAATTTTTTGTGAAAAAAAGTTAAATGTTCATTTTTATTTAAACATTCCAAAAATTCCTGTGAAACACCTGAAGGGTTAATGAACTTCTTGAATGTGGTTTTGAGCACCTTGAGGGGTGCAGTTTTTAGAATGGTGTCACACTTGGGTATTTTCTATCATATAGACCCCTCAAAATGACTTCAAATGAGATGTGGTCCCTAAAAAAAAATGGTGTTGTAAAAATGAGAAATTGCTGGTCAACTTTTAACCCTTATAACTCCCTAACAAAAAAAAAATTGGGTTCAAAAATTGTGCTGATGTAAAGTCGACATGTGGGATATGTTACTTATTAAGTATTTTGTGTGACATATCTCTGTGATTTAATTGCATAAAAATTCAAATTTGGAAAATTGCAAAATTTTCCAAATTTTCGCCAAATTTCCGTTTTTTTCACAAATAAATGCAGGTAAAATTAAATAAATTTTACCACTATCATGAAGTACAATATGTCACGAGAAAACAATGTCAGAATCACCAGGATCCATTGAAGCGTTCCAGAGTTATAACCTCATAAAGGGACAGTGGTCAGAATTGTAAAAATTGGCCTGGTCATTGACGTGCAAACCACCCTTGGGGGTAAAGGGGTTAATAGGGGCAGGGACCTTAGATTAGTGATATCACTCCAGGGGTAAAAAAAAACACTGGAATGGTGCTTTAAAAAAATCCTTTTCCGATAACATATTCCATTTAAAATGCTAATTTTGCCACTTAAGACTTTTATTTTGTCTTATCAAATGCAGTCACTGGCAATACTCAAAGACTATTCTTGCTAAATGTCAGATGTACACTCCAGCAATAGATGGTGTACATGAGCAGTAGGTAAAAGTCTGTATGGCAGGTTTTTAATGGAACCGAATTTTGGGTCCAGGATTTAGAAGCGATCAAAGAGCCTGGGTGGGACTGGTCACTCCCATGCCTCCAGTCTAGAATTTGCAGCTCCTACAAAATGGAGCTGAGTTGGCTCAGGTGTGTCTATGGCAGTGAAGGTGGAGAGAAGCCAGTGTTGATTTACAGACTGTGCCTGAGACAAATAATGCCCGTGCTGTGGTGTATGTACTGTGTCTACCCTGACTAAGAGGAATATTAGGTTTGTTATACGTTTGGGGCTGAAGAAAAGCTGTTATGCTTTCGAAAGTTTCTGAAGAACAAATAAACTTTACCTGTTTGACATTCTAAACAACCTGTGTGGATTTAGCAGCTACCAGAGACCGTCAACTCCTACAATTGTCAGACCAGACCACAGATCCGTGCGTATCAAGAAATTTAAAAAAAAATCTCTAGTGGTTAGTTTATGACTATTCACTAGATTGCTACATTTTCCACATATTAAAAAAATGACCCCTGTATTGCTGTAACTGACAGCTTTTTAAAGTTGTTAATTCTGCGCATACAAACATTTTGCCAAATTTGCATAACCTCATTTATGAAAATCTGAATTTAATAAAAGTTGCAAATTGCAAAAAAACTTTTAATAGTCTTCTGTCCCTGGCCAGATGCTCATTATGCATAATTGCCGGAACCAGTATTGCCCACCATCTGAAACTTTGCCTAACCCTCTGTGTAGCAGCAATGGCCTCGGGGACCTTTAAAATCCTCACACCTCGTGAAGCATTTAGACAGTAACCCCATAATTAATTTCTGGATAATTAAAACTTCCATTGTAAATGGATAGCGCCCCGTGAGAGCTGTTTTATGTGCATCTATATTTAATTTTAACAGTTAACATAAACACAGCAAGTATAAAGTGGATCATCATTAAGCTAAAGCTTCTCCTTAAATATGGTGCAGGAATCACAGCTGTACATCTATAGATACAAACAGAAAAGCTCATTAGTTTCCAATTTTTACTCATAGAGAATACTCATGGGTCTAGCTATTCATTTTCCTTAAAGCATCAGGTTTTGTGATAACTGCGGCATTGAAATACACCAGTCTTAATATTTGCTTCCTTTTTAAAATTATCCATCCCCCAAAAAAGTTGATAAGATGAAAAGAAGAAGAAAAAGATACAAGACATCAAAGTAAGACTGTTTTTAATAGGTATGTATGACCAATTTTGTAGATAATGCTAAACTTATGTTCAGAAATTAGAAAAATCTGAGATATGGCATTAGTTATGTCTTTCAAAAATATGTCATTTGTTCCTAAATTAGGCTCTTAATAATTCCTCTGTCAACTCAGTAGCCATTTTTGATCAGGGTCCCTAAAAATATTCATGTGACATGCTATGTCAATACTGCTGTGAGGAACGCTAAAAAATCTATAAGTAGGGCTGTGAAGCTCAACTTCATGAGCCAGTTATTGGGCTTTTTCACTGACTAATGTAGCATTTTGTGGTCTTCCCTGGAGATGTCTTTTAAAAATGCTCAGAATTCTTTTAAATCACTAAATTTTTTTGCTAATGAGGTTGTCATCATATTGTTTGAGGAGGTGACACTGACCTTATCTAGGAACATTGCTGCTTTGTTCTAGAGGTCTGGGGCTGTCACAATGATCAGAATCATTGTGCAGGTAATATATATAATTGATTAGAAACATGCCGTATGGTCTTCCAGCAATGTCTATGTTAAAAGGGTTATGGTTATCCAGGACTTAATTATTTTTTTACCATGAGCCAAAAAAACTGAAAGGCCGGTAGCTGTTAACTTAGTTAGTAACTACCTGTGTCTTCTAACTGGCACTGGCTCAAAGCAGTCACTGGCCGCACTTGCCAGTGATTAAGTGTCTCCATGTCAAAAGAGCATCTCTTTCTCTTCCTTGATGCTCTGTTGATGGGGCGTGACTGCCGAGGCCATGCTGACTGACAGCCACCTTAGCGCAGTTATGCAGCAGATAGCTGGCTGTCAATCAGCATGATGTCAGCAGTCACACCCATCAACAGAGCAGAGCATAACAGAAGCCACTGCTCTGTCAATTTGAAGTCAGCGGAAGCCGACAAATATCTGACCACTCTATGTTGGCAGAGATTTATGATGGGCAGAACAGAAATGCAGTAAGCAACTAGTTAATACTTAGAAAAAAAGCAACCCAGCTGCATATTACATGTGAGATACTAGAGATACTACACCAAAAAATGTCATGCAATAAATCACAAACAAGAAAAACCCACTCCAAACAAACATGTAGAGACAGGAACAAGCAGAGTATAGAAGATTTAAATAGTAATTGTTAATTCACAAATTTAAATAGACAGTTTATAAAAAGTGTATGAAAAAGACTAACAGCCATGAGGAAATCAAAACCACAAATAGTCAAATAAAGTCTTCCTAACATTTGCTTATTAGTGATGAGCGAGTATACTCGTAACTCGGGTTTTCCGATCATGCTCAGGTGGTCTACGAGTATTTGGATGTGCTCGGAGATTTAGTTTTTCTTGACGTAGCTGCATGATTTGCGGCTGCTAGACAGCTTGAATACATGTGGGAATTCCCTAGCAACCAGGCAACCCCCACATGTACTCAGGCTGGCTAGCAGCCGTAAAGACTGATACATATTTTTGTGTAGGAGTTCATCAGCATGGCACAGATAGATTTGGAAAACATTGCCCACTTTTCCTTGCAGTAGCGTTCCAAATATGTCAGGCTGTGTGGGCATTTCCTGTATACAGTGCCCTCTTCAGGTCAACTGACAGATTTTCAAAGTGATTTAGGTCTGAGCTCTGGGTGGGCCATTCCAAAATGTTTAAAGTTTTCTAGAGGAGGTATCTACATTCCCTATCAGAATATCTTTGGAGTGTGAGAGGAAACCAGAGAACCCAGAGGAAACCCATGTAAACACAGAGAGAACATACAAACTCCTTATAGATTTATTTGGTGGGAGTTGAACCCAGGACCCCAGCTCTACAAGGCTAATCAATGAGCCACCAAGCTTCCCGTATGCAAGTGCCATTCAAAATTACAATTCGTCCTGCAATAACCAAGTGACTGTATGATTCTGTTGGTGGAAAAATAAAAACGCAATGGCTCTTGGAGGAAGGGGAAGAAAACATGAAGAGCCGGTTCCTTCACTGTTTCAATAATATGACTCAGTTGAAAGACATATCATTATTATAAGGGGTTGTGGTGGTAGCTGTGCTCAGGTGGCTCTTCGGATCACCTCCTCAGTCAGTCGTGTTTCTTTACAGCTCACTTTGTATCTGTAATAACCACAATAAAGATCATTACTTAACCATTACTCCTATTTAGTTTCCCATGGGTGTGTCCATTGGGTTGACCCAGAACATGCATCCCTGCTGATCACTGAGCACCAGTGGAAGTCGCACAACTGATGCCATGTTTAGTCCAATTCAGAGAGTCCATGAATGAAAAAAACTGTGTGATTCCCTACACTGTAAACAAATAAATAAAACCAAAAAGGAATACCCCTTTAACACAGGCTTAAACAATACCTGTAAATAAGTATTTAACTGGTGCAGATTTTGTGTCCAGCGAACTGTATAACCATAGTGACAATAAAGTAAGAAGGTAAGAAATTCTGACACTCATCTGTCTGTTTGAGTGGCACTTCAATTCCCTGCTTGTTGTGGCAATCCAGGAGATAAAATGACTCCCTGTGGCCCCTGTAACATTTCGACATGAGGCGTCCACTTGAATATCCAGTGAGGATGTCCCTCAAGATGGTCTTGACACTGGATCTCAGGAATGGATTAAGCTGCTTAGAACAAACCACCTCTTGACATGGAAAAGACCTATTCATTACTATCATTGTTGTTCCCGTTTATCTGCTCTGCCACAGAATTTAATAGAGTTCAGAGAAGACGGAGACAAACAGATACCTGGACCAGTCCCAAATGTCTGAACTCATCCTCCTGCTCCTCCGAGCAACATCTTGAGCTGCCAGCAACCAAAACCGCTTCCTGTACTACAACTAATCTTATTGTTCCCCACCCATAAATCAAGTTACTGACCAAAATATTTACGCAAAAGGACAATTTCCTTCTGAAGCCGGTTTCATGACAGCGTTCATTATTTACAGGAAGGCTGATTCTGGGCAGATGATATTTTCTGCTGCTTTCTTTTTAAGTTTATTTAATTGAGACTTAAAAAAGAAAAGAATGTTATAAAACACAGATATAACTGCCCCGTTATTATACAAGGAGAGCTCTAGTAATCCAGCTCCCAGATGTTATGTTAAGGAGGATTTATTATTATCAATAATGAGTGCATTATAAGTTTCCTTCTGATACAAAGCTGCTTTTAAGATAATTTCCACTGCCCCGAACAATATGAGATGTCCATTAAGATGTCAAAGAGTTTGCTGGCAGGATTGCTATGGAGGTTGGATTTTTGTTATTCTTAAAGTAAAGTTCGGCTTCTCTAACCACCGGCAACCAGCTGTCATAGCTGGGGGGGTGCTGCCAGAAAGCAGACTTGTGGAATATGTTGACATGGGACATAAATTGAGTGGGAAAAAATCTATGAAGGAAAAATTTGCATGAGTAAGAGTAGATTTGTGGTGGATCAAGCAGCCAATTTAATCATTTGCATGGTAAAAAGTGAAATCCATAGTGAGAAGCTAAAACATCGATGGAATGGTGCACATTTAAAATTTATAAAGTCGATTTTTACGCAGCATGCAGAATAGATTTTGAAAAATCTCTTATTTTCCTGGCAGTACAATATGCAGCACATTTTCTGCTTGGAAAATCTGGAGCAATGTTTTTTGTTCAGTATAAACAAATTTTTCAAGGTAATCTTTCACCAGGTATATGTTTCCCAATCTGAGGGCAGCATGAAATAAGAACTGAGACCCCAATTCCAGAACGATAGCACTTGCCAGGCTGTCTGTTGTAGTTTTGATAAAATCACTTTTTTTCTGTTCAGTCTAATTCCTGCACCAATGATTGACATCTGGGACAACAGAGCTCATGAACATGGAGGACTACATATCAAGAGGTTATCACTGAGAGGACTTTACATTAGAAATGCTGCAAATCGATTCGCGCGACCCATTCCATCAGCCAGGACAGTGATCAGTGGCCGCTGTGTGAGATGATAGGAAATATGTCGCACCATTTCCCTTAACAATCTGTTTACAGCTGCCGTTATGTCTCCATACTAATGTATATGACAGTGTACTGCTTGGACATTAAGAACATTGTTGCCTGAAGTACTAAAGGTTGGCCACAAAAGGTCACTGGCTTCCTTTCGATCTTTATATAGACTCTCATTAGGAACTTAGGTACAGGAGAGATTTAAGATATACTCAAATCTGTGAGGCAAAAATGGATTCATTGTTGATAGAAACTTGTGCCATGGTAAGTGGACTTTGTTTTGCTGATTTAGACTGTATTTTGAAAGCTCTGCAGCGCTGTAGCATGCAAACATGAAATATATGACATTTGAATTGCATTAAAGCACTAGAAAATATGAAAAATTGAGAATACTTAGCGCATAAATTGGCCAATTCATGTTTACCCGGCGGCCATGAAAAGGAGATTCTCATTGCTGGGAACCTATCTAATGTGAATCCTCTTAGACTGGTGTCTAAATTCTAAAGTAAGTGCACCAGTCTCATCAGGACTAAGATTAGTAATATATATATTTTGTATTATGAAATCTATGAACAGGTTACATAATTTCCACTCCTCTCACTGACAGACATTTCCATCCTATTTGCTCTGGACTATGGATGGCTCGGTCTGTTTGGACCAAATTTGTCTCCATCAATAGTCACTTCTTATCCAAGTGTGAGATCCACCTGCCATGTCTAGACATTAGTTCAGTTATTAGTGTAGTCTTCTCCTACAAATACATGCAGTTTACCTAACAGTCTAGTTGGATTTATTGCTCTGTCCCTTTTTCCTCCAATTTTTGAAAAGAACTTGTATCCATTTCAAAATTCGCCAATTTGGCCACTTTTTCCTCATATTTTATCCCTGCTTTTCAAGTGTAATTCATTTTTTTTTTCTTTTTTAACCCCTTTCTGACATTAGACGTACTATCCCGTTGAGGTGGGGTGGGCCCCTATGACCACCGACGGGATATTACATCATATGCGATCGGCAGCGCTCACGGGGGGAGCGCCGCTGATCGCGGCCGGGTGTCAGCTGCCTATCGCAGCTGACATCCGACACTATGTGCCAGGAACGGTCACGGACCGCCCCCGGCACATTAACCCCCGGCACACTGCGATCAAAGATGATCGCGATGTGCCGGCGGTACAGGGAAGCATCGCGCAGGGAGGGGGCTCCCTGCGGGCTTCCCTGAGTCCCCCGCAGCAACGCGATGTGATCGCGTTGCTGCGAGGGTCTCTTAACTCCCTCCCTGCCTGCTCCAGCCCCGGATCCAATGGCCGCGGATCCGGGTCCTGCAGGGAGGGAGGTGGCTTCACAGAGCCTGCTCAGAGCAGGCACTGTGAAGCCTGCACTGCTCTAAGTCAGATCGGTGATCTGACAGAGTGCTGTGCAAACTGTCAGATCATCGATCTATGATGTCCCCCCCGGGACAAAATAAAAAAGTTAAAAAAATTTTTCCAAATGTGTAAAAAAAAATAAAAAAAAATATTCCTAAATAATGAAAAAAATATATATATATTATTCCCATAAATACATTTCTTCATCTAAAAAAAAAAAAAACAATAAAAGTACACATATTTAGTATCGCCGCGTCCGTAAAGACCTGACCTATAAAACTGGCCCACTAGTTAACCCCTTCAGTAAACACCGGAAGAAAAAAACGAGGCAAAAAACAACGCTTTAATATCATACCGCCGAACAAAAAGTGGAATAACACGCGATCAAAAAGACAGATATAAATAACCATGGTACCGCTGAAAACGTCATCTTGTCCCGCAAAAAACGAGCCACGATACAGCATCATCAGCAAAAAAATAAAAAAGTTATAGTCCTGAGAATAAAACGATGCAAAAATAATTATTTTTTCTGTAAAATAGTTTTTATCGTATAAAAGCGCCAAAACATAAAAAAATTATATAAATGAGGTGTCGCTGTAATCGTACTGACCCGAAGAATAAAACTACTTTATCAATTTTGCCAGACGTGGAACGGTATAAACGCCTCCCCCAAAAGAAATTCATGAATAGCTGGTTTTTGGTCATTCTTCCTCACAAAAATCGGAATAAAAAGTGGTCAAAAAATGTCACGTGCCCGAAAATGTTACCAGTAAAAATGTCAACTCGTCCCGCAAAAAATAAGACCTCACATGACTCTGTGGACCAAAATATGGAAAAATTATAGCTCTCAAAATGTGGTAACGCAAAAAATGTTTTTTGCAATAAAAAGCGTCTTTCAGTGTGTGACGGCTGCCAATCATAAAAATCCGCTAAAAAACCCACTATGAAAGTAAATCAAACCCCCCTTCATCACCCCCTTAGTTAGGGAAAAATTTAAAAAATGTATTTATTTCCATTTTCCCATTAGGGCTAGGGTTAGGGTTAGGGCTAGGGTTAGGGCTAGGGCTAGGGTTAGGGCTAGGGCTAGGGCTAGGGTTAGGGCTAGGGTTAGGGCTAGGGTTAGGGCTAGGGTTGGGGCTAGGGTTAGGGCCAGGGTTAGGGTTGGGGCTACAGTTAGGGTTGGGGCTAAAGTTAGGGTTAGGGTTTAGATTACATTTACAGTTGGGAATAGAGTTGGGATTAGGGTTAGAGGTGTGTCAGGGTTAGAGGTGTGGTTAGGGTTACCGTTGGAATTAGGGTTAGGGGTGTGTTTGGATTAGGGTTTCAGTTATAATTGGGGGGTTTCCACTGTTTAGGCACATCAGGGGCTCTCCAAACACGACATGGCATCCGATCTCAATTCCAGCCAATTCTGCGTTGAAAAAGTAAAACAGTGCTCCTTCCCTTCCGAGCTCTCCCGTGTGCCCAAAAAGGGGTTTTCCCCAACATATGGGGTATCAGCGTACTCAGGACAAATAGGACAACAACGTTTGGGGTCCAATTTCTCCTGTTACCCTTGGGAAAATACAAAACTGGGGGCTAAAAAATAATTTTTGTGGGAAAAAAAAGATTTTATATTTTCACGGCTCTGCGTTATAAACTGTAGTGAAACACTTGGGGGTTCAAAGTTCTCAGAACACATCTAGATGAGTTCCCTGGGGGGTCTAGTTTCCAATATGGGGTCACTTGTGGGGGGTTTCTACTGTTTAGGTACATTAGGGGCTCTGCAAATGCAATGTGACGCCTGCAGACTATTCCATCTAAGTCTGCATTCCAAATGGCACTCCTTCCCTTCCGAGCCCTCCCATGCGCCCAAACGGTGGTTCCCCCCACATATGGGGTATCAGCGTACTCAGGACAAATTGGACAACAACTTTTGGGGTCGAATTTCTCCTCTTACCCTCGGGAAAATACAAAACTTGGGGCTAAAAAATAATTTTTGGGGGAAAGTTTTTTTTTTTTTTTCACGGCTCTGCGTTACAAACTGTAGTGAAACACTTGGGGGTTCAAAGCTCTAACAAAACATCTAGATGAGTTCCTTAGGGTGTCTAGTTTCCAAAATGGTGTCACTTGTGGGGGTTTCTACTGTTTAGGTACATTACGGGCTCTGCAAACGCAATGTGACACCTGCAGACCATTCCATCTAAGTCTGCATTCCAAATGGAGCTCCTTCCCTTCCGAGCCCTCCTATGCACCCAAACAGTGGTTCCCCCCCACTTATAGGATATCAGCACACTCAGGACAAATTGGACAACAAATTTTGGGGTCCAATTTCTCCTGTTACCCTCAGGAAAATACAAAACTGGGGGCTAAAAAATAATTTTTGTGGGAAAAAATTTTAGTTTTATTTTTACGGCTCTGCATTATAAACTTCTGTGAAGCCCTTGGTGGGTCAAAGCGCTCACCACACATCTAGATAAGTTCCTTAGGGGGTCTACTTTCCAAAATGGTGTCACTTGTGGGGGGTTTCTACTGTTTAGGTACATTAGGGGCTCTGCAAACGCAATGTGACACCTGCAGACCATTCCATCTAAGTCTACATTCCAAATGGCGCTCCTTCCCTTCCGAGCCGTCCCATGCGCCCAAACAGTGGTTCCCCCCACATATTGTGTATAATCGCACTCAGGACAAATTGGGCAACAAATTTTGGGGTCCAATTTCTCCAGTTACCCTCGGGAAAATACAAAACTGGGGGCTAAAAAAATAATTTTTGTGAAAAAATATGATTTTCTATTTTTACGGTTCTGCATTATAAACTTCTGTGAAGCACTTGATGGGTCAAAGTGCTCACCACACCTCTACATAAGTTCCTTAGGGGGTCTACTTTCCAAAATGGTGTCACTTGTGGGGGGTTTCAATGTTTAGGCACATCAGTGGCTCTCCAAACGCAACATGGCATCCCATCTCAATTCCTGTCAATTTTGCATTGAAAAGTCAAACAGCGCTCCTTCCCTTCCGAGCTCTCCCATGCGCCCAAACAGTGGTTTACCCCCACATATGGGGTATCAGCATACTCAGGACAAATTGTATAACAACTTTTGAGGTCCAATTTCTTCTCTTACCCTTGGAAAAATAAAACATTGGGGGCAAAAAGATATTTTTTGTGAAAAAATATGATTTTTTATTTTTACGGTTCTGCATTATAAACTTCTGTGAAGCACTTGGTGGGTCAAAGTGCTCACCACACCTCTAGATAAGTTCCTTAGGGGGTCTACTTTCCAAAATAGTGTCACTTGTGGGGGGTTTCAATGTTTAGGCACATCAGTGGCTCTCCAAACGCAACATGGCGTCCCATCTCAATTCCTGTCAATTTTGCAATGAAAAGTCAAACAGCGCTCCTTCGCTTCCGAGCTCTGTCATGCGCCCAAACAGTGGTTTACCCTCACATATGGGGTATCAGGACAAATTGTACAACAACTTTTGGGGTCCATTTTCTCCTGTTACCCTTGGTAAAATAAAACAAATTGGAGCTGAAGTAAATTTTTTGTGAAAAAAAGTTAAATGTTCATTTTTATTTAAACATTCCAAAAATTCCTGTGAAGCACCAGAAGGGTTAATAAACTTCTTGAATATGGTTTTGAGCACCATGAGGGGTGCAGTTTTAGAATGGTGTCACACTTGGGTATTTTCTAACATATAGACCCCTCAAAATGACTTCAAATGAGATGTGGTCCCTAAAAAAAATGGTGTTGTAAAAATGAGAAATTGCTGGTCAACTTTTAACCCTTATAACTCCCTAACAAAAAAAATTTTGGTTCCAAAATTGTGCTGATGTAAAGTAGACATGTGAGAAATGTTACTTATTAAGTATTTTGTGTGACATATCTCTGTGATTTAATTGCATAAAAATTCAAATTTGGAAAATTGCGAAATTTTCATAATTTTCGCCAAATTTCCATTTTTTTCACAAATAAACGCAGGTACTATCAAAGAATTTTTACCACTATCATGAAGTACAATATGTCACGAGAAAACAATGTTAGAATCACTGGGATCCGTTGAAGCGTTCCAGAGTTATAACCTCATAAAGGGACAGTGGTCAGAATTGTAAAAATTGGCCTGGTCATTGACGTGCAAACCACCCTTGGGGGTAAAGGGGTTAAACCATACAGTTCCTGAGATATGGGCCTTTTAATTAATGTTAATTTGAATGGTCTTTTACAATCTCTGCCAATGGATGTTAATATTGCAAATATTTGCTGATTTTCTGGGCCTGTTTTCCAGTTTCTAAAACATTTTGGCACCACAAATGGTCTTCACATTGTCTTGGCTAGCCTATACTCACTCATTCTCACCTAGCTGCCTTTCAGTACCACAAAGCACTTTCTTCTGTTCTCAATAAGGTGTAGGCTGCCAAACTAGACGTTGTTTTTGCTACCGATACTTACTGTATCCTACATACATCTCACATCTCTCCTAATATGTACACACATTTCTGAATGCAAGAGTTAAAATCTAGCCCCCAGCTCAGATCTTCTCAGCTGTAAGTTTAAGCTCTTCCATATTTCAATGTCATTTTCAACCTTCTCCATTGCCTATGCCGCAGAATGACAATTGATTATTTATTGGTAATGGATCATTTGATGGCTTTCCCAACTAGTTACCAGTCTTTTTATTGTTTTCTTATACACATAGGAGTAAAACAACAAACTGCTGTGATAAATACAATCAACTATAGGCGTGTAAAATGTATTTATAGAATATAAATCGCACTGTTGAAGAGAGTAATATGCATACACGTTTGGCCATATCAGCACTTTAGTTAACAAAGATTACTTACCTAAATCGGCATTATTTTGGGGAAAATCCTACTCATGTAATTGGGAATTGGAAATTGGATCTAGCAATTTAGTAGGGAATGACTTCTCATTACTGTTTTCTTACACCAAGGACAGCCCAGTTCTGCATCACTACCTCCACTAGGTTATGTCACAAGGCTCCAGGTATAAATGAAGAATAGATGAAGCACAGAGGGGAGTGTAAACCAGTCTAGTGGAAACATAATAAGAGGAGGCAAATTGGATAGGATAATGGTTATCCATCCTACACAGAAAACAAATGATTGCTTTCAATAGTAGTGAAAGTAGAGGGTAAAAAGTTGATGGAGAAAAACATTTGTTGTAACTAGACTACATTTATTCTTCATGGGTTGTAATCCGCAACAATTAAACAGCAGAAAAGTATGATGTGATACTTTTGTATGTAGTCTTTTAGTATTCTGACTGACCCTTTGTCCTACCTGGAAGATTCCTCATGGGCCATGTTTCTCATAGTGGCCACCCAGTCCATCCCTTTAAATTCTATTAAAGACTTGACTATGATCAAATGCCTGCCCAATCTATTAGACAATAAACCAACACCAATGGCAAGACGTTGTGCGTGGGTGGCTATATGCGGCCTGCATCATGGCTTAACCGCACCTCCTTCTTAGTCTATTACCATATTTTGGCATAATTTAAATAATTTCCTAGAATGCACTACTGATCAAGAAAGCAACACAGACCCTTACATATTTCACCATGTTCAGTTTTACTTCTGTCCAGGCATAGTGTCTGGTATACTGACTCCCACTCATTACATTTGGTAGGACATGGTATTTCACAAGTCCAATTCTAGAATTTCTGAGATAAGTGGAATTCTATGATGATGACTGAAAGTCAATCAATCCCTCTTGTCTTTAAAAAGCCAACATACTGTACATGTTCAGCCAACCAAAAGAGCATTTTCACAGCTGACATCAGATACATGAACACATTAAAATGGTCTGGTGTTGTGGATTCTGTTTTTGGGCTCCCTCTGGTAGTTAAGGATGGTACTGGGTGACTTGTGTTCTCTGCGGTCTCTGGTGTCCACCTGTTCTATCAGGATATGGGAGTTTCCTATTTAACCTGGCTTTCTTGTCATTTCCTCGCCGGCTATCAATGTAATCAGTGTGTCTTGTTACCTCTGCTTCCCGCTTCTGTATTCTTCAGGACAAGCTAAGTTTTTTATTTTCCTGTTCCACGTTTTGCTTAATTTTTGTCTTAGTCCAGCTTGCAGATATGTGATTCCTTTTTGCTGGTTGCTCTAGTGGGCTGATATTACTCCTCATGTTCCATGAGTTGGAACATGAGTTCAAGTAATTTCAGGATGGTTTTTTGTAGGGTTTTTCGCTGACCGCGCAGTTCACTTTTGTATCCTCTGCTATCTAGCTTTAGCGGGCCTCATTTTGCTGAATCTGTTTTCATAACTACGTATGTGCTTTCCTCTCATTTCATCGTCATTACATGTGGGGGGCTGCTATTTCTGTGGGGTGTTTCTCTGGAGGCAAGAGAGGTCTGTGTTTCTTCTAATAGGGAAAGTTAGTTCTTCGGCTGGCGTGAGACGTCTAGAATCATCGTAGGCACGTTCCCCGGCTACAGCTAGTTGTGTGTTGAGGTTCAGGATCGCGGTCAGCTCAGTTTCCATCACCCTAGAGCTTGTTTTGTTTTTTGTGCTTGTCCTTTTGTGATCCCCTGCCATTGGGATCATGACAGTATAGCCGGCCAAAAAGTGGTAATCGTATTGGCTGAAGTAGGAGGAAAAGTAGTCTGAGGAGGTTTTTTTTTTTTTTTTTTTTCCCCTCAGAGTTTGCTGCATAGCCTTAATTGCAGCCTGGCTGCGTCTTACCTCCTCTTAATCCCTGAATGGCTCTGACCTCAGCTGTTTATCATGGACGTCCAGAGTTTGGCTTCCAGCCTGTATAATCTTGCTGCTAAGGTTCAAAATATACAAGATTTTGTTGTACATGCTCCTATGTCTGAACCTAGAATTCCTATCCCAGAGTTTTTTTCTGGAGATAGATCTGGTTTTCTGAATTTTAGGAACAATTGCAAGTTGTTTCTTTCTTTGAAATCTCGCTCTTCTGGAGACCCTGCTCAGCAAGTTAAGATTGTTATATCTTTCCTGCGGGGTGACCCTCAGAATTGGGCATTTGCATTGGCACCAGGGGATCCTGCGTTGCTCAATGTGGATGCGTTTTTTCTGGCATTGGGTTTGCTCTATGAGGAACCTAACCTAGAGATTCAGGCTGAAAAAGCTTTATTGGCTCTCTCTCAGGGGCAAGATGAAGCAGAAATATATTGTCAGAAATTTCGGAAATGGTCGGTGCTTACTCAGTGGAATGAGTGCGCCCTGGCTGCAAGATTCAGAGATGGCCTTTCTGAGGCCATTAAAGATGTCATGGTGGGGTTCCCTGCGCCTACAGGTCTGAATGAGTCTATGACTATGGCTATTCAGATTGATCGGCGTTTACGGGAGCGCAAACCTGTGCACCATTTGGCGGTGTCTTCTGAACAGGCACCTGAGACAATGCAATGTGATAGAATTCAGTCCAGAAGTGAACGGCAAAACTATAGGCGGAAAAATGGGTTGTGTTTTTATTGTGGTGATTCAGCTCATGTTATATCAGCATGCTCTAAACGCACAAAAAAGGTTGATAAGTCTGTTGCCATTAGTACTTTACAGTCTAAGTTCATTCTGTCTGTGACTCTGATTTGTTCATTATCATCCATTTCCTTCAATGCCTATGTGGATTCAGGCGCTGCCCTGAGTCTTAAGGATTGGTCATTTGCCAACCGCTGTGGGTTTAGTCTGGAGCCTCTGGAAGTCCCTATTCCTTTGAGAGGAATTGACTCTACACCTTTGGCTATGAATAAACCTCAGTACTGGACACAAGTGACCATGCGTATGACTCCCGTTCATCAGGAGGTGATTCGCTTCCTGGTGCTGTATAATTTACATGATGTCTTAGTGCTTGGTCTGCCATGGTTACAAACTCATAACCCAGTCTTGGACTGGAAAACGATGTCTGTGTTAAGCTGGGGATGTCAGGGGGTTCATGATGATGCACCTCCGATTTCTATCGCTTCATCTACTCCTTCTGAGGTTCCGGTATTTTTGTCTGATTATCGGGATGTTTTTGAGGAGCCTAAGCTCAATTCGCTTCCTCCTTACAGGGATTGCGATTGTGCTATAGATTTGATTCCTGGCAGTAAATTTCCTAAAGGTCGTTTGTTCAATCTGTCAGTGCCAGAGCATACTGCTATGCGGGATTATGTTAAGGAGTCCTTGGAAAAGGGACATATCTGTCCATCTTCGTCCCCTTTGGGAGCAGGTTTTTTTTTTGTGGCCAAGAAAGATGGTTCCTTGAGGCCTTGTATAGATTACCGTCTTTTGAATAAGATTACAGTTAAATATCAGTATCCTTTGCCATTGTTGACTGATTTGTTCGCTCGCATTAAGGGGGCTAAATGGTTCACTAAGATTGATCTTCGGGGTGCGTATAATCTTGTGCGGATAAAGCAGGGTGATGAGTGGAAAACCGCATTTAATACGCCTGACGGCCATTTTGAGTATTTGGTGATGCCTTTTGGACTTTCTAATGCTCCTTCTGTCTTCCAGTCCTTTATGCACGATATTTTCCGTGAATATCTGGATAAATTTATGATTGTGTATTTGGATGATGTTTTGGTTTTTTCGGATGACTGGGAGTCCCATGTTCAGCAGGTCAGGAAGGTGTTTCAGGTCCTGCGGGCCAATTCTTTGTTTGTAAAAGGTTCTAAGTGTCTCTTTGGAGTCCAGAAGATTTCTTTTTTGGGGTATATTTTTTCCCCTTCTACTATTGAGATGGATCCCGTCAAGGTTCAGGCTATTTGTGACTGGACGCAGCCTACATCTCTTAAGAGTCTACAGAAGTTCTTGGGCTTTGCTAATTTTTATCGTCGTTTCATAACTAATTTTTCTAGTGTTGTTAAGCCTTTGACGGATTTGACTAAGAAGGGTGCTGATGTTGCTGATTGGTCTCCTGCGGCTGTGGAGGCCTTTCAGGAACTTAAGCGCCGGTTTTCTCCTGCTCCTGTGTTGCGTCAGCCAGATGTTTCACTTCCTTTTCAGGTTGAGGTTGATGCTTCCGAGATTGGAGCGGGGGCGGTTTTGTCACAGAGAAGCTCCGATTGCTCAGTGATGAAGCCATGTGCGTTCTTTTCTAGAAAGTTTTCGCCCACTGAGCGGAATTATGATGTTGGTAATCGGGAGCTTTTGGCCATGAAGTGGGCATTTGAGGAGTGGCGTCATTGGCTTGAGGGTGCTAGACATCGTGTGGTGGTCTTGACTGATCACAAAAATCTGATTTACCTTGAGTCTGCCAAGCGTCTGAATCCTAGACAGGCTCGTTGGTCACTGTTTTTCTCCCGTTTCGATTTTGTGGTTTCATACCTGCCAGGTTCAAAGAATGTGAAGGCGGATGCTCTTTCTAGGAGTTTTGTGCCTGACTCCCCTGGAAATTCTGAGCCCACTGGTATCCTTAGGGATGGGGTGATTTTGTCGGCTGTCTCCCCAGACTTGCGACGTGCTTTGCAGGAGTTTCAGGCGGATAAACCTGATCGTTGTCCGCCTGAAAGACTGTTTGTTCCGGATAATTGGACCAGTAGAGTCATCTCCGAGGTCCATTCTTCTGCGTTGGCAGGTCATCCTGGAATATTTGGTACTAGAGACTTGGTGGCCAGGTCTTTTTGGTGGCCTTCCTTATCGAGGGATGTGCGTTCTTTTGTGCAGTCTTGTGAAGTTTGCGCTCGGGCTAAGCCTTGCTGTTCTTGGGCCAGTGGATTGTTGTCACCTTTGCCTATTCCGAAGAGGCCTTGGACGCACATTTCCATGGACTTTATTTCGGATCTCCATGTCTCTCAAAAAATGTCCGTCATCTGGGTTGTGTGTGACCGCTTTTCTAAGATGGTTCATCTGGTACCCTTGCCTAAGTTGCCTTCCTCCTCTGAGTTGGTCCCTCTGTTTTTTCAGAACGTGGTTCGTTTGCATGGGATTCCGGAGAACATCGTTTCTGACAGGGGATCCCAGTTTGTGTCTAGATTTTGGCGGACGTTCTGTGCTAAGATGGGCATTCATTTGTCCTTTTCGTCTGCATTCCAGCCTCAGACGAATGGCCAGACGGAACAAACTAATCGGACCTTGGAAACTTATTTAAGGTGTTTTGTTTCTGCTGATCAAGATGACTGGGTTACCTTTTTGCCGCTTGCCGAATTTGCCCTTAATAATCGGGCTAGTTCTGCTACCTTGGTTTCTCCTTTCTTTTGTAATTCGGGGTTTCATCCTCGTTTTTCCTCTGGTCAGGTGGAGCCTTCTGATTGTCCTGGAGTGGACATGGTGGTGGATAGGTTGCATCAGATATGGAGTCATGTGGTGGACAATTTGAAGTTGTCCCAGGAGAGGGCTCAGCAGTTTGCTAATCGCCGTCGCCGCGTGGGTCCTCGACTTCGTGTTGGGGACTTGGTGTGGTTGTCTTCTCGTTTTGTTTCTATGAAGGTCTCTTCTCCTAAGTTCAAGCCTCGGTTCATCGGTCCCTATAGGATCTTGGAAATTCTTAACCCTGTGTCGTTTCGTTTGGATCTCCCGGCATCGTTTGCTATTCATAATGTGTTCCATCGGTCGTTGTTGCGGAGGTATGAGGTACCTGTTGTTCCTTCGCTTGAGCCTCCTGCTCCGGTGCTGGTGGAGGGAGAATTGGAGTATGTTGTGGAGAAGATCTTGGATTCTCGTGTTTCCAGACGGAAACTCCAGTATTTGGTCAAGTGGAAGGGTTATGGTCAGGAGGATAATTCTTGGGTGGTTGCCTCTGATGTTCATGCTGCTGATTTGGTCCGTGCATTTCATAGGGCTCATCCTGGTCGCCCTGGTGGTTCTCGTGAGGGTTCGGTGACCCCTCCTCAAGGGGGGGTACTGTTGTGGATTCTGTTTTTGGGCTCCCTCTGGTGGTTACGGATGGTACTGGGTGACTTGTGTTCTCTGCGGTCTCTGGTGTCCACCTGTTCTATCAGGATATGGGAGTTTCCTATTTAACCTGGCTTTCTTGTCATTTCCTCGCCGGCTATCAATGTAATCAGTGTGTCTTGTTACCTCTGCTTCCCGCTTCTGTATTCTTCAGGACAAGCTAAGTTTTTGATTTTCCTGTTCCACGTTTTGCTTAATTTTTGTCTTAGTCCAGCTTGCAGATATGTGATTCCTTTTTGCTGGTTGCTCTAGTGGGCTGATATTACTCCTCATGTTCCATGAGTTGGAACATGAGTTCAAGTAATTTCAGGATGGTTTTTTGTAGGGTTTTTCGCTGACCGCGCAGTTCACTTTTGTATCCTCTGCTATCTAGCTTTAGCGGGCCTCATTTTGCTGAATCTGTTTTCATAACTACGTATGTGCTTTCCGCTCATTTCATCGTCATTACATGTGGGGGGCTGCTATTTCTGTGGGGTGTTTCTCTGGAGGCAAGAGAGGTCTGTGTTTCTTCTAATAGAGAAAGTTAGTTCTTCGGCTGGCGCGAGACGTCTAGAATCATCGTAGGCACGTTCCCCGGCTACAGCTAGTTGTGTGTTGAGGTTCAGGATCGCGGTCAGCTCAGTTTCCATCACCCTAGAGCAGAGGTCCCCAACTCCAGTCCTCAAGGCCCACCAACATGTCATGTTTTCAGGATTTCCTTAGTTTTGCCCAGGTAATAATTGCATCACCTGTGCAATGCAAAGGAAATCCTGAAAACATGACCTGTTGGTGGGCCTTGAGGACTGGAGTTGGGGACCTCTGCCCTAGAGCTTGTTTTGTTTTTTGTGCTTGTCCTTTTGTGATCCCCTGCCATTGGGATCATGACAGTCCGGCATGTCAGCAATAAACTAAGCATAGGTGCTCTTAAGAAAGCTGTTACTCTCAATTTGTTAATGAATCTAACCACAGTAAACTTACACAATAGAACATTCAAAGATATCTGCATATAAGTAGTTTCCTTCATAGACCGATCCTCTATTAATAGAACTTTACATAATGAAGCATAATAAATCTGGTATGGGAGATGTCACACGGTTGAGTGCTTCAATAAACTGGATATCTAAAATACTCACCTCATGTTATAAATGACAATTGCAATTTCCTACACTGTGAATGACAACTGTTATAGAGTAACAGCCTACGGCATAATTCATGTCAGCAAGTATATTGCCCACCCTCCATGTCTCTCTGTAACTGCATAAATCTAAGGGTTTTAGAGGCAACTTGCATGGTTGGAGATAAGGATCGGGATCAGGAGCTCCATCTTTTATTGCAATTTGTAAATTATACGTGAACTTACTTTTAACCAGCTTGTAAAGCTAAGAGTATAAAGTGCTATGAAGAAAGAAAAGTGCAGAACTCAAATAAAAGCCTAAACTGTCAAAAGAGTAATATTGTTTTAGTTTATGTGCTTTTTACACTATTTGTGTGAATATGCATAATCATATTATATATTACTCACTTACACTACATGGTTAAACTTCTGTCTACCATAGTATAGTTACTTCTAACAAAAGATATATTTAATGAAAACCAATCCAAAAATATGCTGATGAAATAGATATTACTTTTGGTCAGTTACTCAGTTCACATTAGGTCAAGGCCAGGGCCGGACTGGCCATCTGGCAATTCTGACAAATGCCAGAAGGGCCTGTCCGGTCATGGGCTGCCTTGTCTGCTACGTTGTTAACAGAATCGGTGTTCTCAAGATACCCATACTGTTAAGAGTTGTGATGAAGCACAAAGTTGCTGACTCCGTCACTTACCCTAGCAGGCCACGGGTATCATTAGAAATATTGGTCTTGTAGAAAATCTTCCTTTCCTCCATCCAGGGTAATATTAGTAATATATCCCATCTGGTTCATGGGGACAAGGACAACATGGGCCTGTGTGATTTCAAATGTCAGGGCTGAATTTCAGCCCCAGTCTGTACCTGGTCAAGGCCAAGTCAGAAGGTAGTGTGAACCTAGCTATCTATTTGATAAAGAATCCATCAGAAAAAAACCCCACCTATATACCTCCATATGAAACGGATTGCATGTGGAGGTAAAGTAAACTCCTATAAACTTTATTGGGGGCCATATTATAGACTCATACAATACACAATCAGTTATACAATTGTAGGCATTAGATCTAAGACTAGGTTGGAACAAGTCTTTTCCCATGCCTATTAAAAACTATGAAGAGTGGAATATTTTGCGGAGCAGCCATTCAACAGATTTTCTATTGACTTTAGCGTTACAAAATGGTTCAGCTTATGGATCAGTTTTGGCAAATTGAACTCTAAAGCATCACTCGAGTGTTTTTTTTAATTTCAGTGCAGGAGTGGTGCAACTAATCTAAGTTCTCTGACTCTAGTATTATACTCACCAGAGGCTTACTGGAATAGACCCTTATGAAAATAAGTAATTTTTTTTATAAGGGTCTATTCCAGTAAGCCTCATTAATACTCTTTGTCCTATCTTATTCTGTGAAACTATTATACTCACCAGCCATTGTCTTCAGCTGCTCTTGGCACCTACGTCTGGTGACCACAATTTCTGATGTACTGGAAGTAAAGGTACCTTCACACTCAGCAACGCTGCAGCGATACTGACAACAATGTTGATCGCTGCAGCGTCGCTGTTTGGTCGCTGGAGAGCTGTCACATAGACAGCCCTCCAGCAACCAACGATCCCGAAGTCCCCTGGTAAACAGGGTAAACATCGGGTTACTAAGCGCAGGGCCGCGCTTAGTAACCCGATGTTTACCCTGGTTACCAGCGTAAACGTAAAAAAAAAATAAAAAAAACATTACATACTTACCTTCTGCTGTCTGTCCCCGGCGCTGTGCTTTCCTGCACTGACTGTGAGCACAGCGGCCGGAAAGCACAGCGGTGACGTCACCGCTGTGCTTTCTGGCTGGCCGGCGCTCACAGCCAGTGCAGAGAAGCACAGCGCCGGGGACAGACAGCGGAAGGTAAGTATGTAGTGTTTGTTTTTTTTACGTTTACGCTGGTAACCAGCGTAAATATCAGGTTACTAAGCGCGGCCCTGTGCTTAGTAACCCGATGTTTACCCTGGTTACCAGTGAAGACATCGCTGAATCGGCGTCACACACGCCGATTCAGCGATGTCTGCAGGGAGTCCAGCGATGAAATAAAGTGCTGGACTTTCTGCAGCGACCAACGACCTCCCAGCAGGATCCTGATCGCTGCTGCGTGTCAAACTGAACGATATCGCTAGCCAGGACACTGCAACGTCACGGATCGCTAGCGATATCGTTCAGTGTGAAGGTACCTTTAGAGGTAATGGTCACAAACTCTGTGTAAGTCTATGTGAGCCCCGTTTTGGCCATGTTCTGGCCCTCATAGACTTATATTGAGTTGTGACTTCCAGATTACCCAGCAAACACTGGAGTGATCCAAAAGGTCACAAACTGCAGATGATGACCGGAGCAGCACTGGGAACAGAAGCAGAAGACAGAAGCTGGTAAGTATGATACTAGGGGCAGGGAACTTAGATTAGTTGCACCACTTGAGTGCTGTTATATTAAAAAAGTGCTCATAAGTGCTCAGCTCAGGAGACAGAAGCAGACAGCTCCTACCTTAGAGTGTGCATAGATGGGAATATGGATTCAATAGAAGGTCTATAGATTCAATAGAAGATCTAGACTTTCTAGCTAAAGAATACAGTATAGACTTTCGATTGAATCCGCACTTTGGTCTGTGTCTATAGATTTTCTATGGAATCCATACTCCGCTGTGTGTGCGCTCAGGTTAAAGCTGTGTGCTTCTGCCTCATGAGCTGCCCAATTTTGATCAGTCTTTTGAGAGATCACTGATGGTCTCAGGACCTAGTACCCCATCAATCTTGTTCCTCCTTGAGGAGTTAATCCCATAGAAGTTCTAGAGCTCTCATTGATCTTTATGTTTAGCATTAAAAATTATTGAGAAAGCTATAAATAAGACCTAACTTACTAATGAACATTGTAATATTTAACTTTTTTGGATCTTAATGAAATGCTCACACTACTTGCAATGATTGTAATGCAAATACTGCATAAACACGTATCAGAACATGCTTTATGTTAGGTTACAAAGATAAATATCATGGAATCCTTCAAGTAGAAAGCATTTCATAGCTATAAATCAAGGAGACACCAGATTTTAAATTATTTTTTGCTCGTTACCTATTTTAGTTATTGCTACTTTAATATAATAAGGAATTAGAAATGACACATCACTAGCATCAAGGACAAACTGTTCATAACAGATTAGAAATATTTAATCAGCAGCATCCCAATTTCCTATTTGTGAAACCAATTGCTTCCTGCTTGATCCCCTTACTGCCTCAATATTGGACTCAGAGGTCCATTCTTTCCAACAAGACACAGAGCAATTGCCAATGCTGTCATTTAACCGCCCCTCAGGAGCACATCATTAACATATTAGTGAGGGTAGAGCAATCTGATGTGCCTGGAGGAGGCACAGAATGAGATTTCTTGAAATCAACAGTTATTGCTATATTTGTCGTAATGTTACCACTCATAAAAGAAGTGCTGCATAAGCTTTTAAGTGCAGAGACCATGTGAAAATGTGAGGTAGAGCTATTCCAGAAATGTAACATATTGCCGTGTACTGTTTCTTATGAAAAGTTATACTAACAAGAAAGAACATTTTAAATCGTAATTTTAATGTCAGTGACCTTTATAAATGGGGTTAAAATGGTGCTAAACTGCTAGTAAAAAGCTCAGAATTATATGCTAGACAAGTAATTGGTCATTATATTAAAATCACGATTGTCGCAAACCAGAAGGCTGTGGATGAAACTAAACAGAATAACGACTATTTCACCATCATGAGGGCAAAAGATAAATTCTACCATTTACAACTATTTGTTTTCTGTTTTCTATGGCCCTGATTCATAAAGACCAGTGTGAGCAGTGCCGGTGTTTATGAAGGGACCTGTAGGAGTCAGATGCTCCTGATTGATTAACATGCACACGGCTCTTAAGGAATCAGGCGCATCTGAAAAGTGTTGTGACTCGTGAGCCAATGTGTGCTTCGCCTCAAATCTTACTCCAGTCAGAAATCTTTTTCCAGTCTCTGCCATAAGGTACGCTACAGTTTATAATGAATTAGATGAGCACTGGTGTCACACCACCGTTCCGTCCCCATACCATTCAAGCTCAGTCCATTTTGGTGGAACTGGTTGAAACTGGTGTGAAAATGACAAAAGTTGCAACATTTTTGAGCAACTACATGTCAAACAAGTAATTAATCTTTATATTAAAGACTGGCACGACAAATCATGACAGGTCTATTAAGGTACTTTTAGTACTTTCCCAAAGGGTTAATTTACATCAAGGCCTAGAATGGACCTTGTGCAGCTCTGGGATATTGCACCTGTTACCTGTGACCTTAACTTGCCTACATACCCACCACCGACATTAAACACCAAATCAGAGCACCAGCATCACAATTATATTATCTCCCATGTAATAAAAAAGGGTATACAAACACAAACTATAAAGTATGTTTGCCCGGGGTCCATATCTATGTATGTCTATGCTGCAGATTTCACCCTTTCCAATGCATAGGGTGAAATCCACAGCAAGATCTGCAAGAAATCCACAAATGATTTATACAAATTTTCTTTAGACTCATCACAGATATTTTCCCTAAATTTATATGTCATGTGGACATACCCTACTATTCGGGATCACGGCAGCTGCCACCTCCATGTATGGTCATGTAAAAAGCTTTCTACTACCATGTTCCCACGTCACAGAAATACTGCATTTTCTGCTGCTTTTTGGGATGTGAAAATCATTGGCGTTCAATGAAAACTCATGTCCGCTGAAAATTTAATGACCCTGTTGAACTCTGTGTTCTTTGTTGCATTTTGGTGCTATAGGTTTCTATAAGCAGCCTGAAAAACTGCATATAAAAAACACAAATGTTTCTGTAAAAAAAAATATAAAAAAAACTGTGCGCCAGATCTGCACGAAAAATTAGTTAAAAATGGAAATTGCAGCTAAAATGCAACAAGAATAGACTGATCGTGTATTTTGGTGTCAACACCTGCGAAAAGTGTTTTTTTCCTATTAAAAACTAGGCAACTTACATATTGCCATGATATTTATTGCCTGAAAAGTCGTGCCTCAGTCCTGCCCTGTCCCCATCTACATTGAGGTCGGCTGAAACAAAGTGAGGTTTTAATACTAAAATACAGGACCTTGTCGCGGTGATATGGCTTTTAAGTTTTTTTTTAATCAAAATAGAGTTAACCTAAGTACCCAATGTTACTTACATGAACTATTACTATTTATTCACTTACTATAGGGTATGTTTGGTTTTTATCTTGGGTTTAATTGCCTATTTAACAAATCAGCTGTTTAGGGGGGGTTATACAAAGAGGTTTTGTAACAAAAAGGAGTTTCTTTAACATACTCTATTTCATAATAATATATTGTTTTTGAAGATTAAGAAAGATAACACTCATTTACTTTCTACTTAACCATGGGGGATCAGTACATCAATCTAAGGTATCATTATATAATGACTGCACATTGTTATTTACACTTTTGCATTTTGGATTTTATTAGGCAGGAATGTTTTTTCTGTGCTTACTTCTACAGTTAGCAATAAATGTTGTCAGGTGTACATATGTAGAAAGGGCATTTATGTAATGATTTTGGATGCATGTGAAATAATATATATTAATCCTTCTCAAACAGCAGTTGTTACTTTAAAAATAACATTTCCGGAACCAGAATTATTTTCTTGCTCTAGTTTCCATGGCGCCAGACCTTTCCATTATTCTGCCATCTGTACCTATGATTAAATGCAAGTAAGGTAAAAAGGTAGAATGATGAAGTCCTATTACATTAGAGCATTCCAAAGTATTTGCCAATATGAGAACAATTCAATGGAATACTATAATCTTATTGCTAAGTTACATGGCATCAGTACCTGAATCGTATTACTGCCAGAGATGCAATTCTAAAAAATTACAGTGAATGGAACATCTGCTAGGTTAACATATTTCGAAAGTCTTCCTTGAATATTTGGAAATCTTAAGGATGGTAGTTGAAGGACACCAGAAGATTATATTTCCATTTGTTGGAGTTTTTTTTCAAAACTGGTGGTAGAAAACATTGGTAAGTTGCTAGAACACTTGTCAACTTCTCATCACACTTCTCATCTTCATCTTTTCACGGATATACAGTGGGGCAAAAAAGTATTTAGTCAGCAATAGTGCAAGTTCCACCACTTAAAAAGATGAGAGGCGTCTGTAATTTACATCATAGGTAGACCTCAACTATGGGAGACAAACTGAGAAAAAAAAATCCAGAAAATCACATTGTCTGTTTTTTTATCATTTTTTTTGCATATTATGGTGGAAAATAAGTATTTGGTCAGAAACAAACAATCAAGATTTCTGGCGCTCACAGACCTGTAACTTCTTCTTTAAGAGTCTCCTCTTTCCTCCACTCATTACCTGTAGTAATGGCACCTGATTAAACTTGTTATCAGTATAAAAAGACACCTGTGCACACCCTCAAACAGTCTGACTCCAAACTCCACTATGGTGAAGACCAAAGAGCTGTCAAGGGACACCAGAAACAAAATTATAGCCCTGCGCCAGGCTGGGAAGACTGAATCTGCAATAGCCAACCAGCTTGGAGTGAAGAAATCAACAGTGGGAGCAATAATTAGAAAATGGAAGACATACAAGACCACTGATAATCTCCCTCGATCTGGGGCTCCACGCAAAATCCCACCCCGTGGGGTCAGAATGATCACAAGAATGGTGAGCAAAAATCCCAGGACCACGCATGGGGACCTAGTGAATGAACTGCAGAGAGCTGGGACCAATGTAACAAGGCCTACCATAAGTAACACACTACGCCACCATGGACTCAGATCCTGCAGTGCCAGACGTGTCCCACTGCTTAAGCCAGTACATGTCCGGGCCTGTCTGAAGTTTGCTAGAGAGCATTTGGATGATCCAGAGGAGTTTTGGGAGAATGTCCTATGGTCTGATGAAACCAAACTGGAACTGTTTGGTAGAAACACAACTTGTCGTGTTTGGAGGAAAAAGAATACTGAGTTGCATCCATCAAACACCATACCTACTGTAAAGCATGGTGGTGGAAACCTCATGCTTTGGGGCTGTTTCTCTGCAAAGGGGCCAGGACGACTGATCCGGGTACATGAAAGAATGAATGGGGCCATGTATCGTGAGATTTTGAGTGCAAACCTCCTTCCATCAGCAAGGGCATTGAAGATGAAACGTGGCTGGGTCTTTCAACATGACAATGATCCAAAGCACACCGCCAGGGCAACGAAGGAGTGGCTTCGTAAGAAGCATTTCAAGGTCCTGGAGTGGCCTAGCCAGTCTCCAGATCTCAACCCTATAGAAAACCTTTGGAGGGAGTTGAAAGTCCGTGTTGCCAAGCGAAAAGCCAAAAACATCACTGCTCTAGAGGAGATCTGCATGGAGGAATGGGCCAACATACCAACAACAGTGTGTGGCAACCTTGTGAAGACTTACAGAAAACGTTTGACCTCTGTCATTGCCAACAAAGGATATATTACAAAGTATTGAGATGAAATTTTGTTTCTGACCAAATACTTATTTTCCACCATAATATGCAAATAAAATGTTAAAAAAACAGACAATGTGATTTTCTGGATTTTTTTTTCTCAGTTTGTCTCCCATAGTTGAGGTCTACCTATGATGTAAATTACAGACGCCTCTCATCTTTTTAAGTGGTGGAACTTGCACTATTGCTGACTGACTAAATACTTTTTTGCCCCACTGTATGTAAGTTACATCACAGTCTCAGGTTTCTAGTCTAATACCGGCCATACATATTATAGATAGCTCTCGGCCAAAGGATGCTTTGTGGGATAGTTGTGCAAAAGAATATCACAACAATAAAAGAGACTGGCCTCTCCGACAATGTAACAATATCCTTGATCCAGCACTTGTTGATCCACATAATTTTGTTACCACTATTACATATCAAGTTGGGCCTAATGAAGAACTTTGTAATGGCAATGGATAAAAACGAAAAAACATTCAAGTATCTCATTGGTAAATTTCCAAGATTGAGTGAAGCAAAGAGAAATGAAGGAGTCTTTATTGAACTTCAGATTCGTAAGCTTCATCAAGATGAGTAGTTTCACATTATTGTAGCTATTTTTTTTAGAAATTCAAGGGAAGATAACTAAGAATTGGTGAAAAATCTCCTAAAAATGTAAGGATCTTGGTTGTAACATGTCCTTAAAGATTAATTTCTTACATTCGCATCCAGACTCTTTTCCACCAAACTACAGAGCAGTGAGATACGAGCACGGTGAGAGATTTCATCAACATATTGCGACTATGGAGAAAGATATTAAGGAAAATTGAATCCATCCATGTTTGCAGATTACTGTTGGACCATTGTAAGAGATGACGTGATGCAGGAGTACAAGAGACAAGCAAAAGAGTTGTCACTGAATGAGGACCAAATTTTGTAGTGCAATTTCTGTAACTCTTTACAATTCACAATGGTGTTTAGATGTTTTTCAGTTATTTAAATTATTGATAAGTTTACTCTAAATAAATATCCAAAAATTGGCATAACAAAATATTCTACCTCTTTATATTTGCAAAAATAATGTTTAAAAGTACTGAAACTTTTATGCATTAATTATATGTTGCAGTAAAAGTCAAATTATTTAACTTCATAGGAACAAGAGCCAACAAAAATTTTAATTGACCTTCACTCAGCAGGTCAAAATCATTAAGAAATGCCGCATTCCATAACTGAACTTGCCAACTATTGAAAATATGCACAACAGTGTTATCAGGGAGACATTCATGCCCACATCATGCCCTCAATATATGCATACAGATAGATGCTATCAGTGGACTGGCTGCTGCTACCAGCAGGGAGCAGGCCATGCCGCCTGATGTGTGACATAACATCCCCAAAGGGAAGGAGAGCAGTGAGAAGCAGCTGCAGCTAGTGTGAACATAGGACACAGCGTTATTCATGTTATCCTAATAGTTGAAGGCATGGCCATTACAATAATTTTTTATCTCCCCAGAGTACCCTTTTAAGGCCTCCTGCACAGCGCACAACTGCATGCAAGTAGTCTCTACAGGTGCACAAGTCCTGCAGGTCCTTGCAGCTCTGTATATTCCAGCCCAATGGGTCATAAACATGGAACCATGTGCATGGTGACTGTATAAAAGCATACCACACAGTATAAGACTAAAAAAGCCATATTCTTTTTTGTGAATAATCCAGTAGGACACCATAGACTAAGGTAGATGGGGGACATTAAGCTTCGGGTTGTTTTTAGTTAAATTTAGTTTTAGTTTAGTAGTTTTATTCCATAGGTTTGCTGTGTGTAAAAATTGCTAAATCAACCTTGATTAACCATGCTGCTTCTCTGCTGCTGCCCAATTTACAAGGCACAATGCCACTGAGACAAGTGATTGGCTGTACTGGAGCAGCAGGGGGTAAGTAAAGCTGATGTTGTCATTTTTACACAGAAAAAGCCTGTGGAATAAAATAAATAATAAAAAAAGATAAATGTAGAAACCTGATGATTCCAATTATCTCATTGCTATATAATAAGAGATGGCACTGCCAATACTAGAAGTCTATTGAGAACCATGATACGGAATGTCCCCATTTTATTTGCAAACCTACAAGTTCAAATCTAAATTGACATGATGCTGATAAAATAAATTTGTAACATAAAGGGGTTGTCCAGTTAAATTTCTTTTTTTTACTCTGTTGACTTTCTGAACTGAAAAACAACAATGACAGCTGTACGCACCCACTGCCACCAAGAATTTTGGGGCCCCATACTAGCAAAATTTTCAGGGCCCCTTGAGACTCTGGCTCCAAGTTTCCACCGTCCCACCGCCCACTCATAGAAAAACTCCACATCTGAACCACGTCCTCACCAATTACACATTATCAGTTCCCATCTAACACCATATCACATACATAGCCAGCAGCTTTTGTTTTGGCTAAAAGATTTTTTTAAGTCACAACCACAACTAGGTAGACTCTTTTGGCCAAGCCCTACTCTACTCTAACCTATTAAATATTTGTTAAAATATCCAATACTTTGTCTAGGTACATTTTTAGTTATGTTTCTTTAAGGGAATGTGTCTCATACAATTTTTAAAATGAACAATAACACCACATACAAGAGACAGATACAGTCACACCATGACCAGACCACATATTACCACCATGTACTGACCTATAATACCACATTCAAGAGACAAATACTGCCACACCATGACCAGACCACATATAACCACAGTGACCGAATAATACCACATACAAGGAACAAATACGGCCACACCATGGCCAGACCCCATATTACAACAACATAGTGACCGAATACTACAATACTGATCATTAATAAAAAAAATACTAGTTTTACCATAACTGCCATTACACGCAGGAGCTTTGTATATAGTACACAGTGCATATTGTCAGTGTATACGTAATACAGTGATCACTGGTGACATACACCGGAGCTCTGTATATAGTGTCAGTGTACAGGTAATACAGTGATCACCGGTGACATTATACACAGGAGCTCTGTATATAGTATACAGTGTATAGTGTCAGTGTACAGGTAACACACTGACTCACCGGTGACGTTTCTAGCGGGAGTCCTTCATCTTCACTTTCATCTTCATCCAGCGCTCACCGCCATCACTTCTTCTAGCCAGGACTCATCTCTGCAGAAAATAACACAGTTATCTGGAGCACATTCCTCAATTTTTCCCTAACCTCTACGCTACACCAGATGAAGAAAAAAAGTATCCTCAAAAATAATATCCTTTAATTAGCCCTTATAGTAATAATATCCCACATTCTGGACCCTACATTTTATCCCATTCTGGACCCCATGTGTCCTCCCATTCTGCCTCATGTCTCTCCATACTTCCCCATGTCTCTCAATATTGCCCCATAGTCATCCATAATTGTATAATGTACCCTATAGTCAGTATATAGTATAATGCACCACCATATCAGTATAATGCACCCCCATAGTATTATAATGCAGCCACATAGTAGAATAATGCACCTCAGAGTAATATAATGCACCCACATGGTGGTATAATGCAGCCCCATAATGGTATAATGCACCCCCATAGTAGTATAATGCAGCCCCATGGTGGTATAATGCAGCCCCATGGTGATATAATGCACCCCATAGTGGTATAATGCACCCCCATGGTGGTATAATGCACCCCCATAATAGTATAATGCACCCCCTTGTCATATACTGTATAGTATAATGCATCCCCATAGTATAATGCACCCCCTTGTCATATATAATATAATGCACCCACATAGTGGTATAATGCACCCTCACAGTAGTATAATGCTGCCCCATAGCAGTATAATACAGCCCCATATAATGCACCCTATAGTAGTATAATGCATTCCTATAATGGTATAATGCCGCCCCATAGTGGTATAATGCACCCTATAGTAGTATAATGCACTACCATAGTATAATGCACCCCCTTATCATATATAGTATAATGCACCCCCATAGCAGTATAATGTGCCCCATACTGCAGCTCTACAAAAAGAAAAGTTTCTCCTTACCTGTCCGAGGTCCAGCAGTGTCCTCAATATAAGGATAACCAAAAAGAAAGAGGCTTGTTTAGTATAAACACCCCTATTTGTCCTCTAAATATAAATATCCAAAATAGCCGGGAGAGACAATTTTTTAAGTAGAATAAAACATAACTTTTCGTAATAAACGCCTTAAAAACTGATGGATAATTCTCAAAATGACACAACAGTGATAAAGTGCAAATAAGAGCTTAATGTAACCAGTGCTCAATTAAAAAAAAAATGGTTTTATCTCACCAAATCTGCAGTTTCTTTCATGGGAGCATCTATGTAAGTTTAGGGGAGGGGAAGAGTTTCTATTGTAACCCGGTCGTGCCCCTGCAGTGCTCCCGCCCTTACAAGGGCAGTCCCCAAGTAAGGCTAGTAAATTGTACCCACCAAAACCATGTAAGCTTCCCTACGCATTTTTCATCAGGGGAAAAGAATGTAAAAGTTGTGGGAGTTTTTTTTAGAGAAGCCCCTACATCGGGAGGTGGCTCCAATGTCCAATACCCCAGGTCTCAGGTTAGGACTGTTTCTTTATTTGGTAAGGAGCGGTGTCCTCCCCTACAATTCAGCTGAAAGGCACAGCACATGAGGCCCCATATGCCAATAAGGGCAGTAATGCCTTGATGGTGGCCCTGATTGCATCAATATCACATCCAGGGCCATGTTCATTCATGGCAGACATATCAACAGAGACTGACGGAGGGGAGCCAGCTTTGGAGATGTGGTGGTACAGCAGTAAAGCTCTCTAATATTTTTAAGCACAGGAAAGCAATGCAGTGAAAAAAACAACACTTAACTATACAACCCTTTATATTATGGAAAAATTATGACAGGTCTGTTATTAGTGTTAGATAAAAACGAGTTTTAATGATGCCATCTGTGAGATTATATTGCAGTTAAATTTCTCCTTTATTACAATTTCACCTGTTAACTGCAGATCCTCTCCCCATTGACTCCGCATCTCTCCTCCATCAGAGACAGACTAAACTTTATTAGTGTGATTGAATTTTCCTCATTGTTTCTTACTGTAAATGCCTATTAAAATTCACTAACATGTTTTCTATTTTTCTAAATTTATATGTGTACTTCATGATTCTCATGAAAGAGATATCTAGGGGAAAAAATGAAGAATTGAGGGTGTCACAACCATTACTTTATCTTAAAAGAAAACATAGGCTAGGTTCATACCAAATTTTTGCACCCTGCTGAAGGGTACTATTTTTTCTTTTAGGGCAAATTTACAGTTACACTTGGATGAAAGTTAACAGCAACAGGATGCTGTTTTCTGTTGTTTTCTGTTTTCTATGGTCATTTTTTTATTTTTAGTATAAAAAAGTATAATAGCAGAGCTCGGTTATACAAGAACAGCTGAAAAAAGTGTAGTGGTGCAAACTATCACCAGTTCAGCCATGACATGTAGTTGTATGACCACCAGTATATATTGCTACAATATTACATTTATTAAAATATACTTCATTGTCTTATGTTAATATTTAACGACCTGTAATTGTGACACTGAGTCATTTCTCACGGACAAGCCGTGAGTCGAAATAGTCAAGGAGTCTGAGGTCAAAAGCCAGGAGGGTATGTCATAAGCAGAGGGAAGAGACAAAGGCGTAGTCAGGTAACAGTTCGAGGTCAAAATACCAGGAGGATGGTGGATCAGCGCAAAGGGGTTAAGTACAAAGAAGGCCAGAATGAGGTCCAATATCAGGCAGCGAAAGATTATCAAGCAAAATACTAGGCACAGAGAAAACCAACTACACTTAGCTGAAGCTTCATCTGGCAGAAGACTGAAACTGATAGTCCAGATAAGTAGCTGGGCAATCACGTGGGACAAGAAACACCTGGAGGCAGTCCAGAACCTCCCAGTCTCAGATTGGACAGTTAAGTTGTCAATCAAAGCATCAACAGCTCAGCACACCCCTGCACCAGACGGGACAACTGAGCTGTCAATTAAAGCACTGCTTTCTTCAGCATGCCCCTGCACTAGATTGGAAGACTGAGCCGTCAGTAACTACATCCCAGACAAACTGAGGGGTGGACTCGTGACAGTAATGTACCTGTCAAAAAAAAAGACCCACAGAGTTTTATTTTAACATTAATGTATGGTGCAAAAAAAACACTGTGACCAATTTACAAACCTATATATACACTGTATATATACTATGTATGAATACATTCCACTATTGCTACACATGTTAAAAACCTACAGTTTTTGATCATAAAGTGGAAAAGTCATCCAAACATGCCAAGGTGCGCTGTATATGAATCGTACTCATCACTAATTTTCTAATTCTCCAGGTGTCAAGCCAGGCCTCATCTGAACTGAGGAAGTGAAAAGTAGTGTTGAGCCACCTCCCTAGTGTTCGGGTTCGGTTCGGTTCGTAGAACAGGGAGGTGTTTGCCGCACTGTTCGTCGAAAGTTCGACGACGAACACCGTCGAACCACATTGAAACCAATGGCAGGCAAACACAAACACATACAAACACATGGAAAACACATAGAAAACACCTTAAAAGGTGTCCAAAAGCTGACAAACTGCTCAGAAGACACAACAAACATGGAAAAGTCACAACTACATATAGTCATGCGAAAAGACAAGAGGTGGAGGAGTAAAAGGAGGAGGAGACACAGATATACAGTTAAGTCCATATATATTTGGACAGAGACAACATTTTTCTAATTTTGGTTATAGACATTACCACAATGAATTTTAAACAAAACAATTCAGATGCAGTTGAAGTTCAGGCTTTCAGCTATCATTTGTGGGTATCCACATTAAAATTGGATGAAGGGTTTAGGAGTTTCACCTCCTTAACATGTGCCACCATGTTTTTAAAGGGACCAAAAGTAATTGGACAGATTAAATAATTGTAAATAAAATGTTCATTTCTAGTACTTGGTTGAAAACCCTTTGTTGGCAGTGACTGCCTGAAGTCTTGAACTCATGGACATCACCAGACGCCGTGTTTCCTCCTTTTTGATACTTTGCCAGGCCTTCACTGTGGTGGTTTTCAGTTGCTGTTGGTTTGTGAGCCTTTCCGTCTGAAGTTTAGTCTTTAACAAGTGAAATGCATGCTCAATTGGGTTGAGATCAGGTGACTGACTTGGCCATTCAAGAATATTCCACTTCTTTGCTTTAATAAACTCCTGGGTTACTTTGGCTTTGTGTTTGGGTCATTGTCCATCTGTAGTATGAAACAATGACCAATCAGTTTGGCTGCATTTGGCTGGATCTGAGCACACAGTATGGCTCTGAATACCTCAGAATTCATTCGGCTGCTTCTGTCCTGTGTCACATCATCAATAAATACTAGTGACCCAGTGCCACTGGCAGCCATGCATGCCAAAGCCATCACACTGCCTCCGCCGTGTTTTACAGATGATGTGGTATGCTTTGGATCATGAGCTGTCCCACGCCTTCACCATACTTTTCTCTTTCCATCATTCTGGTAGAGGTTGATCTTGGTTTCATCTGTCTAAAGAATGTTCTTCCAGAACTGTACTGGCTTTTTTAGATGTTTTTTTAGCAAAGTCCAGTCTAGCCTTTTTATTCTTGATGCTTATGAGTGGCTTGCACCGTGCAGTAAACCCTCTGTATTTACTTTCATGCAGTCTTCTCTTTATGGTACATTTGGATATTGATACGCCTACGTCCTGGAGAGTGCTGTTCACTTGGTTGGCTGTTGTGAAGGGGTTTCTCTTCACCATGCAGTTTATTCTGCGATCATCCACCACTGTTGTCTTCCGTGGGCGCCCTGGTCTTTTTGCATTGATGAGTTCACCAGTGCTTTCTTTCTTTCTCAGGATGTACCAAACTGTAGATTTTGCCACTCCAAATATTGTAGCAATTTCTCGGATGGGTTTTTTCTGTTTTTTGCAGCTTAAGGATGGCTTGTTTCACTTGCATGGAGAGCTCCTTTGACAGCATGTTTACATCACACCCCAGTGCCGAGGGGGTAGATTGAGAAAGAAAGAAGGCGGTGTAGTTTGCTTCATGGGTGGGGTACTCTGCTGAGTATCACTAAAATCTACTAGGCCCAAATGGATTTCCTGGGCTAGATTGTTATGAATAGGTAATTCAGAACCACAATGGACCTTGAAGTTCAGAGCACACAAGTGACCTGACAAAAACCACAAAACATAGGACGAGCTCTGAGACGTGGGAACTCTGCTGACCGCAATCCCTAAACCTATCAAACCACACTAGAGGTAGCCGTGGATTGCGCCTAACGCTCCCTATGCAACTCGGCACAGCCTGAGAAACTAGCTAGCCTGAAGATAGAAAAATAAGCCTACCTTGCCTCAGAGAAATTCCCCAAAGGAAAAGGCAGCCCCCCACATATAATGACTGTGAGTTAAGATGAAAATACAAACACAGAGATGAAATAGAATTAGCAAAGTGAGGCCCGACTTACTGAATAGACCGAGGATAGGAAAGATAGCTTTGCGGTCAAAACAAAAACCTACAAACAACCACGCAGAGGGGCAAAAAGACCCTCCGCACCGACTAACGGTACGGAGGTGCTCCCTCTGCGTCTCAGAGCTTCCAGCAAGCAAGCAAAACCAAAAAAGCAAGCTGGACAGAAAATATAGCAAAAAGTAACACAAGCAGAACTTAGCTTATGCTGAGCAGACAGGCCACAGGAACGATCCAGGAGGAAGCAAGACCAATACTAGAACATTGACTGGAGGCCAGGATCAAAGCACTAGGTGGAGTTAAATAGAGCAGCACCTAACGACTTAACCTCATCACCTGAGGAAGGAAACTCAGAAGCCGCAGTACCACTCGTGACCACAGGAGGGAGCTTGATCACAGAATTCACAACAGTACCCCCCCTTGAGGAGGGATCACCGAACCCTCACCAGAGCCCCCAGGCCGACCAGGATGAGCCATATGAAAGGCACGAACAAGATCGGCAGCATGGACATCAGAGGCAAAGACCCAGGAATTATCTTCCTGACCATAACCCTTCCACTTAACCAGATACTGGAGTTTCCGTCCAAAATCTTCTCCACTATATACTCCAACTCCCCCTCCACCAAAACCGGGGCAGGAGGATCAACAGATGGAACCACAGGCGCCACGTATCTCCGCAACAATGACCTATGGAATACGTTATGGATGGAAAAAGAATCTGGAGGGGTTAAACGAAAAGACACAGGATTAAGAACCTCAGAAATCCTATACGGACCAATGAAACGAGGCTTAAACTTAGGAGAGGAAACCTTCATAGGAATATAACGAGATGACAACCAAACCAAATCCCCAACACGAAGTCGGGGACCCACACAGCGTCTGCGATTAGCGAAACGTTGAGCCTTCTCCTGGGACAAGGTCAAATTGTCCACTACATGAGTCCAAATCCGCTGCAACCTGTCCACCACAGTATCCACACCAGGACAGTCCGAAGACTCAACCTGCCCTGAAGAGAAACGAGGATGGAACCCAAAATTGCAGAAAAATGGTGAAACCAAGGTAGCCGAGCTGGCCCGATTATTAAGAGCGAACTCAGCCAATGGCAAAAAGGACACCCAATCATCCTGATCGGCAGAAACAAAACATCTCAGATATGTTTCCAAGGTCTGATTGGTTCGTTCAGTCTGGCCATTTGTCTGAGGATGGAAAGCCGAGGAAAAAGACAAATCAATGCCCATCCTAGCACAAAAGGCTCGCCAAAACCTTGAAACAAACTGGGAACCTCTGTCAGAAACGATGTTCTCTGGAATGCCATGTAAACGAACCACATGCTGGAAGAACAATGGCACCAAATCAGAGGAGGAAGGTAATTTAGACAAGGGTACCAAATGGATCATCTTAGAGAAGCGATCACAAACTACCCAAATGACCGACATTTTTTGAGAGACAGGGAGATCCGAAATAAAATCCATAGAGATATGTGTCCAAGGCCTCTTCGGGATCGGCAAGGGCAAAAGCAACCCACTGGCACGAGAACAGCAGGGCTTAGCCCGAGCACAAATTCCACAGGACTGCACAAAAGAACGCACATCCCGCGACAGAGACGGCCACCAAAAGGATCTAGCCACCAAATCTCTGGTACCAAAGATTCCAGGATGACCAGCCAACACCGAACAATGAACCTCAGAGATAACTTTATTCGTCCACCTATCAGGGACAAACAGTTTCTCTGCTGGGCAACGATCAGGTTTATTAGCCTGAAATTTTTGCAGCACCCGCCGCAAATCAGGGGAGATGGCAGACACAATTACTCCCTCTTTGAGAATACCCGCCGGCTCAGGCAAACCCGGAGAGTCGGGCACAAAACTCCTAGACAGGGCATCCGCCTTCACATTTTTAGAGCCCGGAAGGTACGAAACCACAAAGTCAAAACGGGAGAAAAACAGCGACCAACGAGCCTGTCTAGGATTCAACCGTTTGGCAGACTCGAGATAAGTCAAGTTCTTGTGATCAGTCAAGACCACCACGCGATGCTTAGCTCCTTCAAGCCAATGACGCCACTCCTCGAATGCCCACTTCATAGCCAGCAACTCTCGATTGCCAACATCATAATTTCGCTCAGCAGGCGAAAACTTCCTGGAAAAGAAGGCGCATGGCTTCATCACCGAGCAATCAGCACCTCTTTGCGACAAAACAGCCCCCGCTCCAATTTCAGAAGCATCAACCTCAACCTGGAACGGAAGAGAAACATCTGGTTGACACAACACAGGGGCAGAAGAAAAACGACGCTTTAACTCTTGAAAAGCTTCCACAGCAGCAGAAGACCAATTGACCACATCAGCACCCTTCTTGGTCAAATCGGTCAATGGTTTAGCAATACTGGAAAAATTACAGATGAAGCGACGATAAAAATTAGCAAAGCCAAGGAACTTTTGCAGACTCTTCAGAGATGTCGGCTGAGTCCAATCATAAATGGCCTGGACCTTAACAGGGTCCATCTCGATGGTAGAAGGGGAAAAATGAACCCCAAAAATGAAACCTTCTGGCCAGGATCAAAGCACTAGGTGTGTTAGGACTGGCGGAACGCACCAAGACAGATGGTATAGATGCGTTCGCAGTCCGGGGTCCACCGTGCAGGTGAAAACCTGCTGCTAGCAATTAGCAGACTATATGGCGGTACACTAGAGTATACACGCGTGGGTTAACCTCACCCAGCGTGAAAGAAGCAATCCTGTTAAGGCACAGGACCGCGGTACCGCACCTAAAGCGCGAGCAAGTAGTCAGCGAACTTAACCCCAACTGGGATTGAAGTCCGATTAGACCCTTGCTGGCGCAACACCGCAACTGGGTGTGAAAAGAAACAGAAGAGCATGCAGTGCCGCACTGACGAACGCCACTAACCACCCAGGCTTGGGTAAGGAAAGCACAGAGGAAGTGCACGGCGCCGTACTGGCGGTCACAGCAACTGGACGCTATAATGTGTGACTAGTGCTGTAGGATAAGTCGGGCGCTAGGTAGCAGCCATACACCTTCCGCGAACAGTCATACTATAGGGTAGGGGTATCCAAGGACGACTTGCACTCACAACATACACACATTAGCAATTGTTTGACAATACTAGCGCATGGCCGTGCGGTCATGTGCAGTTTATATAGCAGCAGCACAGGAAGTGGCCACAGCACTTTTGCCCTTCTAGGACCTGCCAAGAGGACCAATGGAATGTGCTGCAGAGCCTGAGCACATGACCCTCGATCTCCAACGGGAGACCTTACGCTGGGCATGCTCAGTACATGCAGACAAGGACTTAGTCCCAGAGAAGTCCGCTCGCTGCTGACCAGCACTGACTTTAATGGCAGAGACTGGAGAAGCAGCAGTAACTCTCAGAACAGAGTGAGAATGAGCAAGACGCTGGGACCGACGTCCTTGCTGAGCAGGCTCCACTGCGGCTGGACAAGAATGGGAGACCGCAGCGGAAGTGGCTCGAGATTCCCCCTGTGCAGAAGCGGGAACTCGACCCCTAACATTACCCCCCCTCCTAGGGCCCCCCCCTCCTTGGGCCTCGCTACGTTCGAAGGCAGCAATGAGCTGCGGAGCCCGAATGTGCTCAACAGGCTCCCAGGACCTGTCCTCGGGGCCATAACCCTTCCAGTCCACCAAATAAAATTTTTTACCACGCACCACCTTGCACCCCAAAATAGCGTTCACCTCATAATCGTCCGTAGACGAACCCGATGTCCCAGCAGATGACTCGGAAAACCGGGACATATACACGGGTTTCAAGAGGGACACATGAAAGGTGTCGGTGATACCCAGGCGTGGCGGAAGGGCCAAACGATAGACCACAGGATTAACCTGCTCGAGGACCTTGAATGGACCCAAGTAGCGAGGAGCAAATTTAGTGGACTCAACTCGCAGCCTGATGTTACGGGCGGAGAGCCACACCAAGTCGCCAGGAGCAAAGGTCGGAGCGGGGCGCCGATGAGCATCAGCGGAGGACCTCATTCTCTCCTTAGAGGCCCGAATGGCATCCTGAGTGCGGTCCCAAATATCCCGTGCCTCCACAGCCCAGTCTGCCACCCTGGAGTCGGCGGAAGACACGGGCATAGGCACAGGTACCCGTGGATGCTGACCATAGTTGAGGAGGAATGGGGTTTGTCCAGTGGAGTCGGCTACGGCGTTGTTCAGTGCAAACTCTGCCCATGATAGCAAGGATGCCCAGTCATCCTGCCTGGCTGAAACAAAATGTCGCAGGTATGTGACCAAGGTCTGGTTGGCCCTCTCTACCAACCCATTCGTCTCGGGATGATAAGCGGAAGAGAGATTCAACTCAATACTGAGAAGACGACAGAGCTCTCTCCAGAACCGAGACGCAAACTGGGGACCCCGGTCACTGACAATTTTGTCTGGCATACCATGTAGGCGGAAGATATGTCTAATGAACAACGCTGCCAAGGCCCGTGCAGAAGGTAACCGCGGCAGCGGCACCAAATGCACCATTTGTGAGAAATGATCGGTGATGACCCAAATGATGGTACAGCCGCGAGACTTGGGCAAACCCACAACAAAGTCCATCCCGACCATCTCCCAGGGCCTATCTGCCACCGGCAAGGGATAGAGCAAACCAGCTGGCCTTTGACGCGGAGATTTATTTTTGGCGCAGGAGACACACGCCAGAACATAATCCCTGACATCCCGGACCATATGCGGCCACCAGTACGTCCTCGCCAGTAGCTCAGATGTCCTCTTTGTCCCAAAGTGTCCACCCACCCTGGACGAATGAGCCCAAGAGAGAACCTCCGGTCGCAAATTAATGGGCACAAAAGTCTTGCCCGGAGGCACAGACTCTAGCGAAACCGGCGCCACGGTTCTCAGGCTCTCGGAAGGGACAATAAGCCGAGGCTCCTCTTCCTCCTCCTCAGTTGACATAAGGGAGCGAGAGAGAGCGTCAGCACGGATATTCTTCTCCCCGGCGAGATAATGAAGGGAAAAGTGGAACCGGGAGAAGAACAGGGACCATCTGGCCTGGCGAGAATTTAGCCGCTGGGCTGTCTGCAAATAGACCAAATTTTTGTGGTCCGTGTAAACTTGGAAGGGAAACCGCGCACCTTCCAGAAGGTGTCTCCACTCCGAAAAGGCCAACTTCATTGCTAGCAACTCCCTGTCCCCGATGGAGTAGTTCCTCTCCGCTGGCGTGAAGGTCTTGGAGAAGAAGAAGCATGGATGCTTCCGACCTTGAGCATCCTTTTGGTAGAGGACTGCTCCAGCACCAATGGACGAGGCATCCACCTCCAGTAGGAATGGCTTATCCACATCGGGACGATGTAAGATGGGAGCGCTAGCAAAGTGGGACTTAATAGAAGTGAAGGCCTTGGAGACCTCTTCCGACCACAATTTGGGATTCGCTCCCTTCTTGGTGAGGGCTACCAAGGGAGCTACCAGAGTTGAGAAGTGGGGAATGAACTGGCGGTAATAGTTTATGAACCCCATAAAGCGCTGTACCGCTTTAAGAGAATGGGGCTCTTGCCAGTCCATCACAGCCTGTAGTTTGGCAGGATCCATAGCCAATCCCTGGGCGGAGATGATATAGCCCAGGAAAGGTAAGGACTCCTGCTCAAACACAAACTTCTCCAACTTTGCGTAAAGAGAGTTTGCCCGTAGGAGGTCGAAGACTCTGCCAACATCTCTCCGGTGGGAGTCAATATCTGGAGAAAAGATGAGAATATCATCCAGATAGACTACAACCGAGGTGGAAAGCATATCCCGGAAGATGTCGTTGACAAAGTCTTGAAAAACGGCAGGTGCATTACAGAGCCCGAAGGGCATCACCAGATACTCATAGTGCCCATCTCTGGTGTTAAATGCCGTTTTCCACTCGTCCCCCTCACGGATGCGAATCAGGTTGTAAGCACCCCGCAGATCTAGTTTCGTAAACACTCTAGCTCCCCGAAGCCTATCGAAAAGCTCAGATATCAACGGCAAAGGGTACTTGTTCTTAACTGTGATAGCATTAAGACCCCTGTAGTCTATGCATGGACGTAGTTCTCCATTCTTCTTCTGCACGAAGAAGAACCCTGCCCCAGCAGGTGACACTGACTTCCTGATGAACCCTCTTGCCAGATTCTCTTGTATGTACTGAGACATTGCCTCCGTTTCCGGGAGAGATAATGGATAGACTCGACCCCGGGGAGGCTCAGCACCAGGCAAGAGATCGATAGGACAGTCATAGGGGCAATGGGGCGGAAGGGTCTCCGCCGCCTTCTTGGAGAACACGTCTGCATAAGACCAATATTGCTTGGGGAGAGAGGATAGATCTGCGGGTACCTCAGTAGTAGCAACCTGAACGCACTCTCGGTGACACCTACCCCCACATGATTCACCCCATCCCAGAATTCTGCCTGAGGACCACTCGATGTGAGGAGAGTGGTACCGTAGCCAAGGTATCCCCAACAGGACCTCATCAATACCCTCAGGAATGACGAGCAGAGAAATAATCTCCTGATGGGATGGCGACAGGGACAGAGTAACAGGGATGGTCTGATGTGTTATCTGTGCGGGGAGTGTCGACCCATTCACCACTCGTACCGTTACTGGTTGGGATAGCATAACCAGGGGTATTGCGTGACGTTGGGCGAAGGCAGAAGACATAAAATTGCCCTCCGCCCCAGAATCCACGCAGAGGTCTACCGAGTGGGAGGATGAGCCAAAGGTAATTGTCCCCTTAAAGGACAATTTGGAGGCAAACGTCGCAGTGTCTAGTGCACCTCCACCTACTACCACTAGACGCTGACGTTTCCTCGACCGCTGATGACATCTGGTGGCAAGATGTCCTGACTGTTGGCAAACATGGCAACCCTGGAGTGCACGAGCAGTCTGGGACTTAGATCCCGCTCGTGACACCACCTTAGGTTCCTGGAACTCAGGAGCCTGAACTGGAGATTCCAAAGGTTTGGCGAAGGTGGGAGCCAGCCGAAACCTCTGCCTACACTGGGCTCGCTCTAACCTCCGCTCGTGAAAACGGAGGTCAATGCGAGTAGATACTGCTATTAACTCCTCCAGTGTGGCGGGAATCTCCCTAGTGGCCAGAGCATCCTTAACGTGGTCAGCCAGCCCCCTCCAAAATATAGGGATAAGGGCTTTATCCGACCACTCCAGCTCAGATGCCAGAGTGCGGAAATGGACGGCAAAAAGGCTGACCAAGGACGAGCCCTGAGTCAGTGCCAACAGTTGGAGCGCCGTGTCATGGGTGACACGAGGTCCTAGAAAGACCTGTTTCAGAGTGCTCAGGAATAACGGAGCACTCTGCACCACATGATCGCCACGCTCCCACAGCGGCGTAGCCCACTGCAACGCCCTGTCCAACAATAAGGAAATTATAAAGCCCACCTTAGCCCGCTCTGTAGGGAAACGAGAGGCCAGAAGCTCGAGATGTATTGAGCACTGACTCACGAAACCCCTACAGGACTTACTGTCACCAGAAAATTTCTCTGGTAGCGGGAGGCGAGATAGCGTCGGTACAGGAGCGGCAGTGGACAAGGTAGCTGCAGCCACACTTGCAGCCTGAACAGCGACAGCAGTAACATCCACAGCTGAGGTTGAACGCTCAAGAGCCGCCAACCTTCCCTCCAGCTGCTGGATGTACCTCTGTAAACGCTGATCGTCCGCCATTTTACTAGCCAGACCCTGGCGCTAGTATTCTGTTAGGACTGGCGGAACGCACCAAGACAGATGGTATAGATGCGTTCGCAGTCCGGGGTCCACCGTGCAGGTGAAAACCTGCTGCTAGCAATTAGCAGACTATATGGCGGTACACTAGAGTATACACGCGTGGGTTAACCTCACCCAGCGTGAAAGAAGCAATCCTGTTAAGGCACAGGACCGCGGTACCGCACCTAAAGCGCGAGCAAGTAGTCAGCGAACTTAACCCCAACTGGGATTGAAGTCCGATTAGACCCTTGCTGGCGCAACACCGCAACTGGGTGTGAAAAGAAACAGAAGAGCATGCAGTGCCGCACTGACGAACGCCACTAACCACCCAGGCTTGGGTAAGGAAAGCACAGAGGAAGTGCACGGCGCCGTACTGGCGGTCACAGCAACTGGACGCTATAATGTGTGACTAGTGCTGTAGGATAAGTCGGGCGCTAGGTAGCAGCCATACACCTTCCGCGAACAGTCATACTATAGGGTAGGGGTATCCAAGGACGACTTGCACTCACAACATACACACATTAGCAATTGTTTGACAATACTAGCGCATGGCCGTGCGGTCATGCGCAGTTTATATAGCAGCAGCACAGGAAGTGGCCACAGCACTTTTGCCCTTCTAGGACCTGCAAAGAGGACCAATGGAATGTGCTGCAGAGCCTGAGCACATGACCCTCGATCTCCAACGGGAGACCTTACGCTGGGCATGCTCAGTACATGCAGACAAGGACTTAGTCCCAGAGAAGTCCGCTCGCTGCTGACCAGCACTGACTTTAATGGCAGAGACTGGAGAAGCAGCAGTAACTCTCAGAACAGAGTGAGAATGAGCAAGACGCTGGGACCGACGTCCTTGCTGAGCAGGCTCCACTGCGGCTGGACAAGAATGGGAGACCGCAGCGGAAGTGGCTCGAGATTCCCCCTGTGCAGAAGCGGGAACTCGACCCCTAACAAGGTGGAGTTAAATAGAGCAGCACCTAACGACTTATCCTCATCACCTGAGGAAGGAAACTCAGAAGCCGCAGTACCACTCGTGACCACAGGAGGGAGCTTGATCACAGAATTCACAACAGTACCCCCCCTTGAGGAGGGATCACCGAACCCTCACCAGAGCCCCCAGGCCGACCAGGATGAGCCATATGAAAGGCACGAACAAGATCGGCAGCATGGACATCAGAGGCAAAGACCCAGGAATTATCTTCCTGACCATAACCCTTCCACTTAACCAGATACTGGAGTTTCCGTCTCGAAACACGAGAATCCAAAATCTTCTCCACTATATACTCCAACTCCCCCTCCACCAAAACCGGGGCAGGAGGATCGACAGATGGAACCACAGGCGCCACGTATCTCCGCAACAATGACCTATGGAATACATTATGGATGGAAAAAGAATCTGGAAGGGTTAAACGAAAAGACACAGGATTAAGAACCTCAGAAATCCTATACGGACCAATGAAACGAGGCTTAAACTTAGGAGAGGAAACCTTCATAGGAATATAACGAGATGACAACCAAACCAAATCCCCAACACGAAGTCGGGGACCCACACAGCGTCTGCGATTAGCGAATCGTTGAGCCTTCTCCTGGGACAAGGTCAAATTGTCCACTACATGAGTCCAAATCCGCTGCAACCTGTCCACCACAGTATCCACACCAGGACAGTCCGAAGACTCAACCTGCCCTGAAGAGAAACAAGGATGGAACCCAGAATTGCAGAAAAACGGTGAAACCAAGGTAGCCGAGCTGGCCCGATTATTAAGAGCGAACTCAGCCAATGGCAAAAAGGACACCCAATCATCCTGATCGGCAGAAACAAAACATCTCAGATATGTTTCCAAGGTCTGATTGGTTCGTTCAGTCTGGCCATTTGTCTGAGGATGGAAAGCCGAGGAAAAAGACAAATCAATGCCCATCCTAGCACAAAAGGCTCGCCAAAACCTTGAAACAAACTGGGAACCTCTGTCAGAAACGATGTTCTCTGGAATGCCATGTAAACGAACCACATGCTGGAAGAACAATGGCACCAAATCAGAGGAGGAAGGTAATTTAGACAAGGGTACCAAATGGATCATCTTAGAGAAGCGATCACAAACTACCCAAATGACCGACATTTTTTGAGAGACGGGGAGATCCGAAATAAAATCCATAGAGATATGTGTCCAAGGCCTCTTCGGGATCGGCAAGGGCAAAAGCAACCCACTGGCACGAGAACAGCAGGGCTTAGCCCGAGCACAAATCCCACAGGACTGCACAAAAGAACGCACATCCCGCGACAGAGACGGCCACCAAAAGGATCTAGCCACCAAATCTCTGGTACCAAAGATTCCAGGATGACCAGCCAACACCGAACAATGAACCTCAGAGATAACTTTATTCGTCCACCTATCGAGGACAAACAGTTTCTCTGCTGGGCAACGATCAGGTTTATTAGCCTGAAATTTTTGCAGCACCCGCCGCAAATCAGGGGAGATGGCAGACACAATTACTCCCTCTTTGAGAATACCCGCCGGCTCAGGCAAACCCGGAGAGTCGGGCACAAAACTCCTAGACAGGGCATCCGCCTTCACATTTTTAGAGCCCGGAAGGTACGAAACCACAAAGTCAAAACGGGAGAAAAACAGCGACCAACGAGCCTGTCTAGGATTCAACCGTTTGGCAGACTCGAGATAAGTCAAGTTCTTGTGATCAGTCAAGACCACCACGCGATGCTTAGCTCCTTCAAGCCAATGACGCCACTCCTCGAATGCCCACTTCATAGCCAGCAACTCTCGATTGCCAACATCATAATTTCGCTCAGCAGGCGAAAACTTCCTGGAAAAGAAGGCGCATGGCTTCATCACCGAGCAATCAGCACCTCTTTGCGACAAAACAGCCCCCGCTCCAATTTCAGAAGCATCAACCTCAACCTGGAACGGAAGAGAAACATCTGGTTGACACAACACAGGGGCAGAAGAAAAACGACGCTTTAACTCTTGAAAAGCTTCCACAGCAGCAGAAGACCAATTGACCACATCAGCACCCTTCTTGGTCAAATCGGTCAATGGTTTAGCAATACTGGAAAAATTACAGATGAAGCGACGATAAAAATTAGCAAAGCCAAGGAACTTTTGCAGACTCTTCAGAGATGTCGGCTGAGTCCAATCATAAATGGCCTGGACCTTAACAGGGTCCATCTCGATGGTAGAAGGGGAAAAATGAACCCCAAAAATGAAACCTTCTGAACACCAAAGAGACACTTTGATCCCTTCACAAACAAAGAATTAGCACGCAGGACCTGGAACATCATTCTGACCTGCTTCACATGAGACTCCCAATCATCCGAGAAGACCAAAATATCATCCAAGTATACAATCAGGAATTTATCCAGGTACTCTCGGAAGATGTCATGCATAGAGGACTGAAATACTGATGGAGCATTGGCAAGTCCGAATGGCATAACTAGGTACTCAAAATGGCCCTCGGGCGTATTAAATACAGTTTTCCATTCATCGCCCCATTTAATGCGCACAAGATTATATGCACCACGAAGATCTATCTTGGTGAACCAACTAGCCCCCTTAATCCGAGCAAACAAATCAGATAGCAGCGGCAAGGGGTACTGAAATTTGACCGTTATTTTATTTAGAAGGCGGTAATCAATACAAGGTCTCAGCGAACCATCCTTCTTGGCCACAAAAAAGAACCATGCTCCCAATGGCGATGACGACGGCCGAATATGACCCTTCTCCAAGGATTATTTTACGTAACTCCGCATAGCGGCGTGCACAGGTACAGATAAATTAAACAGTCGACCCTTAGGAAACTTACTACCAGGAATCAACTCGATAGCACAATCACAATCCCTATGCGGAGGTAGGGCATTGTGTTGTGAATTCTGTGGCTGAGTTCACTTCTGTGGTCACAAGTGGTATTGCAGTCTCTGGGCTTCCTCCCTCAGGTGTTTTGGTGAGCTCGTTGGCTGCCTTGCTATTTAGCTCCACCTGAGTCTGTCTTCCTTGCTCCTTGACAATGTTCCAGTGTTGGATCTGAGCTACTGCATCTTTCCTTGGGCATGCGGCTCTGCTAGATAAGTGCTTCTAGTTTGTTTTCTGTTTTTTCTGTCCAGCTTGCTATTAACTTTTGCTGGAAGCTCTGAGAAGCAAATGGGTGCACCACCGTGCTGTTAGTTCGGCACGGTGGGTCTTTTTGCCCCTTTGCGTGGTTTTCGTTTTAGGGTTTTTTGTAGACTGCATAGTTCTCTTTGCTATCCTCGCTCTGTCTAGAATATCGGGCCTCACTTTGCTGAATCTATTTCATTCCTACGTTTGTCTTTTCATCTTGCTAACAGTCATTATATGTGGGGGGCTGCCTATTCCTTTGGGGCATTTCTCTGAGGTAAGTCAGGCTTGTATTTCTATCTTCAGGCTAGTCAGCTCCTCAGGCAGTGCCGAGTTGCATAGGTAGTGATAGGCGCAATCCACTGCTGCTTATAGTTGTGTGAGGATAGATCAGGTACTGCAGTCTACAGAGATTCCACGTCTCAGAGCTCGTCCTATTGTTTTTGGTTATTGCCAGATCTCTGTATGTGCGCTGATTACTGCACGCTGTGTTGCCTGATTGCCAGCCATAACAGTACAAGGAGCCTCCCAATGATTCCCAATAGAGGGAAAAAAGAAATCCTGACATCATTTTTTTTTCTTAGCTCTGTCTTCAGTCTTTTTTTTCCCCTAGACATTAGAGTGCTTCAGGACACAGCTGTGGACATGGATATTCAGGCTCTGTGCTCCTCAATGGATAATCTCGTTGTAAATGTACAAAAGATTCAAGATACTATTGATCAGAAATCGATGCTAGAACCAAGAATTCCGATTCCTGATTTGTTTTTTGGTGACAGAACTAAGTTCCTGAGCTTCAGAAATAATTGTAAGCTATTTTTGGCCTTGAAACCTCATTCTTCTGGTAATCCTATTCAACAGGTTTTGATTATTATTTCTTTTTTGCGCGGCGACCCACAGGACTGGGCGTTTTCTCTTGCACCAGGAGATTCTGCATTGAGTAATGTTGATGCATTTTTCCAGGCGCTGGGATTGCTTTACGATGAGCCTAATTCAGTGGATCAGGCTGAGAAAAATCTGCTGGCTTTATGCCAGGGTCAGGATGATATAGAAGTATATTGTCAGAAATTTAGGAAGTGGTCAGTACTCACTCTGTGGAATGAATCTGCACTAGCGGCTTTGTTCAGAAAGGGTCTCTCTGAAGCTCTTAAGGATGTAATGGTGGGATTTCCTATGCCTGCTGGTTTGAATGAGTCTATGTCCTTGGCCATTCAGATCGGTCGTCGCTTGCGCGAGCGTAAATCTGTGCACCATCTGGCGGTATTGTCTGAGAGTAAACCTGAGCCTATGCAGTGCGACAGGACTATGACTAAAGTAGAACGGCAAGAACACAGACGTCTGAACAGACTGTGTTTCTATTGTGGTGATTCTACTCATGCTATTTGTAATTGTCCTAAACGCACTAGGCGGTTCGATAGCTCTGCCGTTATTGGTACTGTACAGTCCAAATTCCTTTTGTCCATTACCTTAATGTGCTCTTTGTCATCGTATTCTGTCATGGCGTTTGTGGATTCAGGCGCTGCCCTGAATCTGATGGATTTGGATTATGCTAAACGTTGTGGATTTTTCTTGGAGCCTTTGCGGTGTCCTATTCCGTTGAGAGGAATTGATGCTACACCTTTGGCCAAGAATAAGCCTCAGTACTGGGCCCAGCTGACCATGTGCATTGCTCCTGCACATCAGGAAGTTATTCGCTTTCTGGTACTGCATAATTTGCATGATGTGGTCGTGTTGGGGTTGCCATGGCTACAAACCCATAATCCAGTATTGGATTGGAACTCTATGTCGGTAACCAGCTGGGGTTGTCAGGGAGTACATGGTGATGTTCCATTTTTGTCTATTTCGTCATCCATTCCTTCTGACATCCCAGAGTTCTTGTCGGACTTTCAGGATGTATTTGAAGAGTCCAAGTCTGATGCCCTACCTCCGCATAGGAATTGTGATTGTGCTATCGATTTGATTCCTGGTAGTAAATTCCCTAAGGGTCGTTTATTTAATTTGTCCGTACCTGAACACACCGCTATGCGCAGTTATGTGAAGGAGTCCCTGGAGAAGGGACATATTCGCCCATCGTCGTCACCATTGGGAGCAGGGTTCTTTTTTGTAGCCAAGAAGGATGGTTCGCTAAGACCGTGTATTGATTACCGCCTTCTTAATAAGATCACTGTTAAGTTTCAGTATCCCTTGCCATTGATTTCTGACTTGTTTGCTCGGATTAAGGGGGCTAGTTGGTTTACTAAGATTGATCTTCGTGGTGCGTATAATCTGGTGAGAATCAGGCAGGGAGATGAATGGAAAACGGCATTTAATACGCCCGAGGGTCATTTTGAGTATCTGGTGATGCCGTTTGGACTTGCCAATGCTCCATCTGTTTTTCAGTCTTTTATGCATGACATTTTCCGTGAGTATCTGGATAAATTCTTGATTGTTTACTTGGATGACATTTTGATCTTCTCAGATGATTGGGAGTCTCATGTGAAGCAAGTCAGAATGGTTTTCCAGGTACTGCGTGCTAATTCCTTGTTCGTGAAGGGATCAAAGTGTCTCTTCGGTGTGCAGAAAGTTTCATTTTTGGGGTTCATCTTTTCCCCTTCTACTATCGAGATGGATCCGGTTAAGGTTCAGGCCATCCAGGATTGGACTCAGCCAACATCTCTAAAAAGTCTGCAGAAATTCCTGGGCTTTGCTAATTTTTATTGTCGCTTCATCTGTAATTTTTCTAGCATTGCCAGACCATTGACCGATTTGACCAAGAAGGGTGCTGATTTGATTAATTGGTCTTCTGCTGCCGTGGAAGCTTTTCAGGAGTTGAAGCGTCGTTTTTGCTGTGCCCCTGTGTTGTGTCAACCTGATGTTTCTCTTCCGTTCCAGGTCGAGGTTGATGCTTCTGAGATTGGTGCAGGGGCGGTTTTGTCGCAGAGAGGTTCTGGTTGCTCAGTGTTCAAACCATGTGCTTTCTTTTCCAGGAAATTTTCTGCTGCTGAGCGTAATTATGATGTGGGCAACCGAGAGTTGCTGGCCATGAAGTGGGCATTCGAGGAGTGGCGTCATTGGCTTGAGGGTGCTAAGCATCGCGTGGTGGTTTTGACTGATCATAAGAACCTTACTTATCTTGAGTCTGCCAAGCGCTTGAATCCTAGACAGGCCCGTTGGTCGTTATTTTTTGCTCTTCCGGGCTCTAAAAATGTGAAGGCGGATGCTCTGTCTAGGAGTTTTGTGTCCGACTCTCCGGGGTTATCTGAGCCGGCGAGTATCCTCAAGGAGGGAGTCATTGTGTCTGCCATCTCCCCTGATTTGCGGAGAGTGTTGCAGAAATTTCAGGCTAATAAACCTGATCGTTGTCCGGCCGAGAAACTGTTCGTCCCTGATAGGTGGACTAGTAAAGTTATCTCTGAACTTCATTGTTCGGTGCTGGCCGGTCATCCAGGAATCTTTGGTACCAGGGAGTTGGTTGCTAGATCCTTCTGGTGGCCATCTCTGTCGCGGGATGTGCGTGCTTTTGTGCAGTCCTGTGGAATTTGTGCTAGGGCTAAGCCCTGCTGTTCACGTGCCAGTGGGTTGCTTTTGCCCTTGCCGGTCCCGAAGAGGCCTTGGACACATATTTCGATGGATTTCATTTCTGACCTTCCCGTTTCTCAAAAAATGTCGGTCATTTGGGTGGTCTGTGATCGCTTTTCTAAAATGGTCCATCTGGTGCCCTTGGTTAAATTGCCTTCCTCCTCTGATTTGGTGCCTTTGTTCTTCCAGCATGTGGTTCGTTTACATGGAATTCCTGAGAATATTGTTTCTGACAGAGGTTCCCAGTTTGTCTCGAGGTTCTGGCGAGCCTTTTGTGGTAGGATGGGCATTGACCTATCTTTCTCCTCGGCCTTCCATCCTCAGACTAATGGCCAGACCGAACGAACCAATCAGACCTTGGAAACATATCTGAGATGTTTTGTTTCCGCTGACCAGGATGATTGGGTGTCATTTTTGCCGTTGGCTGAGTTCACCCTTAATAATCGGGCCAGCTCGGCTACCTTGGTCTCTCCATTTTTCTGCAATTCTGGGTTCCATCCTCGTTTCTCTTCAGGACAGGTTGAGTCTTCGGACTGTCCTGGTGTGGATTCTGTGGTGGACAGGTTGCAGCAGATCTGGACTCAGGTAGTGGACAATTTGACCTTGTCCCAGGAGAAGGCTCAGCATTTCGCTAATCGCAGACGCCGTGTGGGACCCCGACTTCGTGTTGGGGATCTGGTTTGGTTGTCTTCTCGTCATATTCCTATGAAGGTTTCCTCTCCTAAATTTAAACCTCGTTTTATTGGTCCGTATAGGATTTCTGAGATTCTCAATCCGGTGTCTTTTCGTCTGATCCTCCCAGACTCCTTTTCCATACATAATGTATTCCATAGGTCGTTGTTGAGAAGATACGTGGCACCTATGGTTCCATCTGTGGAGCCTCCTGCCCCTGTTTTGGTGGAGGGGGAATTGGAGTATATTGTGGAGAAGATTTTGGATTCTCGTGTCTCTAGACGGAAACTCCAGTATCTGGTCAAATGGAAGGGTTATGCTCAGGAAGATAATTCCTGGGTTTTTGCCTCTGATGTCCATGCCCCAGATCTTGTTCGTGCCTTTCATGTGGCTCATCCTGGTCGGCCTGGGGGTTCTGGTGAGGGTTCGGTGACCCCTCCTCAAGGGGGGGGTACTGTTGTGAATTCTGTGGCTGAGTTCACTTCTGTGGTCACAAGTGGTATTGCAGTCTCTGGGCTTCCTCCCTCAGGTGTTTTGGTGAGCTCGTTGGCTGCCTTGCTATTTAGCTCCACCTGAGTCTGTCTTCCTTGCTCCTTGACAATGTTCCAGTGTTGGATCTGAGCTACTGCATCTTTCCTTGGGCCTGCGGCTCTGCTAGATAAGTGCTTCTAGTTTGTTTTCTGTTTTTTCTGTCCAGCTTGCTATTAACTTTTGCTGGAAGCTCTGAGAAGCAAAGGGGTGCACCGCCGTGCTGTTAGTTCGGCACGGTGGGTCTTTTTGCCCCTTTGCGTGGTTTTCGTTTTAGGGTTTTTTGTAGACTGCATAGTTCTCTTTGCTATCCTCGCTCTGTCTAGAATATCGGGCCTCACTTTGCTGAATCTATTTCATTCCTACGTTTGTCTTTTCATCTTGCTAACAGTCATTATATGTGGGGGGCTGCCTATTCCTTTGGGGTATTTCTCTGAGGTAAGTCAGGCTTGTATTTCTATCTTCAGGCTAGTCAGCTCCTCAGGCAGTGCGGAGTTGCATAGGTAGTGATAGGCGCAATCCACTGCTGCTTATAGTTGTGTGAGGATAGATCAGGTACTGCAGTCTACAGAGATTCCACGTCTCAGAGCTCGTCCTATTGTTTTTGGTTATTGCCAGATCTCTGTATGTGCGCTGATTACTGCACGCTGTGTTGCCTGATTGCCAGCCATAACAGCATTGGACTTGGGCTCATCGAATACATCCCGGTAATCAGACAAGGACTCTGGGACCTCAGAAGGGGTGGATGATGAGATAGACAGAAATGGAACATCACCATGTACCCCCTGACAACCCCAGCTGGACACAGACATTGATTTCCAATCTAATACTGGGTTATGCACTTGTAGCCATGGCAACCCCAACACGACCACATCATGCAGATTTTGCAACACCAGAAAGCGAATATCCTCCTGGTGCGCAGGAGCCATGCACATGGTCAGCTGGGTCCAATACTGAGGCTTATTCTTGGCCAAAGGCGTAGCATCAATTGCTCTCAATGGAATAAGACACTGCAAGGGCTCCAAGACAAACCCACAGCGCCTAGCAAACTCCAAGTCCATCAAATTCAGGGCAGCGCCTGAATCCACAAATGCCATGAGAGAATAGGAAGACAAAGAGCAGATCAAAGTAACGGACAAAAGAAATTTCGACTGTACCGTACCAATGGTGGCAGCCTTAGCGAACCGCTTAGTGCGCTTAGGACAATCGGAGATAGCATGAGTGGAATCACCACAGTAGAAACACAGCTCATTCTGACGTCTGTGTTCCTGCCTTTCAGCTCTGGTCAAAGTCCTATCGCACTGCATAGGCTCAGGTTTATGCTCAGATAATACCGCCAAATGGTGCACAGATTTACGCTCACGCAAGCGTCGACCGATCTGAATGGCCAAAGACATAGACTCATTCAGACCAGCAGGCATAGGAAATCCCACCATGACATCTGTTGTGAATTCTGTGGCTGAATTCACTCCTGTGGTCACAAGTGGTACTGCAGCTTCTGAGCTTCCTCCCTCAGGTGTTCTGGTGAGCTCGTTAACTGCTTCATTACTTAACTCCGCCTGATGCTGCTATCCTTGCTCCTTGTCAATGTTTCAGTGTTGGATCTGAGCTTCTCCTGATTGTTCCTGTGAGCTGCTGCTCTGTATAGCTAAGTGCTTTTTGCTTTTTTTGTTGCTTTTTTTCTGTCCAGCTTGTCTTTTGTTTTGCTGGAAGCTCTGAGACGCAAAGGGTGTACCGCCGTGCCGTTAGTTCGGCACGGTGGGGTTTTTTTGCCCCCTTTGCGTGGTTTTGCTTTAGGGTTTTTTGTAGACTGCAAAGTTCGCTTTACTGTCCTCGCTCTGTCCTAGAATATCGGGCCCCACTTTGCTGAATCTATTTCATCCCTACGTTTTGTCTTTTCATCTTACTCACAGTCATTATCTGTGGGGGGCTGCCTTTTCCTTTGGGGAATTTCTCTGGGGCAAGTCAGGCCTATTTTTCTATCTTCAGGCTAGCTAGTTTCTTAGGCTGTGCCGAGTTGCCTAGGTAGTTGTTAGGCGCAATCCACAGCCGCTTTTAGTTGTGTTTAGGATAGGATCAGGTGTGCAGTCTACAGAGTTTCCACGTCTCAGAGCTCATTCTTGTATTTTTGGGTATTTGTCAGATCACTGTGTGCGCTCTGATCGCTAAGCACACTGTGTTTCTGGATTGCCTTCATAACACCTGTCATTAGCAAACATAACAGTACAAGGAGCCTAACTAATGATTCTCAATAGAGGGAAAGAAAAAGTTCTGACATCATTTTTTTTTTTTTTTTTTTTTTTCTGCTCTGTGTTCACTTTTTTTTTTTCCCCTAGACATTTGGGTGATTCTGGACACAGGTGTGGACATGGATATTCAGGGTCTGTGCTCTTCAATGGATAATCTCGTTATAAATGTACAAAAAATTCAAGATACTATTGATCAGAAATCTATGTTAGAACCAAGAATTCCTATTCCTGATTTGTTTTTTGGAGATAGAACTAAGTTTCTAAGTTTCAAAAATAATTGTAAGCTATTTCTGGCCTTGAAACCTCATTCTTCTGGTAATCCTATTCAACAGGTTTTGATTATTATTTCTTTTTTGCGCGGCGACCCTCAAGACTGGGCATTTTCTCTTGCGCCAGGAGACCCTGCATTGAGTAGTGTCGATGCGTTTTTCCTGGCGCTCGGATTGCTGTACGATGAGCCTAATTCAGTGGATCAGGCTGAGAAAAATTTGCTGGCTTTGTGCCAGGGTCAGGATGATATAGAAGTATATTGTCAGAAATTTAGGAAATGGTCAGTACTCACTCAGTGGAATGAATCTGCGCTGGCAGCTTTGTTCAGAAAGGGTCTCTCTGAGGCTCTTAAGGATGTCATGGTGGGATTTCCTATGCCTGCTGGTTTGAATGAGTCTTTGTCTTTGGCCATTCAGATCGGTCGACGCTTGCGCGAGCGTAAATCTGTGCACCATTTGGCGGTACTGCCTGAGGTTAAACCTGAGCCTATGCAGTGCGATAGGACTATGACTAGAGTTGAACGGCAGGAATACAGACGTCTGAATGGTCTGTGTTTCTACTGTGGTGATTCCACTCATGCTATTTCTGATTGTCCTAAGCGCACTAAGCCGTCCGCTAGGTCTGCCGTCATTGGTACTGTACAGTCCAAATTCCTTCTGTCCATTACCTTGATATGCTCTTTGTCGTCGTTTTCTGTCATGGCGTTTGTGGATTCGGGCGCTGCCCTGAATCTGATGGATTTGGATTATGCTAAACGTTGTGGGTTTTTCTTGGAGCCTTTGCGGTGTCCTATTCCATTGAGAGGAATTGATGCTACACCTTTGGCCAAGAATAAACCTCAATACTGGGCCCAGCTGACCATGTGCATGGCTCCTGCACATCAGGAAGTTATTCGCTTTCTGGTGTTGCATAATCTGCATGATGTGGTCGTGTTGGGGTTGCCATGGCTACAAACCCATAATCCAGTATTGGATTGGAATTCCAGCTGGGGTTGTCAGGGGGTACATGGTGATGTTCCATTTTTGTCGATTTCGTCATCCACCCCTTCTGAGGTCCCAGAGTTCTTGTCTGATTATCAGGATGTATTTGAAGAGCCCAAGTCCGATGCTCTACCTCCGCATAGGGATTGTGATTGTGCTATCAATTTGATTCCTGGTAGTAAATTCCCTAAAGGTCGATTATTTAATTTATCCGTGCCCGAACACGCCGCTATGCGCAGTTATGTGAAGGAATCCCTGGAGAAGGGACATATTCGCCCATCGTCATCACCACTGGGAGCAGGGTTCTTCTTTGTAGCCAAGAAGGATGGTTCGCTGAGACCGTGTATTGATTACCGCCTTCTTAATAAGATCACTGTTAAATTTCAGTATCCCTTGCCATTGTTATCTGACTTGTTTGCTCGGATTAAGGGGGCTAGTTGGTTCACTAAGATAGATCTTCGTGGTGCGTATAATCTGGTGAGAATCAGGCAAGGAGATGAATGGAAAACTGCATTCAATACGCCCGAGGGTCATTTTGAGTATCTAGTGATGCCGTTCGGACTTGCCAATGCTCCATCTGTGTTTCAGTCTTTTATGCATGACATCTTCCGTGAGTATCTGGATAAATTCCTGATTGTTTACTTGGATGACATTTTGATCTTCTCAGATGATTGGGAGTCTCATGTGAAGCAGGTCAGAATGGTTTTTCAGGTCCTGCGTGCTAACTCTTTGTTTGTGAAGGGATCAAAGTGTCTCTTCGGTGTGCAGAAAGTTTCATTTTTGGGGTTCATCTTTACCCCTTCTACTATCGAGATGGATCCAGTTAAGGTCCAAGCCATCCAGGATTGGATTCAGCCGACATCTCTGAAAAGTCTGCAAAAGTTCCTGGGCTTTGCTAATTTTTATCGTCGCTTCATCTGTAATTTTTCTAGCATTGCCAAACCATTGACCGATTTGACCAAGAAGGGTGCTGATTTGGTTAATTGGTCTTCTGCTGCTGTGGAAGCTTTTCAGGAGTTGAAGCATCGTTTTTGTTCTGCCCCTGTGTTGTGTCAGCCAGATGTTTCTCTTCCGTTCCAGGTCGAGGTTGATGCTTCTGAGATTGGAGCAGGGGCGGTTTTGTCACAGAGAGGTTCTGATTGCTCAGTGATGAAACCATGTGCTTTCTTTTCCAGGAAGTTTTCGCCCGCTGAGCGTAATTATGATGTGGGCAATCGAGAGTTGCTGGCCATGAAGTGGGCATTCGAGGAGTGGCGTCATTGGCTTGAAGGAGCTAAGCATCGCGTGGTGGTATTGACTGATCATAAGAACTTGACTTATCTTGAGTCTGCCAAGCGCTTGAATCCTAGACAGGCCCGTTGGTCGTTATTTTTTGCCCGCTTCGACTTTGTGATTTCGTACCTTCCGGGCTCTAAAAATGTGAAGGCGGATGCTCTGTCTAGGAGTTTTGTGCCCGACTCTCCGGGTTTATCTGAGCCAGCGGGTATCCTCAAGGAAGGAGTCATTGTGTCTGCCATCTCCCCTGATTTGTGGCGGGTGCTGCAAAAATTTCAGGCGAATAAACCTGATCGTTGTCCAGCAGAGAAACTGTTCGTCCCTGATAGGTGGACTAATAAACTTATCTCTGAACTTCATTGTTCGGTGTTGGCTGGTCATCCTGGAATCTTTGGTACCAGAGAGTTAGTGGCTAGATCCTTCTGGTGGCCATCTCTGTCACGGGATGTACGTACTTTTGTGCAGTCCTGTGGGATTTGTGCTAGGGCTAAGCCCTGCTGTTCTCGTGCCAGTGGGTTGCTTTTGCCCTTGCCGGTCCCAAAGAGGCCTTGGACACATATTTCGATGGATTTCATTTCTGACCTTCCCGTTTCTCAAAAGATGTCAGTCATTTGGGTGGTCTGTGATCGCTTTTCTAAAATGGTCCATCTGGTGCCCTTGGCTAAATTGCCTTCCTCCTCTGATTTGGTACCTTTGTTCTTCCAGCATGTGGTTCGGTTGCATGGCATTCCTGAGAATATTGTTTCTGACAGAGGTTCCCAGTTTGTTTCAAGGTTTTGGCGAGCCTTTTGTGGTAGGATGGGCATTGACCTATCCTTTTCCTCGGCTTTCCATCCTCAGACTAATGGCCAGACCGAACGAACCAATCAGACCTTGGAAACATATCTGAGATGTTTTGTTTCTGCAGACCAGGATGATTGGGTGTCCTTTTTGCCGTTGGCTGAGTTCGCCCTTAATAATCGGGCCAGCTCGGCTACCTTGGTTTCTCCATTTTTTTGCAATTCTGGGTTCCATCCTCGTTTCTCTTCAGGACAGGTTGAGTCTTCGGACTGTCCTGGTGTGGATTCTGTGGTGGATAGGTTGCAGCAGATCTGGACTCAGGTAGTGGACAATTTGATCTTGTCCCAGGAGAAAGCTCAACTTTTCGCTAATCGCAGACGCCGTGTGGGTCCCCGACTTCGTGTTGGGGATCTGGTTTGGTTATCTTCTCGTCATATTCCTATGAAGGTTTCCTCTCCTAAATTTAAACCTCGTTTTATTGGTCCGTATAGGATTTCTGAGGTTCTCAATCCTGTGTCTTTTCGTTTGACCCTCCCAGACTCCTTTTCCATACATAATGTATTCCATAGGTCGTTGTTGCGGAGATACGTGGCACCTATGGTTCCATCTGTTGAGCCTCCTGCCCCGGTTTTGGTGGAGGGGGAATTGGAGTATATTGTGGAGAAGATTTTGGATTCTCGTGTTTCTAGACGGAAACTCCAGTATCTGGTTAAATGGAAGGGTTATGCTCAGGAAGATAATTCCTGGGTTTTTGCCTCTGATGTTCATGCTTCCGATCTTGTTCGTGCCTTTCATGCGGCTCATCCTGGTCGGCCTGGGGGCTCTCGTGAGGGTTCGGTGACCCCTCCTCAAGGGGGGGGTACTGTTGTGAATTCTGTGGCTGAATTCACTCCTGTGGTCACAAGTGGTACTGCAGCTTCTGAGCTTCCTCCCTCAGGTGTTCTGGTGAGCTTGTTAACTGCTTCATTACTTAACTTCGCCTGATGCTGCTATCCTTGCTCCTTGTCAATGTTTCAGTGTTGGATCTGAGCTTCTCCTGATTGTTCCTGTGAGCTGCTGCTCTGTATAGCTAAGTGCTTTTTGCTTTTTTTGTTGCTTTTTTTCTGTCCAGCTTGTCTTTTGTTTTGCTGGAAGCTCTGAGACGCAAAGGGTGTACCGCCGTGCCGTTAGTTCGGCACAGTGGTTTTTTTTGCCCCTTTGCGTGGTTTTGCTTTAGGGTTTTTTGTAGACTGCAAAGTTCGCTTTACTGTCCTCGCTCTGTCCTAGAATATCGGGCCCCACTTTGCTGAATCTATTTCATCCCTACGTTTTGTCTTTTCATCTTACTCACAGTCATTATCTGTGGGGGGCTGCCTTTTCCTTTGGGGAATTTCTCTGGGGCAAGTCAGGCCTATTTTTCTATCTTCAGGCTAGCTAGTTTCTTAGGCTGTGCCGAGTTGCCTAGGTAGTTGTTAGGCGCAATCCACAGCCGCTTTTAGTTGTGTTTAGGATAGGATCAGGTGTGCAGTCTACAGAGTTTCCACGTCTCAGAGCTCATTCTTGTATTTTTGGGTATTTGTCAGATCACTGTGTGCGCTCTGATCGCTAAGCACACTGTGTTTCTGGATTGCCTTCATAACACCTGTCATTAGCAAACATAACAGACATCCTTAAGGGCTTCAGAGAGACCCTTTCTGAAGATTGCTGCCAAAGCACATTCATTCCATTGAGTGAGCACAGACCACTTTCTAAACTTCTGACAATAAATCTCTATCTCATCCTGACCCTGACACAGAGCCAGCAAATTTTTCTCTGCCTGATCCACTGAATTAGGTTCATCGTACAGTAATCCGAGCGCCAGAAAAAACGCATCAATATTACATAATGCAGGATCTCCTGGCGCAAGGGAAAATGCCCAGTCTTGAGGGTCGCCACGTAATAAAGAAATAATGATCTTAACTTGTTGAACTGGGTCACCAGAGGAGCGAGGTTTCAACGCCAGAAACAGTTTGCAATTATTTTTGAAACTCAGAAATTTAGCTCTATCTCCAGAAAACAAATCAGGAATAGGAATTCTTGGTTCTAACATAGAATTCTGAGCCACAAAGTCTTGAATATTTTGTATTCTTACAGTGAGCTGATCCACACATGAAGACAGACCTTTAATGTCCATCACCACACCTGTGTCCTGAACCACCCAAATGTCTAGGAAAAAAAAAGGCAAAACACAGTGCAAAGAAAAAAAAATGGTCTCAGAACTTCTTTTTTCCCTCTATTGAGAAGCATAGTACTTTGGGCCTCCAGTACTGTTATGAATAGATAATTCAGAACCACAATGGACCTTGAAGTTCAGAGCACACAAGTGACCTGACAAAAACCACAAAACATAGGACGAGTTTTGAGACGTGGGAACTCTGCTGACCGCAATCCCTAAACCTATCAAACCACACTAGAGGTAGCCGTGGATTGCGCCTAACGCTCCCTATGCAACTCGGCACAGCCTGAGAAACTAGCTAGCCTGAAGATAGAAAAATAAGCCTACCTTGCCTCAGAGAAATTCCCCAAAGGAAAAGGCAGCCCCCCCACATATAATGACTGTGAGTTAAGATGAAAATACAAACACAGAGATGAAATAGAATTAGCAAAGTGAGGCCCGACTTACTGAATAGACCGAGGATAGGAAAGATAGCTTTGCGGTCAACACAAAAACCTACAAACAACCACGCAGAGGGGCAAAAAGACCCTCCGCACCGACTAACGGTACGGAGGTGCTCCCTCTGCGTCTCAGAGCTTCCAGCAAGCAAGCAAAACCAAAAAAGCAAGCTGGACAGAAAATATAGCAAAAAGTAACACAAGCAGAACTTAGCTTATGCTGAGCAGACAGGCCACAGGAACGATCCAGGAGGAAGCAAGACCAATACTAGAACATTGACTGGAGGCCAGGATCAAAGCACTAGGTGGAATTAAATAGAGCAGCACCTAACGACTTAACCTCATCACCTGAGGAAGGAAACTCGGAAGCCGCAGTACCACTCGTGACCACAGGAGGGAGCTTGATCACAGAATTCACAACACTAGATGCCGTTACAAAATAGTAGTTAGGTAAACAGGCGGTGTAGCTTGCTTCATGGGTGGGGTACGCTGCTGAGTATCACTAAATTCTACTAGGCCCAAACGGATTTCCTGGGTTAGATGCTGTTACAAAATAGTAGTTAGGTAAACAGGTGGTGTAGCTTGCTTCATGGGTGGGGTACGCTGCTGTGTATCACTAAATTCTACTAGGCCCAAACGGATTTCCTGGGCTAGATGCCGTTACAAAATAGTAGTTAGGTAAACAGGCGGTGTAGCTTGCTTCATGGGTGGGGTACGCTGCTGAGTATCACTAAATTCTACTAGGCCCAAACGGATTTCCTGGGCTAGATGCCGTTAAAAAATATTACTTAGGTAAACAGGCGGTGTAGCTTGCTTCATGGGTGGGGTACTCTGCTGAGTAGCACAAAATGCTATTAGGTACAAAACGATTTCCTAGGCTAGATGCAATTAAAAAATAGTACTTAGGTAAGCAGGCAGTGTAGCTTGCTTCATGGGTGAAGTACGCTGCTGAGTAGCACCAAATTATATTAGGCCCAAAAGGATTTCCTGGGCTACATGCCGTTAAAAATAGTACTTAGGTAAACAGGCGGTGGGTGGCTGGGCTACTCTGCTGACTAGCAGACACTGAAGCTTTGGAGCAGACCTCTGAATCCCAGGCCATAGTTTGAGGAAACAACTCTGCAGACGACCCCACCCACCTGGAATTGACGATGGCAACATCATGTAAAACTCAGCAAGGGGACTAAATAAAAGAGTCTCCATTTTTTCAAAAACTTCATCCACAGACACCACTTAAGTGGCATCAATTTCGCCAGAGTTTTTTTTAAAACCGTTGGTGAGGTGATTTTCAAAAATCATCAAGCTTTTAGTCTCCCCAAGATGACACAGGGGTTGAAAAGTCCTTGCGGATCCAGGATTTGTTCATCTTGATGAACGTTAATCTGTCTACATTGTCACTGGACAGCCGCGTGCGCTTATCTGTCAGTACACCACCAGCAGCGCTGAACACAAGTTCAGAGAGAACGCTGTCTGTGGGGCACGACAAGATCTCCAAGGCGTGAGTGGCGAGCTCAGGCCATTTTTCAAGATTGGAAGCCCAAAATGAGCAAGGGTCCAGTTCTACAGTCATGGCATCGATGTTAACTTGGAGATACTCTTGTACCATTCTCTCTAGGCGTTGGCTGTGCGTCCGACTTCTTGTCTCCTGTGGCCTTGCAAAGGATGGTCTAAAAAAATCTTGAAACGATTGGAAAAAATTGCTGTTACCACCAGATACGATGTTACTGTTACGGTTTGAGTGATGACTCGATAGTCCCACGGTTGGCATGTTAGAAATACCAGGATGAGGATGAGGAGGCCATGCATAACAGGATGGGAATGAGGGGACAATACATACCCGGCTTATATTCCCAGTTTTTCGTGTCAAAATTTAGTGCCTCGGCTTATACTCGGGTTGGGCTATATACAGGTATATACAGTACATTAAATTAAATCTCTAGAAGAATTACATCCCAAGGTACTGAAAGAGTTAGCAGAGGAAATTGCAGAACCACTAGGCAGTATGTTTGAAAAATCCTGGAGAACAGGACAAGTCCCAGAAGATTGAAGAAGGGCAAATGTTATCCCTATATTCAAAAAAGGAAAGTTGATGTAGCCAGGAGATTACAGGCCAGCATACAGTGGGGAAAAAGTATTTAGTCAGCCACCAATTGTGCAAGTTCTCCTACTTAAAAAGATGAGAGAGGTCTGTAATTGACATCATAGGTATACCACAACTATGAGTCAAAATGAGAGAACAAATCCAGAAAATCACCTTGTCTGATTTATCAAGATTTATTTTGCAAATTGTGGTGGAAAACAAGTATTTGATTACCTAAAAACATGCAAGATTTCTGGCTCTCACAGACCTGTAACGTCTTCTTTAAGAGGCTCCTCTGTCGTCCACTCATTACCTGTAGTAATGGCACCTGTTTGAACTTGTTATCAGCATAAAAGACACCTGTCCACAACCTCAAACAGTCACACTCCAAACTCCACTATGGTGAAGACCAAAGAGCTGTCGAAAGGACGCGACACCAGAAACAAAATTGAAGCACTGCACCAGGGTGGGAAGACGGAATCTGCAATAGGCAAGCAGCTTGGTGTGATGAAATCAACTGTGGGAGCAATAATAAGAAAATGGAAGACATACAAGACCACTGATAATCTCCCTCAATCTAGGACTCCACGCAAGATCTCACCCCGTGGTGTCAAAATGATCACAAAAACGGTGAGCAAAAATCCCAGAACCACACGGGGGATCTAGTGAATGACCTGCATAGAGCTGGGACCACTGTAACAAAGGCTACCATCAGTAACACACTACGCCGCCAGGGACTCAGATCCTGCATTGCCAGACGTGTCCACCTGCTTAAGCCAGTACATGTCCGGGCCCATCTGAAGTTTGCTATAGAGCATTTTGATTATCCAGAAGAGTATTGGCAGAATGTCATATGGTCTGATGAAACCAAAGTAGAACTGTTTGGTAGAAACAAAACTCGTTGTGTTTGGAGGAGAAAGAATGCTGAGTTGCATCCAAAGAACAAAATATCATGCTTTGGGGCTGTTTCTCTGCAAAGGGACCAGGACGACTGATCCGTGTACATGAAAAAATGAATGGGGCCATGTATTGTGAGAAATGAAAGATTCTACATCTAAGTAAGAACAACAAAAATTACATCTACAGAATGGGAGGAATAGAACTAAGCAACAGCACAGCACGTATGAAAAAGACTTGGGCATACTAATAGATTACAGACTGGACATGAGCCAACCGTGTGATGCAGCAGCAAAAAAGGTAAACATGGTTCTAGGATGAATTAAGACAAACATAGAGTCTACATCACGTGAAGTAATTATCCCCTCTACTCCTCCTTGGTCAGGCCTCATCTGGAATACTGTGTCACCACATTTTAAAAAAGACATTGAAAAACTGGAGCAAGTCAGAGAAGAGCTACCAAGATGGTGAGCGGACTGCTAATTATGCCCAACAAGGAACGATTAAAGGATATGGAATGTTTAGCTTGCAAAAAAGAAGGCAAAGAGGAGGCTTAATAGCTGTCTACAAATATCTGAAGGGATGTCACAGTGTAGAGGGATCATCCTTATTCTCATTTGCACATGGAAAGATGAGAAGCAGTGGAATGAAACTGAAAGGGAGAACATACAGATTAGATATTAGAAAAAAACTTTTTGCCAGTGAGGGTGATCAGTAAGTGGAACAGGCTACCACGAGAGGCGGTGAGTTCCCTTTCAATGGTAGTGTTCAAACAGAGGCTGGACAGATATCTGACTAAGATGGTTTAGTGAATCCTGCGCTGCATTGAGCAGGAGGTTTGACATGATGACCCTTCAAGTCCCTTCTAACTTTAACATTCTATAACTCTATGATTATAAGTTTAGCAGAATAGACATTAGTGTGATTATTGACACGTGTGTCTCAACTCCAGACAGGCATAGTGGAAGTAGAGGTAGTACCACAGAGGTTACAATGAATGGAGGAGAACTGATAGAAGGGTTTGTAATGTGACAAAACTAAACTCTGCTATACTGCCTCTCCTCCTATAAGGACTGCTAAGAGATGAAAGCTCAAAGGTGTTAGTAATCACACTTACATCTGTTGATAACAACTCGTAATAGATTTGCAGCAATATTTCACATAGAAGTAGCCTGTTCTCAGCTATGGTAAGGCATGTTTTTCTTTTCATCCAGTATCACTGTCTGCTTATGATTGGACAAGATCATACAGGGAGAATAAAAACATCCCCAAGTAAAAATCCGATGATGCCCATTTGGACTTAAGTTGAACTCATTAGTTATCAAATACTTTCATTGCTAACATCGCTGCAACAGTGAGGCTAAATTAAAAAAAAAAAAAACATTTTAGCTGCTCTGCATTCACTATTATATTGTCCAGTTCAAAATGAAAAATTTGGTGAAAGGTGCTCTTTAACCCCTTTACCCCCAAGGGTGGTTTGCACGTTAATGACCAGGCCAATTTTTACAATTCTGACCACTGTCCCTTTATGAGGTTATAACTCCGAAACGCTTCAACGGATCTTAGCGATTCTGAGATTGTTTTCTTGTAACATATTGTACTTCATGATAGTGCTAAAATTTCTTCGATATAACTTGCGTCTATTTGTGAAAAAAATGGAAATTTGGCGAAAATTTTGAAAATTTCACAATTTTCCAACTTTGAATTTTTATTCTGTTAAACCAGAGAGTTATGTGACACAATATAGTTAATAAATAACATTTCCCACATGTCTACTTTACATCAGCACAATTTTTGAAACAAACTTTTTTTTTTCAAGGAAGTTATAAGGGTTAAAATTTGACCAGCAATTTCTCATTTTTACAACCAAATTTACAAAACCATTTTTTTTAGGGACCACCTCACATTTGAAGTCATTTTGAAGGGTCTATATGGCAGAAAATACCCAAAAGCGACACCATTCTAAAAACTGCACCCCTCAAGGTGCTCAAAACCACATTCAAGAAGTTTATTAACCCTTCAGGTGATTCACAGCAGCAGAAGCAACATGGAAGGAAAAAATTAACATTTTACTTTTTAGTCACAAAAATGATCTTTCAGCAATAATCTTTTTAATTTCCCAAGGGTAAAAAGAGAAAATGGACCTCAAAAGTTGTTGTCCAATTTATCCTGAGTACGCTGATACCCCACATGTGAGGGGGAACCACTTTTTGGGCGCATGGCAGGGCTCAGAAGGAAAGGAGCGCCGTTTGACTTTTTCAAGCTAAATTTGGCTGGAATTGAGATCGGACGCCATGTCGCGTTTGGCGACCCCCTGATGTGCCTAAACAGTGGAAACCCCCCACAAGTGACCCTATTTTGGAAACTAGACCCCCTAAGGAACTTATCTAGATGTGTGATGAGCACTTTTATCCCCCAAGTGCTTCACGAAAGTTTATAACGCCCGGGCGTGAAAAAAAAAAATCCTATTTTTTCCACAAACATGATCGTTTAGTCCCCAATTTTTTATTTTCTCAAGGGTAAAAGGAGAAATTGGACCCCAAAAGTTGTTGTCCAATTTGTCCTGAGTACGCTGATACCCCATATGTGGGGGGGACCACTGTTTGGGCGCATGGCAGGGCTCAGAAGGAAAGGAGCGCCGTTTGACTTTTTCAAGCTAAATTTGGCTGGAATTGAGATCGGACGCCATGTCGCGTTTGGCGACCCCCTGATGTGCCTAAGCAGTGGAAACCTCCCACAAATGACCCCATTTTGGAAACTAGACCCCCTAAGGAACTTATCTAGATGTGTCATGAGCACTTTTATCCCCCAAGTGCTTCACGAAAGTTTATAACGCCCGGGCGTGAAAAAAAAAAATCCTATTTTTTCCACAAACATGATCGTTTAGTCCCCAATTTTTTATTTTCTCAAGGGTAAAAGGAGAAATTGGACCCCAAAAGTTGTTGTCCAATTTGTCCTGAGTACGCTGATACCCCATATGTGGGGGGGGACCACTGTTTGGGCGCATGGCAGGGCTCAGAAGGAAAGGAGCGCCGTTTGACTTTTTCAAGCTAAATTTGGCTGGAATTGAGATCGGACGCCATGTCGCGTTTGGCGACCCCCTGATGTGCCTAAACAGTGGAAACCCCCCACAAATGACCCCATTTTGGAAACTAGACCCCCTAAGGAACTTATCTAGATGTGTCATGAGCACTTTTATCCCCCAAGTGCTTCACGAAAGTTTATAACGCCCGGGCGTGAAAAAAAAAAAATTCCTATTTTTTCCACAAACATGATCGTTTAGTCCCCAATTTTTTATTTTCTCAAGGGTAAAAGGAGAAATTGGACCCCAAAAGTTGTTGTCCAATTTGTCCTGAGTACGCTGATACCCCATATGTGGGGGGGGACCACTGTTTGGGCGCATGGCAGGGCTCAGAAGGAAAGGAGCGCCGTTTGACTTTTTCAAGCTAAATTTGGCTGGAATTGAGATCGGACGCCATGTCGCGTTTGGCGACCCCCTGATGTGCCTAAACAGTGGAAACCCCCCACAAATGACCCCATTTTGGAAACTAGACCCCCTAAGGAACTTATCTAGATGTGTCATGAGCACTTTTATCCCCCAAGTGCTTCACGAAAGTTAATAACGCCCGGGCGTGAAAAAAAAAATTCCTATTTTTTCCACAAACATGATCGTTTAGTCCCCAATTTTTTATTTTCTCAAGGGTAAAAGGAGAAATTGGACCCCAAAAGTTATTGTCCAATTTGTCCTGAGTACGCTGATACCCCATATGTGGGGGGGGACCACTGTTTGGGCGCATGGCAGGGCTCAGAAGGAAAGGAGCGCCGTTTGACTTTTTCAAGCTAAATTTGGCTGGAATTGAGATCGGACGCCATGTCGCGTTTGGCGACCCCCTGATGTGCCTAAACAGTGGAAACCCCCCACAAATGACCCCATTTTGGAAACTAGACCCCCTAAGGAACTTATCTAGATGTGTCATGAGCACTTTTATCCCCCAAGTGCTTCACGAAAGTTTATAACGCCCGGGCGTGAAAAAAAAAATTCCTATTTTTTCCACAAACATGATCGTTTAGTCCCCAATTTTTTATTTTCTCAAGGGTAAAAGGAGAAATTGGACCCCAAAAGTTGTTGTCCAATTTGTCCTGAGTACGCTGATACCCCATATGTGGGGGGGGGACCACTGTTTGGGCGCATGGCAGGGCTCAGAAGGAAAGGAGCGCCGTTTGACTTTTTCAAGCTAACTTTGGCTGGAATTGAGATCGGACGCCATGTCGCGTTTGGCGACGCCCTGATGTGCCTAAACAGTGGAAACCCCCCACAAGTGACCCCATTTTGGAAACTAGACCCCCTAAGGAACTTATCTAGATGTGTCATGAGCACTTTTATCCCCCAAGTGCTTCACGAAAGTTTATAACGCCCGGGCGTGAAAAAAAAAATTCCTATTTTTTTCCACAAACATGATCGTTTAGTCCCCAATTTTTTATTTTCTCAAGGGTAAAAGGAGAAATTGGACCCCAAAAGTTGTTGTCCAATTTGTCCTGAGTACGCTGATACCCCATATTTGGGGGGAACCACTGTTTGGGCGCATGGCAGGGCTCAGAAGGAAAGGAGCGCCGTTTGACTTTTTCAAGCTAACTTTGGCTGGAATTGAGATCGGACGCCATGTCGCGTTTGGAGAGCCCATGATGTGCCTAAACAGTGGAAACCCCCCACAAGTGACCCCATTTTGGAAACTAGACCCTCTAAGGAACTTATCTAGTTGTGTGGTGAGAATTTTGAACCCCCACGTGCTTCACTAAAGTATATAATGCCCAGGCGTGAAAATAAAAAATCCTATTTTTTCCTACAAAAATGATATTTTAGTCCCCAATTTTTAATTTTCCCAAGGGTACCAGGAGAAATTGGACCCCAAAAGTTGTTGTCCAATTTTTCCTGAGTACGCTGATACCCCATATGTGGGGAGGAACTACTGTTTGGGCACACGTTGGGGCTCGAAAGGGAAGTAGTGACGTTTTGGAATGCAGACTTTGATGGAATGTTCTGCTGGCATCATGTTCCATTTGCAGAGCCCCTGATGTGACTAAACAGTAGAAACCCCCCACAAGTGACCCCATTTTGGAAACTGTACCCCCTAAGGAACTTATCTAGTTGTGTGGTGAGAATTTTGAACCCCCACGTGCTTCACTAAAGTTTATAATGCCCAGGCGTGAAAATAAAAAATCCTATTTTTTCCCACAAAAATGATATTTTAGTCGCCAATTTTTAATTTTCCCAAGGGTACCAGGAGAAATTGGACCCCAAAAGTTGTTGTCCAATTTGTCCTGAGTACGCTGATACCCCATATGTGGGGAGGAACTACTGTTTGGGCACACGTTGGGGCTCGAAAGGGAAGTAGTGACGTTTTGGAATGCAGACTTTGATGGAATGTTCTGCTGGCATCATGTTCCATTTGCAGAGCCCCTGATGTGACTAAACAGTAGAAACCCCCCACAAGTGACCCCATTTTGGAAACTGTACCCCCTAAGGAACTTATCTAGGTGTTTGGTGAGAAATTTGAACCCCCACGTGCTTCACTAAAGTTTATAATGCCCAGGCGTGAAAATAAAAAATCCTATTTTTTCCTACAAAAATGATATTTTAGTCCCCAATTTTTAATTTTCCCAAGGGTACCAGGAGAAATTGGACCCCAAAAGTTGTTGTCCAAATTGTCCTGATTACGCTGGTACGCCATATGTGGGAAAAAACTGTTTAGGCACACGTTGGGGCTCGAAAGGGAAGTTGTGACGTTTTGGAATGCAGAAATTGTCTGCGGTCGTCATGTTCCGTTTGCAGAGCCCCTGATGTGCCTAAACAGTAAAAAAAACCCACAAGTGACATCATTTTGGAACCTAGACCCCCCCCAAGGAACTTATCTAGATGTGCCCCCTTTTTGGAACTAATGTACGCTTTCTTGTAAAGTAAATTAGTAGTGCATGGAGGTGTGGTACAATCTGAAGCAATCCTTCATACACAGGCCAGGTTTTTCGGGGCAGGTGTCGCATTGATAAATGGTGTCCTTGCGTATTCCCCTTTTGTAACACACTCGGCACCTTTTTTGCGGCTTACCTTTTCTGCCGGTTGGCGGGACCACCCCCGGAAAATGCTGGCCTGGTACGATACGAGCACCTTCAGTTCCGGAAGTACTGGGGCCCTCTCCTTCCGGAGTACCAAATATCAGGGCCTTAACCACTACCTCCTGGAACTGAAGGTACGACGTATCGGTGTGGCGTGCACATCGTAACAGCAGGAAAGCGTTGAGCATTGCCATTTGTACGATGTGGACGGCCAACTTTTTGTACCACACCTTGGCCTTTCTCAAAGCACTGTATGGTTGGAGGAGTTGATCAGAGAGATCAACCCCCCCCATGCTTTTGTTGTAGCCCAGTACACAGTCCGGTTTGCAGACCTGTGTAGAGGTACCCCGTACAGTGCTGAGGGCTCTGCCATCACCATGTATGGTGGTCAAGAGAAGGACATCCCTCTTGTCCTTGTACTTGACCACCAGCAGGTGGTCGCTACATTGGGCCTTGCTCTCACCTTTTCTGAGCATCTGCCGAAGTAGCGTCTTTGGGAGGCCTCTCTGATTTTTGCGCACAGTACCGCAGGCTGCGGTACCTCGCGCAGAGAGGGATTTGTAGAGTGGGATGCTGGTATAAAAGTTATCAGTATAGAGGTGATAACCTTTATCCAGCAGTGGGTGCACCAAATCCCACACGATCTTCCCACTCACTCCCAGGACAGGAGGACACTCAGGGGGTTCAATCCTGCTGTCCTTCCCTTCATACACTCTAAACCTGTGGATGTACCCTGAGGCACTCTCACACAGCTTGTAGAGTTTGATTCCGTACCTGGCCCTTTTGTTGGGCAGGTATTGACGGAATCCGAGCCGCCCCTTAAAATGGACCAAGGACTCATCCACGCAGATGTCCCTTTTGGGCACGTACACTTCAGAAAACTTTTTGTTGAAGTGTTCGATGACCGGCCGAACTTTGAACAGACGGTCAAAGTTGGGGTCATCTCGTGCGGGACACTGTGCATTATCGGAATAATGCAGGAATTTATGGATGGCCTCAAAACGTCTCCGAACCATGGCCATTCGGAATACTGGAGTGTTATATAAAACATCTACACTCCAATATTGCCGCATTTCTGGCTTCTTCACGATCCCCATGTGGAGGACCAGGCCCCAAAACTGCATCATTTCAACTGCGTCTACAGGAGACCAGTTGGAAAATGATGTACCGGGGTTTTGCTCCAAAAATTGACGAGCATACAAATTAGTTTGCTCCACCATGAGGTTAATAAAATCCTCAGAGAAAAAGACTTTGAAAAAGTCTGTTTCTGTGAGGCCCGTGGTGTCAAACTTGATTCCTGATTCTGCCACAAAATCAGGAATCAGTGGCTCGTAATTTTCGGGGGGCGAGGTCCATGTGGGTTCCGCAGTGGGGAGCGCTGGTTCAGGAGTGGTGGGGGCTGCCTCATCTTCTGTCCTGGGGCGTCTGCGTGGTGGTTCCGCAGGACCCGAGGAGGAAGAGGAGGAGGAAGAGGATGAAGAATCAGAAAAGTGAAGAAAAGTGGGATCCTCTCCCTCGCTATCAGTGTCGGAGGCAAGGAAAGCATATGCCTCCTCCAATGAATAGCGCTGTTGGGACGAACGGGACGAGCGGGACATTTTTGTGTGAATATGGTGATTGGGTGCACTTTATTGATAACTGTATGTGTATGTGTGGGGGGATAGTGATTTGTGCAAACTTATCTGAAAAGAAAATGCTAAAAGGAGAAGAAAAACCTGTAAAAAAAAAAAAAAAGGCAGGCACAAACTCTGATAAGAGAACTGCGTCACTTATCAAAGTTTGGCGGCTGCGGGATGTGTGTACGGAGGTTGCGCAAAAAGGCTGAAGGGAAAAAAGCGAGCGCGAGAGTTGATCGGTGAACTGCGTCACCAATCAACGCTCGGCGGCTGTTAAATGGGCGCACGGAAGGAGGTGCAAAGGGGGGTAAAAAGAGGGGGAAGGGAGATGGGGTGGAAGTGGGGATTGGGCAGGGATCAGTGATCAAAACGTACGGTTGTAGTCAGGTGGCGCAAAAGGGGGGTGAAAAAAAAAAAAAGGAAAACGGCAGGCACAAACTCTGATAAGTGAACTGCGTCACTTATCAAACTTTGGCGGCTGCGGAATGTGTGTACGGAGTTGGCGCAACGGGGGTGAGGGAAAAAAAGCGAGCGCGAGCGTTGATCGGTGAACTGCGTCACCAATCAACGTTCGGCGGCTGTTAAATGGGCGCACGGAAGGAGGTGCAAAGGGGGGTAAAAAGAGGGGGAAGGGAGATGGGGGTGGAAGTGGGGATTGGGAAGGGATCAGTGATCAAAACGTACGGTTGTAGTCAGGTGGCGCAAAAGGGGGGTGAAAAAAAAAAAAGGAAAATGGCAGGCACAAACTCTGATAAGTGACCTGCGTCACTTATCAAACTTTGGCGGCTGCGGAATGTGTGTACGGAGTTGGCGCAACGGGGGTGAGGGAAAAAAAGCGAGCGCGAGCGTTGATCGGTGAACTGCGTCACCAATCAACGTTCGGCGGCTGTTAAATGGGCGCACGGAAGGAGGTGCAAAGGGGGGTAAAAAGAGGGGGAAGGGAGATGGGGGTGGAAGTGGGGATTGGGCAGGGATCAGTGATCAAAACGTACGGTTGTAGTCAGGTGGCGCAAAAGGGGGGTGAAAAAAAAAAAAAGGAAAACGGCAGGCACAAACTCTGATAAGTGAACTGCGTCACTTATCAAACTTTGGCGGCTGCGGAATGTGTGTACGGAGTTGGCGCAACGGGGGTGAGGGAAAAAAAGCGAGCGCGAGCGTTGATCGGTGAACTGCGTCACCAATCAACGTTCGGCGGCTGTTAAATGGGCACACGGAAGGAGGTGCAAAGGGGGGTAAAAAGAGGGGGAAGGGAGATGGGGGTGGAAGTGGGGATTGGGCAGGGATCAGTGATCAAAACGTACGGTTGTAGTCAGGTGGCGCAAAAGGGGGGTGAAAAAAAAAAAAAGGAAAACGGCAGGCACAAACTCTGATAAGTGAACTGCGTCACTTATCAAACTTTGGCGGCTGCGGAATGTGTGTACGGAGTTGGCGCAACGGGGGTGAGGGAAAAAAAGCGAGCGCGAGCGTTGATCGGTGAACTGCGTCACCAATCAACGTTCGGCGGCTGTTAAATGGGCGCACGGAAGGAGGTGCAAAGGGGGGTAAAAAGAGGGGGAAGGGAGATGGGGGTGGAAGTGGGGATTGGGCAGGGATCAGTGATCAAAACATACGGTTGTAGTCAGGTGGCGCAAAAGGGGGGTGAAAAAAAAAAAAAGGAAAACGGCAGGCACAAACTCTGATAAGTGAACTGCGTCACTTATCAAACTTTGGCGGCTGCGGAATGTGTGTACGGAGTTGGCGCAACGGGGGTGAGGGAAAAAAAGCGAGCGCGAGCGTTGATCGGTGAACTACGTCACCAATCAACGTTCGGCGGCTGTTAAATGGGCGCACGGAAGGAGGTGCAAAGGGGGGTAAAAAGAGGGGGAAGGGAGATGGGGGTGGAAGTGGGGATTGGGCAGGGATCAGTGATCAAAACGTACGGTTGTAGTCAGGTGGCGCAAAAGGGGGGTGAAAAAAAAAAAAAGGAAAACGGCAGGCACAAACTCTGATAAGTGAACTGCGTCACTTATCAAACTTTGGCGGCTGCGGAATGTGTGTACGGAGTTGGCGCAATGGGGGTGAGGGAAAAAAAGCGAGCGCGAGCGTTGATCGGTGAACTGCGTCACCAATCAACGTTCGGCGGCTGTTAAATGGGCGCACGGAAGGAGGTGCAAAGGGGGGTAAAAAGAGGGGGAAGGGAGATGGGGGTGGAAGTGGGGATTGGGCAGGGATCAGTGATCAAAACGTACGGTTGTAGTCAGGTGGCGCAAAAGGGGGGTGAAAAAAAAAAAAGGAAAACGACAGGCACAAACTCTGATAAGTGAACTGCGTCACTTATCAAACTTTGGCGGCTGCGGAATGTGTGTACGGAGTTGGCGCAACGGGGGCGAGGGAAAAAAAGCGAGCGCGAGCGTTGATCGGTGAACTGCGTCACCAATCAACGCTCGGCGGCTACTAAATGTGCGCACGGAGGCGGCACAAATGGGGGTGGAGGGGGTAAAAAGAGGGGGAAGGGGGGATTGGGGTGGATGAACGGGGATTGGGGTGGATGAACGGGGATTGGGGTGGATGAACGGGGATTGGGCAGGGATCAGGGATAAAACTTACGTTTAGTTGTCTTCTTTCTTTAGCAGGGATTGTGGTGCTACAGGCTGCTGTGGCACCACAATACCCAGCACGGCAGGGAGATCCAGGCACAAAATCCAGCAGGGAGATCCAGCAGTATGACCGCTCTGTAGGAATCCTCAGCTAGAATGAGGACCCTGCAGAGGGTCATACACAGGTCAGGCAGGTGACACAGACAGGTCACAGAGCGGTCATGCTGCTGCTGTGACCTGTCATTGGTGGGATCGACCATAACATCGATCCCACCAATCAGAGCTTTCCTGGTGACCTGGCTGTGACCTGCCTAGGATCGGATCTGTTCGCGCCATCCTAGGCAGGTCACAGCCAGGTCACCTGCAGGGCACAGAGCGGTCACAGCGTGATCGCCGCTGCGCCCTGTGATTGGCGCGATCGACGATGACATCGATCGCGCCAATCGGCTCCTGCAGGCCCTGCTGGGCCTGCACTGTGTCCTATCCTAGGATCGGTGCTATTAGAGCACCGATCCACGCAGGTTCCGGCAGGGCACAGCGCGGTAATACCGCGCGGTGCCCTGCGATTGGCGCGATCGATGCGATCGGCGATCGCGCCAATCCGGGGTGTTCTTGCCGGTGCCTGGCGTTGCCAGGCACCGGACCTAGGATCGAGTACATCGGTACTCGATCCTAGCCTGTGACCTCATTGTTTCAGCCGCTCCGATTGGCTGAAACAATGAGAATGGCTGTGATTGGCTGTTCAGAATTGAACAGCCAATCACAGCGATCGAGAGGGCGGGTGGGCGGCGACAATGCCCTGGATGCCGAGGCCATCTCCCCCCAGGTGAGATGGCGTCAGAATTTTAATGCGATCACCGCGACTTAAGTCGCGGTATCGCATTAAAGGGCAGGACGTACTATCCCGTCAAGGGTCAGATAGGCCCAGGGCACCTCGACGGGATAGTACGTCCAAGGTCACAGAGGGGTTAAAGAGTTATTCCCAAAACCACAATGTGGGTCTTACAATAATATACACGTATTTATTCATCTGAGCCAATATCTCTAAATCTCCAGGTCCAGATGGCATACACCCTGGAGTACAAAGAGAACTAAGTAATGTAAAAGACAAACCATTATTTCTTATATTTAGGGACATTATAGCGACGGGGTCTGTTCCACAGGATTGGTGCATAGCAAATATGGTACCAATATTCAAAAAAAAGCTCTAAAAGTGATCCTGGAAATTGTAGGCCAGTAAGTCTAACCTCTATTGTTGGTAAAATATTTGAAGGGTTTCTGAGGGATGTTATTCTGGATTATCTCAATGAGAATAACTGTTTAACTCCATATCAGCATGGGTTTATGAGAAATCGCTCCTGTCAAACCAATCAGTTTTTATGAAGAGGTAAGCTATAGACTGGACCAAGGTGAGTCATTGTATGTGGCATATCTTGATTTTTCCAAAGCGTTTGATACCGTGCCACACAAGAGGTTGGTACACAAAATGAGGATGCTTGGTCTGGGGGAAAATGTGTGTCAATGGGTAAGTAACTGGCTTAGTGATAGAAAGCAGAGCGTGGATATAAATGGAATATTCTCTAACTGGGTAGCTGTGACCAGGGGGTACCGCAGGGGTCGGTGTTGGGACCTAATCTCTTCAACATATTTATTAAGGATCTGGTAGTTTACACAGTAAAATATCAATATTTGCAGATGATACAAAACTATGTAAAGCAGTCAATACAAGAGAAGATAGTATTCTGCTACAGATGGATCTGGATAAGTTGGAAACTTGGGCCGAGAGATGGCAGATGCAATTTAACAATGATAAATGTAAGGTTATACACATGGGAAGAAGAAATCAATATCACCATTACACACTGAACGGGAAATCACTGAGTAAATCTGACATGGAGAAGGACTTGGGGATCCTAGTTAATAATAAACCTACCCGGAGCAGCCAGTGCCAAGGCAAACAGGATCATGGGGTGCATTAAAGGAGGTCTGGATACACAAGATGAGGGCATTATACTGCCTCTGTACAAATCCCTGGTTAGACCGCACATGGAGTACTGTGTACAGTTTTGGACTTCGGTGCTCAGGAGGGATATAATGGAACTAGAGTGAGTACAAAGGAGGGCAACAAAATTAATAAAGGGGATGGGGGAACTACAATACCCAGAGAGATTAGCAAAATTAGGATTATTTAGTCTAGAAAAAAGATGACTGAGGGGCGATCCAGTAACCATGTATAAGTATATAAGGGGACAATGCAAGTATCTGTTTATACCAAGGAAGGTGACAGTCACTAGGTGGCATTCTCTGCATCTGGAGGAGAGAAGGTTTTTCCACCAACATAGAAGAGGATGCTTTACTGTTAGGGCAGTGAGAATCTGGAATTCCTTGCCTGAGGAGGTGGTGATGGCGAACTCAGTTGAGGGGTTCAAGAGAGGCCTGGATGTCTTCCTGGAGCGTAACAATATTGTATCTTACAGTTATTAGGTTCTTTAGAAGGACGTAGATCTGGGGATTTATTCTGACAGAATATAGGCTGAACTGGATGGACAAATATCTTTTTTCGGCCTTGCTAACTATGTTAACTTATAAATCTGCCCCGTTTTGCAGATATCACACCATCCTGACTCTAAAAAATGCCCCTTCAGGCTCTACTTACCCTCCCATTACCACTGGAACTGTTCTGCTCTACCAGTGTTCCAGGTCATCATGTACAGTGCAGTAAAGGTACCTTCACACTGAACAACTTAACAACGATATCGCTTGCGATCCGTGACGTTGCAGCGTCCTGGATAGCGATATCGTTGTGTTTGACACGCAGCAGCGATCTGGATCCTGCTGTGACATCGTTGGTCGGAGCAGAAAGGCCAGAACTTTATTTCGTCGCTGGATCTCCCGCAGACATCGCTGAATCGGCGTGTGTGACGCCGATTCAGTGATGTCTTCACTGGTAACCAGGGTAAACATCGGGTTACTAAGCGCAGGGCCGCACTTAGTAACCGGATGTTTACCCTGGTTACCATTGTAAATGTAAAAAAAACCAAACAGTACATACTTACATTCCGGTGTCTGTCCCCTCGCCGTCAGCTTCCCGCACTGACTGTGAGCACCGGCCGGCCGTAAAGCACAGCGGTGACGTCACCACTCTGCTTTAGGGCCGGCCGGCGCTGACACAGTGAATGTAAGTATGTACTGTTTTTTTACATTTACAATGGTAACCAGGGTAAACATCGGGTTACTAGGCGCGGCCCTGTGCTTAGTAACCCGATGTTTACCCTGGTTACCCAGGGACTTCGGCATCGTTGGTCGCTGGAGAGCTGTCTGTGTCACAGCTCTCCAGCGACCACACAGTGACGAAACAGCGATGCTGCAGCGATCGGCATAGTTGCCTATATTGCCGCAGCATCGCTTAATGTGACGGTACCTTTACTCTCAGCTAGCTACCTGTGAGGTATGATATTATCTTCTGCCATCTAAACCAGTATAGCTCTGCCTGTGTGATATTACATAATTGTTAGTTGGTTTCTTACAGCTCAACTCTCCTGCACTCCACCACAAAGGAGCTTGTAATACCTAGATATAAGACACAAACTGCACTGTGTTTTTTTCCGGCAATAGACAGCTCAGTGATGTGAACATAACATAGTAACATAGTAACATAGTTAGTAAGGCCGAAAAAAGACATTTGTCCATCCAGTTCAGCCTATATTCCATCATAATAAATCCTCAGATCTACGTCCTTCTACAGAACCTAATTGTATGATACAATATTGTTCTGCTCCAGGAAGACATCCAGGCCTCTCTTGAACCCCTCGACTGAGTTCGCCATCACCACCTCCTCAGGCAAGCAATTCCAGATTCTCACTGCCCTAACAGTAAAGAATCCTCTTCTATGTTGGTGGAAAAACCTTCTCTCCTCCAGACGCAAAGAATGCCCCCTTGTGCCCGTCACCTTCCTTGGTATAAACAGATCCTCAGCGAGATATTTGTATTGTCCCCTTATATACTTATACATGGTTATTAGATCGCCCCTCAGTCGTCTTTTTTCTAGACTAAATAATCCTAATTTCGCTAATCTATCTGGGTATTGTAGTTCTCCCATCCCCTTTATTAATTTTGTTGCCCTCCTTTGTACTCTCTCTAGTTCCATTATATCCTTCCTGAGCACCGGTGCCCAAAACTGGACACAGTACTCCATGTGCGGTCTAACTAGGGATTTGTACAGAGGCAGTATAATGCTCTCATCATGTGTATCCAGACCTCTTTTAATGCACCCCATGATCCTGTTTGCTTTGGCAGCTGCTGCCTGGCACTGGCTGCTCCAGGTAAGTTTATTATTAACTAGGATTCCCAAGTCCTTCTCCCTGTCAGATTTACCCAGTGGTTTCCCGTTCAGTGTGTAATGGTGATATTGATTCCTTCTTCCCATGTGTATAACCTTACATTTATCATTGTTAAACCTCATCTGCCACCTTTCAGCCCAAGTTTCCAACTTATCCAGATCCATCTGTAGCAGAATACTATCTTCTCTTGTATTAACTGCTTTACATAGTTTTGTATCATCTGCAAATATCGATATTTTACTGTGTAAACCTTCTACCAGATCATTAATGAATATGTTGAAGAGAACAGGTCCCAATACTGACCCCTGCGGTACCCCACTGGTCACAGCGACCCAGTTAGAGACTATACCATTTATAACCACCCTCTGCTTTCTATCACTAAGCCAGTTACTAACCCATTTACACACATTTTCCCCCAGACCAAGCATTCTCATTTTGTGTACCAACCTCTTGTGCGGCACGGTATCAAACGCTTTGGAAAAATCTAGATATACCATGTCCAATGACTCACCGTGGTCCAGCCTATAGCTTACCTCTTCATAAAAACTGATTAGATTGGTTTGACAAGAGCGATTTCTCATAAACCCATGCTGATATGGAGATAAACAGTTATTCTCATTGAGATAATCCAGAATAACATCCCTCAGAAACCCTTCAAATATTTTACCAACAATAGAGGTTAGACTTACTGGCCTATAATTTCCAGGTTCACTTTTAGAGCCCTTTTTGAATATTGGCATAAGGCTATTTTATTGATGCATAAGGAACACAATAATCATCTGTCATATGCATCAACAAAACAGCATTTGCAGCTTCACATCCCTGATCTGTCAGCAGCAGGCAACAAACACATCCACGCTTATGCCTAGTTATTACAAGCTCTGTTGTGGAGAAGTGCAGGACACTCGAGCTCAACTATAAACCAGCTAACAATTATGTAAAAACACAGCTGTACTCATGCAGATGGCAGAAGATAAACTCAGGCATGCAGGATCATGAACAGGAGCAGAGAGTGGACAGAAGCAAAAGGAGAATTCTACACTTAGATTAGCTGGTGATGATGCTAGCTCAGACAGGTGGGGCTAGTCATGAACACATGGAGGAGTAAGAGGTCTTCTGCACTGAGAAGGAGCAAAGTACAACTGGGAAATGTAGATTTAACACTTTGTGAAGTTGAGTGCACACAGGGTTAGGTAGCGATCAAAAAAAATCCAAAATGTCTCTTCTCTAGTGCCATCTATTGGAAGTAGCAATCCTAAAAGTCAATGTTGACACTGTAACGAGCCTTGTCACATGACTTAGGATAAAAGCCAAACCAGAATCTCAATTTGCAGACATTGTGTTTCGGGGTACTGCCCCTCGTCAGTGCAAAGTGTGAGATCTGGTTTGGCTGAGTTAGAGGCATCTGGCCGAGATATGAGACTTAAACTGTTTTGTGCTTAGTGTATATGAATAACGATTATGCATTTACTGTGCTTTGTGAAAAATAATGTGAATATGGAAATTACCCTTTAAATACCTCAGCCTTCTGATGACCTTGACACTTTGTTCACAGCAAAGCTGACAAATGAATAACTGCAAACAGGAAATATCAGTCTATAATGTGTAAGCATACAAACATAAACTGGTGATTGTGAACAATACGTTTTGTCATTTTTTTCAGGAATACTTACAAAAATGCAACAAGGTTTACAACATATTATAAAAACATGCAATATTTCATTTTTTGATAACAGAATGCATTTAAAGTCCCATTATATATATTATATGCAAATTGCCTCTTCTGAGAAAAAGAGGACTTAAACTCTATAGCGCCACCTGTTGGAAGTAGCGATCCTACAAGTCACAATCAACCCTTTAACGAGTAGTGCAAGATGACTTAGGATAAAAGCCAAATCAATATCTCAATTCGCAGACACGGTGTTTCGGGCTGTTGGCCCTCGTCAGTGCAAAGCATGAGAACTGATTTGGCTAGTGGGCAGCACGGTGGCGCAGTGGTTAGCACAGCAGCCTTGCAGCGCTGGGGTCCTGGGTTCTAATCCCACTCAGGACAACATCTGCAAAGAGTTTGTATGTTCTCTCCGTGTTTGCGTGGGTTTCCTCCGGGCACTCCGGTTTCCTCCCACATTCCAAAGACATACTGATAGGGATTCTAGATTGTGAGCCCCATCAGGGACAGCGATGATAATGTGTGCAAAACTGTAAAGCGCTGCGGAATATGTTAGCGCTATATAAAAAAAAAAATAATAATAGGTGAGAGGCTCTGGACTGGGGTCTAAGGGGTATCGTTTCTCCTTATGGAGAGTGACATACCATCTCTGGCTTGTCAAGGTAAGGAGGCTTATTCGCCATGCAATGCTCCTCTGGGATATATAATATGCAAATTGCCTCTTCTGAGAAAAAGAGGACTTAAACTCTATAGAACCACCTGTTGGAAGTAACGATCCTACAAGTCACAATCAACCCTTTAACGAGTCGTGCAATATTACCTTGACAAGCCAGAGATGGTATGTCACTCTCCATAAGGAGAAATGATACCTCTTAGACCCCATGATATATTTACTAATTGTTTGCTGTTATAAACACACTAACATGCCCCAACAAAGTTATAGTATAGTAGTTTGGCAATTCTATCTTATCACACTCATTAATAACTAACTGCTTATAAGTTCATTTAGAAATTGCATTCCTAGATCACAATGTGAGACATCATATAGATACTAAATGTGGCTTATAGTTTTACCTATTTTTCCAGGAAGTATTGCATACTATTGACCTCCTGCTATCCAGGCAGTGCTTACAAAATGTCATAATTGTCTGTATAATTGCTCTTTATGAAAACTGATTCATAGTCTAAAAGGTCTTTTGCAAAACAACAGTTCTAAGTTCTAGCCATTTGTATCTAACAACCATCTAAACCGATGAAAACAAATCACTCGAAGCTAAATATGTCATTATCAGGGGTAAATTACAAAAGGGATTAGGAAAACATCTATTTTAAGTGTTCCCGTCATAAGCCAAACAGTAACGTACTACAATAGAGAATCTTTTGATCAAAGTATGCTCCTTCAGTGATAATTATCATTGAGAGAGACAACCCTGGGTGCCATAGTGGGCTATTTCCCCTGCAGATATTAACTTTATGTAATAGATGATTATCATCAGCATCAAACAGCAGATGGCCTCTGTGGGGTTTAGATGATCACTCTTCATCCTCTCACTGTGGGATACTTATATTGTTATGTCTGCTAGTTAATTATTATTTTTTTTATCTGAATACTTTTATAGTTTTACAATTACGTTGTGTATACACTTAGTTTACTTTCTTCAAAAGCACCTGAAGGTTGATATTTTTGCAAAATGTTGCTATTTTGCTATACAGTATGTCAGAGAAGCACCATTAACCCCTTACCACTTCATCTATCTATATAATTGTCTAAGGTCCACTTCCGTCTGTCTATCTGTCACGGAAATCCCGCAGGCCGCGACCAATCAGCAACGGGCACAGTCCAGCCGTGAATTGGCCCCTCCCTACTTCCCTGCAGTTAGTGCCCCCTCCAGTCAGCGGGAAAGGCCTGGGCTGGATCCGGGGGCTGCCGGAGGGTGAGTATATAATTATTTTTTATTTTAATTCTTTTTTTTAACAGGGATATGGTGAACACATTGCTATATACTGCGTGGGCTGTGTTATATACTACGTGGGCAGTGTTATATACTGCGTGGGCTGTGCTATATACCAAATCGGCTGTGCAATATAATATGTGGCTGTGCTATATACTACGTGGACTGTGCAATATTCTACATGGTTGTGCAATATACTACGTGGCTGTGCAATATACTACGTGGCTGTGCAATATACTACTTGGCTGTGCTATATACTACGTGGGACTACGTGGGCTGTGTTATATACTGCATGGGCTGTTATATACTATGTCGCTGTGCTATATACTACATGGGTTGTGCAATATACTACGTGGCTGTGCAATATACTACATGGCTGTGCAATATACTACGTGGCTGTGCAATATACTACGTGGGCTGTGCAATATACTACGTGGGCTGTGCTACATACTACGTGGGCTGTGCTACATACTACGTGACTGTGCAATATACTATGTGGGCTGTGTTATATACTACGTGGCTGTGTTATACACTACGTGGGCTGTGTTATACACTACGTGGGCTGTTATATACTGCGTGGGCTGTTATATACTACGTGAGCTGTGTTAAATACTACGTGGCTGTGTTATATGCTATGTGAGCTGCTATATACTGTGTGGCTGTGCTATATACTACGTGGCTGTGCTATGTACTACATGGCCGGCCGCGAACAATCAGCGATAGGCACACTCCAGCCATGAATTGGCGCAAGATTTGAACCTCGCTTTGCTAATTAGTCACGCCCGGCCAGCCGAATTCTGTGTATTCATTGTATTATTCTAAAATCTTCATAAATAAACTACATACATATTCTAGAATACCCGATGCGTTAGAATCGGGCCACCATCTAGTGATGTATATATTCCTCATGAACATCGGTAATATGTCATGAGGGTCTGATGGACAGTGACTGCATTATGATAGTGTAGCAACTCACTGGGGAAAATAGGTAACTCACTAAAAACTGTAACTGACCCTGTACAGACTAGAGATCATGACCCCGCAGTCCCTAGTGGCTCCTGCATAAGCTGAGATTCTCATAACCACAGATGATAGCAAATCGGACCTATGCTGCCTGAAGGGCCATTGAGCACTTCACGTTCCTCCTAAAGAAAAGGAGGGCAGAGCAGAGTGTAAATTACCTACAGAAGGGAAAGTTTTCTGAAATAGAAAGAAATCCCAGAATGAGTAAAACAAAACACCAAATACAAAATAAAGGATTGAATATGTACTGTTAGAGAATATGCTGCATACTTCCTAAAAAGATACAGAAGAAAGGTGCAACGTAAAGAACATAAATGGCAGAGAGATAAACCCTAGCTGGTCTTTCACTGACTGGCTTAAAGGGAACCTGTCACCCCGTTTTTTCAGATTGAGATAAAAATACTGTTAAATAGGTCCTGCGCCGTGCATTACAATAGTGTATGTAGTGTACCCTGATTCCCCACCTATGCTGCGAAATACATTACCAAAGTCGCCATTTTCGCCTGTCAATCAGGCTGGTCAGGTCGGGTGGGCGTGGTGACATCGCTCTTTTCTTCCCCAGCTTTCCGTTGGTGGCGTAGTGGTGTGCGCATGTCCAAGTGCCGAATCCACTGCGCGCACGTGAAGAAACAGCGCGCGATCTGCGCTATTACCCCTGTCATCGGTGGGGGCGGCCATCTTCCTGGGGCCCCGTGCAGCAGAGCACTCCATCTGCGCACGCGCAGCCCCAGGAAGATGGCCGCCCCCACCGATGACAGGGGTAATAGCGCAGATCGCGCGCTGTTTCTTCACGTGCGCGCAGTGGATTCGGCACTTGGACATGCGCACACCACTACGCCACCAACGGAAAGCTGGGGAAGAAACAGTGCCGTGACCACGCCCACCCGACCTGACCAGCCTGATTGACAGGCGAAAACGGCGACTTTGGTAATGTATTTCGCAGCATAGGTGGGGAATCAGGGTACACTACATACACTATTGTAACGCACAGCACAGGCCCTATTTAACAGTATTTTTATCTCAATCTGAAAAAACGGGGTGACAGGTTCCCTTTAAACTACAGCAGTATGGCTGGACATACAAATGAGACTATCACCAGCAGCAAATACCAGCAGGTGAAAAGTATAAAAGCCGTACCAAAAGGTGATAGGGCAGGCTACTGAGTAAATGAAAGTACCTGTTACCCTGAAAAGACTGAAGTAAGGATAACAAAAACTAAACACCCAGAAAAAAGTGTATCTGTTGTGGCTAGGAGTACAGAGAAGCCGAACCACAAAGCACGGGCTCAAGGGTTCGAACCCAGATGCATGACAGAATGTCATACTGATCAGGCAGGTGATGCTTTTGCACTTGTACTATCAACTGCAGGAGAGCTTGATTGCGTACATAGCCAAGTTCCTGCTAAAACTGATACCCACAGTTGAAATGACTTTTTGGGCTCCACAAAAGTAAACAGGGTCTGTCGGTGTAAACAGGCTATTAAAGGGAATCTGTCATCAGTTTCGCTTGCTACCTCATCTGAGAGCAGCATGCTGGGGCAAGGAGAACCTGAATCCAAGGATAATCACAAAGTGATTAATCCTTCAGCCTAAGTAAGCAACACCGCACAGCCGGATATGTGAAACATTGTTGAGTTCAGTATTTTAACCCCTATCTCATGCTGTCCTCGTATTATATAGTAAAAACCTGCTGACAGATTCTCCTTAAATGACTTCCAACCAGATGTCAGTAAACACATCTTTCAGGTAGACCTAGCCAGAGACAGTCTAAAAAAATGCCTTTCAGCCTAAGCCTGAAATAAAGAGGTATTGTAGTGCATTAAATGAGATCAAGCTCATTTAAGTCCCTTAGTGGGATTAAAATTAAAAATGAAAATAATCAAAAATGAAAAAATAATTGTAAAAAAATACTGTTTTCCCCTTAACCTTTTCTTTGGATAAAAAGACAAAGATATAAAAAAGCATATTTGTCTTGCCAAATTCACATTGAATGTCATGTTGTGTTACCTATACAGTGAAAGACATGAAAAATAAACTCTCAAATTACTGTTTTCACTTCTATGCTTTAAAAAAATGAATAAAAGACAAATAAATAATAATCATGTTTATCCCAAAATTGTACTAATAAATGCAGTACATCAGCTCATCCTGCAAAAAATCAAACCATCATGGAGCGTAATTTGATAATCCCACTACCACTCCAATCATTCTTAATGAGAGCGCCAGAGTTTGATGAGCGATGCGCTTTGCCTTTCTTCAGTGCTCCTATTAGAATGAATGGAGAGGCAGTGCGCATGATCAGCCTACTCCATTCATTTTGGGATCTTCAAAGCCCCAGTTTTCAGGATCAGAGGGGCCACAGCAGTTGAACCCCCAGTGATTGGAAAGTTATCGCTCATCTTATGGATAGATTATAACTTTCAAACTTGAACACTCCTTTAGAAGGTTAATAGATGTTATGTGGCACCTTATGTATATTCTACCCCTGACCATTACATTACACTAAAGCCTAATCACACAGACATTGGTCATCTTATTTTAACTTGGACTGTTAATAGTCAATGGCCCAAACTTACAATTATGGTACCTTCACACTAAACGATATCGCTAGCAATCCGTGACGTTGCAGCATCCTCGCTAGCGATATCGTTTAGTTTGACACACAGCAGCGATCAGAATCCTGCTGTGATGTCGTTGGTCGGGGCTAGAGGGCCAGACCTTTCTTTGGTCGCTGGCTCTCCCGCTGACATCGCTGGATCGGCGTGTGTGACACCGATTCAGCGATGTCTTCACTGGTAACCAGGGTAAACATCGGGTAACTAAGCGCAGGGCCGCGCTTAGTAACCCGATGTTTACCCTGGTTACCATCCTAAAAGTAAAAAAAACAAACACTACATACTTACCTAACGCTGTCTGTCCTCCAGCGCTGTGCTCTGCACTCCTCCTGTACTGGCTGTGAGCGTCGGTCAGCCGGAAAGCAGAGCGGTGACGTCACCGCTCTGCTTTCCGGCCGCTGTGCTCACACAGACAGTACAGGAGGAGTGCAGAGCACAGCGCTGGAGGACAGACAGCGTTAGGTAAGTATGTAGTGTTTGTTTTTTTTACTTTTAGGATGGTAACCAGGGTAAACATCGGGTTACTAAGCGCGGCCCTGCGCTTAGTTACCCGATGTTTACCCTGGTTACCTGCATCGTTGGTCGCTGGAGAGCGGTCTGTGTGACAGCTCTCCAGCGACCAAACAGCGACGCTGCAGCGATCCGGATCGTTGTCTGTATCGCTGCAGCGTCGCTTAATGTGAAGGAGCCTTCAGTCATATTTGCCAATTTTGGGATTAGGACTTGGTGATAGCAGCTGTTATTGACACCTAGCCCTAGGCTTAGCAATGAAAAGGTGGCTGCCCAACACCCTTATTACTAAGCTGTTAAGTTAACACAAACACACACACATTATCACCAGCCTATGTAGGAGTGGTAACAGAATGAAGGTACTTACAGCATCACTGCTGCCTGAGAAAGTTCTCATGCAGCGGTGACATAAGTGAGGGCAGGTGAGCAGATCAGCTGATGAACTTCAGTGAACTCTCTCACGGAAGCTTAGTGATACACTGCGGGAGCAATTATTGTACCTCCTGTCAGTGTATCGTCGGCGGCCAGGTAGAGCGGTCACATCTCCCGATGTGACTGTTCTACACGTGAGATCGCCATGGGACACTCAGGATTACGTGGACTACGGCAGACAGGTGAGCATATGTTCTTTTATTATTTTACTTTTTTTCTAGGAGACGAGGGCATCGGGGATTTGGTTTTAGGTGACTATAATGGATTTTTCTTTTATGTGAATATGTATGAAATTATTTAACTTTTTTTTTCAACTGTGAGCACAGGTGCTGGCAGATGAGACTACGTCTCCTGTCAGTGTCCCCTGCTGTCACTGTTATCAGTGACAGCAGATGTAGCCCGATGGGAGCAGTAGTCTTATCAGCCCACACCTGCTGACCTGCAGTAAGCTTTTTACCGCAGGTCACTGCTGTGGGTCACAGTCACAGCTGTGGGGTCACGCTGCATCTGATAGCATGACCCCGCAGCTCTCTGACCAACAGTCTTACTGGAGGTAGCATTACCGCTGATAAGAACTACCGTGCCGATGTTTCCCATGCTGACACACAGATGACAGCATGGGAAACATCATAGGAAGGCGGTAAAACATAAAACAAAAACTCAACAAACCCACAAACATTTTTATACCTGAGTTTTTGCTGCGGATCTGACTGAATCAATTGAAGTCAATGAGTGAAAAATGCTGCAAAAATGCAAAAAGAATTGACATGCTGCAGACAAAAACGCACTGCAAATACTTAAGGAAAATTACGGTACTAATCATGTGCACAACACTTCAGGATTGTCATTGAATTAGCTTGCAAAAGGATTCCATAGAGTTTTTGGTCCATTTACATGTGGAAAAATCGCTTCAAAAACACAAAAAAACGCACTGTGTGTACATAGCCTTAATCAAGACGTGGTGTTCAAGAGATTTGAGAGCTCTTTCTGGAGCTTTGAGTGGTCTCCCAGGTTTCTAAATACCTTCTGGAAATTCCTATAGAGTTGGCAAGTCCATTGACTTCAACTGATATTTGGGGGGACATATAAGTAACTATCAGACATGTCGATATGCTAAAAATGTTTGTAGTGGAACAATTCCTTAAAAAATGCAATCCTATACAGGTACATATGGAAAGGTAATAATGATATAGAGAACATGTCATTGGATAGTAGAATATTACTACTAGTACTAATGACTAATAATAAAAATAATATATGGTCCCTTCAGATACTTGGGTAATATATAAAATTGATCACTTAGTGTCTATTAATAAAGTGGATGAAGTAATAATATTAAGCCGCTTAGCAGATAGGTTTAAATAATACAATTGCTGGCTTTTGTCATGCAGAAAATAGAGTATCTCTAAAGCATCATAATCAAAGCAGTATCATGCTGCTTTGGTAAGTAGGAGTTCACAGCTGGGGTTTTGCAAATCTCTTTATTTCCACCTCATTCACCCTGTGGCTGCTATTTTATACTCACACAATGTTATTTTCTAAATTCTTCCCAAGAGCTCTACTTAGTTATTTTTAATATTTGCAGCCAACAAATTGACCAGTCCAACAAAGACCTAAAGCAAAGATTGTTCACAAGTGAATTGTCACAAACAGAAGAATGTGTATGAGTAATAGGAAAATATTTAGAATTGAGAGTCCTCAGTGGTTGATACCTTTTAATGGCTAACTGAAAAGATGGTAACAAATTGCAAGCTTTCGAGACTACACAGGTCTCTTCCTGAGGCTAAGACTAAAACAAATTCTGAAGAATCACATATTTATGCACAACATAGCACAGAAAAAAAGGGAAAAACCATGGATAAGACAGATCATGGTAAGACAGGTGACATGAAGCAGAATTACCATGAGTGATAAACAGTTATGTCCATAAATATTGGGCCAGTTCTTAGATAAGGATTGTTGTATTGGGGTCTGGTTCTGTTGTGATGACCCCTCAAAGTCTGAGGGGCAAGTTCCTTAGTTGATGCAAGTTCCTTAGTTCCTCTACCAGAAGGAACCGTCCTGGCCACCATGGATGTGGAATCTTTGTACTCCAATATCCCACACCAAGATGGAATAAATGCCTGAAAATTCTTCCTGGAAAACGCAGGCACTGATGCAAATTATGTGGTGAAACATAAAATTCATCCTCACCTACAATTACTTTGAATTTGACAAGAAGATCTATCTACAGGAGACTGGCACAGCAATGGGAAGTAAAATGGCCCCACAGTATGCAAATCTTTTCATGGCCAAGCTTGAAAGCGACTTTTTGACCTCATGTCCCATCAGGCCTCTGGGGTACCACCGCTACATTGATGACATTTTAATCATCTGGATGGAGTCTGAGCCATAGCTAAAGAAGTTCCATGAACAGTTTAATCAATTTCATCCAACCATCAACTTGACACTCAACTACTCCTGCACTGAAATTAACCTTTTGGACACCATCATTAAGCTGCAGAACAATAAAATAGAGACATCCCTGTATCAGAAGCCAATCGACCGTCCAGCATACCTTAAATGGGACAGTTTCCATCCAAAACACATAAAAACTCCATTGTCTACAGCCAAGCCATCAGATACAATCCTATATGTTCCAACCCAATGGACAGGGATGAACACCTTGGTCGCCTCAGAAAGACCTTTTTGAACCAGGGCTACCATCCAAGAATAATTGAAAACCAGATCACAAGAGCCACCAGAATATCAAGGAATCACCTGCTACATTACAGAGCTAAAGAAGAAAATAACCGGGTACCTCTAGTGGTCACCTACAATCCAAACCTGTGATATATTGTAGGTATATTTATGAGAAATGGACATAACCCGCATCTTGATGGACATTTTTTTCAACCCTACTAACTATTCAGCTTTGTAGTGAACATATGCAAAGTGGAAAAGTAAGGCTAAATGGTGCCCTGTGGCAATTGGATGTAATTTTGAATGTCAGAAATATAAAGTTAGAGGTTTAAGACGGATAATAGCATCTCCTTATTTTAGAAGCTGTAAGGGTTAATGAATAGAAAGAAGCTCTGGTCCAAAACAGCTGCAAATTAGTATATGAAATGAAGGATCCAGGAAGCAGTTTGTGCATTAAAGTGCAGTATGGGGCCCTGCTTCCCGCACCCATCTCCGCTCATCATTTTTGCAGTAATTAATTCTTGATTCAGAATCCCATCTGGGGTATTTGGGCCTCCAGTTTGCATGCAATGATCATTTACAGTCTTCCAGTGAAATAATGTTATCTGTCACTTACGCAAGTCTGTCCTGGCCATTAGCGAATAACATAGGCCGGATATCTGCATCCTTACACATGGCCATGTATCTGAGGATGGAGCAGCATACGTGTACATGTGCACATATTAAGTGACAAGAGCTTCTTACATAGCCAGACACAATAATAGCTGATGATATTGACCAATCTACTGTTCAGTACACTATGGAGTTTTTATTCCAAGGAAAACAAATAATTGCCTAAATATTATTTCTATAAAACCAGTACAAAATGTATCCAGCCATCAAATACTCTTAACAAGGCGAACAAAACAAACTTAATGACTATATAAGACCAGGTAGACGTAATATTAGTGACCTCATTACTTACATACCTTTAGGCTAGAGCCACACAAGCCTATTTTCTCTCATCTGAGAGAATCGAGACCAATTGTGCTAATTACACTCTGATCAGAGTCTGATCAGAGTGTGAACCGATTTTCTCAGATGAAGTGAAGATGGAAAACAAACATTTCTCCATTCTGTCAGTCTGTGAAAACCAGACTGCACTCAGATGTCATCTGAGTGTGGTCGATTTTTTTGACAGACCCATTGACTTGCATGGCAAATTGTGCATGCTGTGATTTTTTTTCCTTTTCGGTCAGAATAAAAAAAATCAGACATGTGCAAGGCCCTATAGAATAACATGCTTTGTCAGATCACACTCGGAAGACAACATATACATGATTTGATTAAGAGTTAAAAAGTACAAAAAAAAAGTAATGTAGGAACATAGTAAGAAAAAAAAGGAGGGGTTGTCCACTACTGGATAACGCCTTCTAAAAAGGAATCTATCATCAGGTTTGTGCTACGTAATCTGAGAGCAGGATAAAGTAGTGACTGGGACCTTGATTCCAGTGATATTTCACTTACTGGTGCTATGAATGTGTACAAACTCACACACGGGAAATGCCCCACCTACACTCAACTGGTCCCTGTAAAGATTAGAGAGGCCCTAGCCGCACAACTAAAAACACCACCTAGGACCTAACTTTCTAAAAGGCTGTTGAGGGGTTTCTCGTACCTCCTAAGAAACCAGAGGGAATGTCACAACACACTGCCAACAAGGGAAGAGGAAAGTGTAAAGTAAGATATAAAAACCATAGGTGATAAACTAAAACATATTCATGTAATATAGAGAGGAAAGTTAAGGAGAACCAAAAATAAAAGGAACAATTATAATCTCCCAGAAACAGTGGTAAAAGGAAAAGGTGCTTTGAGGGAAAGCAAACAGACTTGCTGCAAGAATTTAACTGGAGTTTACCAAGTAAGGTAAATCCTTTAGCTGGGCTAGAACTCCTGAACACACATCCACCAAGAGATATAGCCAGCAAGGAAGTGCAGTGAAGGATGAACATATAAAATCCCACCCAGAATGTGATAGGGCAAACCAAGACGGGAAAACGAGAAACACCTTGAGAGGAGCAAACCAAGAAAGGAAAACAAAGATAATAGAAACATCAGCATTTGGACAGGGAAGAAATTGCAATAGCTCAGCGGACAGGAGAAATGACCGCACAGCAACACATAACCAGATTAAATTCCCAAACCGAGCTATGACAATGGGGCTGCTTGCAGTAGTCTTAATAATCTGCTTATAAATAAGTGATTTTATCACTAGACTACTAGCATTCCTGCTGCCATTTTCTCCTCCATATTCATGAACACTGTATACCCCCACCACTGCCTGGCAGCTTTCTGCCTACGCAAAGTACACACAGAAAGCGGTCAGTAGTATGGGCTGGGTTATACAGAGCTCAGCATTCAGAGAACTGCTAGATCTACAAGTGACAAATCAGTAATATCAAGGTCTCTGCCCCTACATCACATCATGCGGTTTTCAGAAGGAGTAACAAAAACCAGAATCTCTTTAAATCAATTCATGGTCCCATGGATAAGTAAAATAGCCTATACTCACCTCCTGCAGTGGCACTGGCCTAGATTGTCAACTCTGCTTTTACCGGGGTGGAGGTTTGGGGGAGCGACATGTGCCGTTTCACGTGACTGCTGCAGCCAATCAGCAGCTGCTGATCAGCTGATGTTTATAAATATTCAATCAGTGGCCTCTGCTTAGTTACAACAGTAACAACAATGTAATGTCACTAACAGGGAACAGCAGAGCTGATATTGCTAGAATGGCACCTCTATGAGAGGTAAAGGCCCCTTCACATTAAGCGACGCTGCAGCGATACCGACAACGATTCGGATCGCTGCAGTGTCGCTGTTTGGTCGCTGGAGAGCTGTCACACAGACCGCTCTCCAGCGACCAACGATGCCGGTAACCAGGGTAAACATCGGGTAACTAAGCGCAGGGCCGCGCTTAGTAACCCGATGTTTACCCTGGTTACCATGCTAAAAGTAAAAAAAAACAAACACTAGATACTTACCTACCGCTGTCTGTCCTCCAGCGCTGCGCTCTGCTTCTCTGCTCTCCTCCTGTACTGTCTGTGAGCCGGAAAGCAGAGCGGTGACGTCACCGCTCTGCTTTCCGGCTCACAGACAGTACAGGAGGAGTGCAGAGCACAGCGCTGGAGGACAGACGGCTGTAGGTAAGTATCTAGTGTTTGTTTTTTTTTACTTTTAGCATGGTATCCAGGGTAAACATCGGGTTACTAAGCGCGGCCCTGCGCTTAGTTACCCGATGTTTACCCTGGTTACCAGCGAAGACATCGCTGGATCGGTGTCACACACGCCGATCCAGCGATGTCAGCAGGAGTCCAGCGACGAAATAAAGTTCTGGACTTTATTCAGCGACCAACGATCTCCCAGCAGGGGCCTGATCGTTGGTCGCTGTCACACATAACGATTTCATTAACGATATCGTTGCTACGTCACAAATAGCAACGATATCGTTAACAATATCGTTATGTGTGAAGGTACCTTAAGTATAGATTGCTATAATTTTCTTTGGAGCCTTGAATTGATTAAGCATAGATTGTCTAGCATTGGACAACTCCTGTAAAGTATTACTATTAGAAATTCCAAATTATTTAGAATTTTGCTCTTTAACGTACTCTATAAATGCAGTCTTGCTCTACCCATTGAATGAGAGTTTTTTTTATTTCAAACTTGCTCTTTTATTAGGTATATAAAAGTACCATGATGTATTTGCAGGGAATAGACACTTGTTTAGCCAGGCATATACACTGTATGAAGACAGAAAACAGAACAGGTTCTGACATATAAGCAAATGCAACATTGACACCAGTCAGCTCTGCAATTTCTAAAAACCTTAGGCTTGTTAAAAAAAAAGTCAAGAATTTGCTGTAAAATAGTGTCATAAAAATAAGTAGTTAATGTCACCATAATTCCTGAAGTTCCCATCCACTTCTCCTGAAGTACATACCATACAAAATCATGATAAAATGCAGTACACATTTCCCTGCTCATTTCTTAGGTAAAGCCCCAAGGAGCCATCATGTCTATTTTATGATGATACGGTATATATTAGAAGATGCAATAATACCAATAACAGGAAGTCAGGATTGGAGCAAAATGTTCATAAAATATTAAAAATTACTACTAAGTGTTGGTCTGACATTGAAATGAACACATCTGGATGAACATCAAAGCAACAAAAGTATAAATACTCATCTAAACAAAGACACTGTGGTTCATTACTGCTTTCGCACCTTTTTATTGGTGTATTTTTGCCTGTTTTTCATTTGTACCTAATTCTTCCTTCAATTTGCACCTTCTTTAAAATCTATTTTAATTGCGTTTGCCTGCTTCTTTTATGTTTGTCATTGAGGAGGGGTTTCAGGTTCCCTTATAATTTTGACAGAATAATTAATTGCATTTTTTTTTTAAAGTCGCTATTTATTTTTGTGTAAATGTATTACAGTTCACCCTGAAGTGATACTATGGACTCCTGAAATTATTTGGGCAAATTTTGCAGTGGAACATTGTAACTTTTATTACTAATATTTTGCACAAAAAAAGAGCAAATGTTTATTTTCAAACCAAGTACAGGTGGTCGGTGCACCCTTGGTGTGACCAAATGCGCACCTTTCCACCTACTTATTTTCCCCCTAAATTACAAATTAGGATCCCACAGGGAATTTGATACTGCAATATACTTAATTGGATTTTTATATGAGTCTCCAGATATTTTTTGATGTTTGCACAAATGGTCATATTGTTTTTATATGCGCTCTTCTTTAAATCCACGCCCACATGGGGTTAAATTTAATGGATAATGGTAGTTAGTTAACTAGCACACAAGTGCTGGAAAGAGAAGTTATATAAGTTTGGTCTTTTGGTCAGTACTTGCGTTCAGCAGATCATGAATAAGACTGTATAGTCGAAACGCGTCGGTTTGCTTCGGGGGTACTAGTTGGTCTGCCAGCATGACATTTTTTTAAATGTAAGAAATAAACAAGGAGTTTTATTTTAACAAGTATCTTCGAGGGAGAAATTGTTTTTCCTACTTAAATGTTTGACCACTCCAAGAGTGCACTGAGCATCTGCACTTGGTTTGAGCAATCAAGTCTATGGGTCCATGAAAAGCATCGGGCTGCACTCAGATGACATTGATTTTCACGGACTAACTGAATCGAGAAGGTGGACTTCTAGAAAGGTCTACCTTCTAGAAAAATGGATCCCACTCTGGTCAAAGTCTGAGTAGCATAATCTAACCGTTTCTCTTGGATGGAGCGAAAACCGTCAGGTCACCCTATCCTGGGAAGTATTAGGTTTGTAACTTCCCCTTTATTGACTGGCAGCAAGCAGAAATATTGAAAATAGAAAATACTTTTATTATCGCCCACTGGTTTCTCCATATGACAAAAATAGCTCAAGCCCCCGAAAACTATCAGACTCTAGAGAAACATTAAGGCATGTTGTGAATGCAATTACAATTTATAGGGGTGTGCCGGGACTACAATATTGATCCTAAGGTCTCGGGTACATCACCATATTATCGTTCCAAGTGCAATCCGACAAAACATCGGATTGCACTCAGACCAAAGTTATGCTATGGCGCTGTGCACATCTGATTTTTTACAATTTTTTTTTAAATCGCAGCATGGCTAAATTAGATTTGATTATCGGATAGCACTTGGCCTTGCAAGTCTGTGAACCCATTGAAAACATCGGACGGCACTTGCATGACATCCAAGTACAGTCCTATTTCCATGGACTGACGGAATGGAGAAGATGGAGACACATTTTTTTTACATCTTGGCATCAGAGAAAATTGGATCACGCTGTGATGAAGCTCTGTTCAAACTGTGATCAGAAATTGATCAGAGTGTGATAAGCATAATCGGCACGATTCTCTCGGATGAGAGCATATACAGTCATCTGCACCTAGCCTTAGAATAGGCCTTCAATATCAGATGGGTGGAGCCCCAACACTCAGCAATCTCAGTGTTTAAAGTAAACCTGTTAGCAGGATTTTACTAAGTAAACTACAGACAATGTCAGGTTGGCGCCATTATACTGATTACAATTAGACCTTGGTTGATGAAATCCATCTTGAGGTTGTTGTTTAATCTATATTTGTAGCTTTGAGTTAGGCCAGAGTCAAACTAGAGAGAAATGCTGACGAGTGCTATGTGAGAAAAAATCGCATAGCACTAGGACCAATGTTAATCTATGGGGCAGCTCCCATCATCCGTTGTTTTTTCGGCCGTATTATACGTGCGAGAGAAATCACAGTATGCAGTATACAGTATATATAGACTGTATATATGTTTTCACGAATATTTGCGCCTTTGAGCCCATGGATCCATTATATGTCCATTTTGCAAGCCAGCGTGAAAATCTCGCCATACGGATGCCATACAGATGTCACACGGATGCTTACATTCGAGAAAATCGCATCCTCGCATTGCACAAGGATGACATACGGATCACTGTTCAGGGAACATTTCTGCTATTCTTGTCAGTGTAAAACGGACCGATTTTTTATACGTCATGTGTGACTCCAGCCTTAATGAGATTCTCGTGCTTCGGGATAGCCTGGCGGTGGTCTTTATGTGGTGCACATGCGGCTTGTGGGGAAGGTCTTTATGTGGGGCTCTACTTAGCTATTCATACTGATGGCTTCTGACAGGTTACTGATCCTTCAGTGACTTGCCTCCTATTTTACATACTGCATATCATATTGTAGGCTTAAAAAAAAAATGGATGTAAATTTTATTTTCTAACCCCACAATAGTCTATGCATTATGTAAACTGGGGGGGAAGGTCATATAGATGAATATGTAAGCAGAGCACCACATAAATCTCATTAAATCTCATTAGCTGAAAACTACAAATTCAAATTAATCAACAACCACAAGATGGATTTCATCAACCCAGGTGTCATTTTAATCAGAATAACAGCACCAACCTGACAGTGTCTGTAGTTTACTGAGCACAATCCTGCTGACAGGTTCCCTTTAAGGCCACGGTCACACGATCAATATTTGGTCAGTATTTTACATCAGTATTTGTAAGCCAAAATCAGGAGTTGGACATTCAGAGGAATAGTATAATAGAAACAATTATAGAATAATCATTCCAGTGAGGTATATTGTAACGGGAATCTATCACCGGGTTTTACTACCCCATCTCAGACCCTGATTCCAGCGATGTGTCACTTAATGACCTGTTTGCTGTCATTTTGATAAAATCACAGATTTAGTAGCTTTCTGAATGCTGAGCTCTTTATAACCCTGTCCACAGCATTAACTGGTAGCTGTCTATGTATACTGCGCATAGGCAGAAAGCTGCTAATAGGTGGTGAGGGTGGGGTTATGCACAGCTCCAGGATATGGAGGACTAAATTGCAGCAGGTTTACTAGTCCTTTAGTGATAACCTCCTGCTAAAACAGTGATTTTATAAAAAAAGAAATACAGCAAGCAGCCCAGTAAGTGACACATCGCTGGAATCAGGGCCTTTGCATCTAGATCATGCTGCCATTAGATTAGGGGGAAAATTAGCTTTAAATCATGGAGAAGTTTGGTTTCCCATAAAAACTTATTTAAGTACTTACTTAGGGGTGTGAGACTCATCCACACGGTGACCAACTTGGAACTCATGAGATTTGCTTCGGTGCAAAGAGGTGAATCCAGGGATAAGGTGGATGAGCTTCCTGGAAGAAGGAGGCGGGGTACCTGGTGGTTTCAGCTTGTTCCTCCTTCTTAGAGGAGGGGTGCCAGGAGGGGTCATAGTGGTTACTATATTAGGTGTCCTTGGTGCATTGTTGTGAGCTGTATGTCGCTGACGAGGAGATGGAGGTAATGAGCGGTGCCCAGTCTCTGAAGGTTGGCATGAGCCTGGATATGCTTCAACAGTCAGCCTGTCTACATTAGTGTACAGGGATCCATGAGCTACAGGCAAATGGCAGTAGTGCTGGATGCATTTAGGCTGTAGTTTTGGACTCTGTGATAGATGTGTTCGGATCCACTGAGCCGTCTCCTGCTGGGTGACCGGACTGTTCTCCTTCCCTGCTTCTGTAGCGGGCCACTGAATGGCCCAGTCTTGCTTAGACAGACTGCTTCCTATAAATAAAAAAAGGAACAGGTTAGTAATGGAAGCAAGAAATAGTCACATTTATCACAACACATGAAAATGATCCATGATACTTTATATGCTGAGCATAACATCCAGAGCACAAAGTCAGTTGACTATAAGGTGACTGGTTGTACGATGCTACACATAGAGGCGCAGCCATTACGTTGGTAATTCTGGTCCAGGCTTGTGAACCCTAAATATGCGTACAACAATCTGCCATTAGTTTCTGCCTTCATTTGTATTGGGACAACTAGATTAATACAAAAACATTGTGTTAAAGCTCAAATAAAGAAATAACCCTGTTTTGTAGAGAAGTCAATTTGCGTTATTTCTGTAGTTGTTTTGCAGTTTACAGTACAACTAGTAGGGACTATAACCCTAATCAGGGACTGCAGTTATTACAGCCTCGTGGTGTGTCTATCACTCTGTTATAAATCCTTTACTCAGCAAACAAAAATTGACAATATATAGTGACAGCAACAGAGACCCCCGGAAGGCAGAGTAATAAAGCAGCATGTTTTTAAGCTTGGACCATTCAATGTCACCCTACTACCTTGAAGCATCTGATAGAAGATTAATTTCAACTGTATTGCCATAAAGTAAGAAGATGTCTGAATCAATGGCCACAAAGCCTGATTCTGTTCCTGTGCATAAAGTTACGGAGATACAATTTTAGATCAATTAACACATATAAGTCAGACATGTAGCATGGAAGTCTAAGTCCTACCATGGGTGTCCTTAGTGATCTCAATCAACATTGCTATGTCACTCATCCATACATAATAATCCTGGCTACTGAATAACTTGACATTGTAAGTCTTGTAAGTCCCCATTGCGTGGCCCTGTACTGGATTATTCCCTTTTATACAAGTAATAGAAGGAGAACATGTGATAATTATATTTCATAATGTACAGTCTATTAACATCTGGATACAACAGCGGAGTTTGTTAGCCGGTCCACGCTCGCGGCTATATGGACAGAGCTTCTAATGTCAATCATGGCCCCCAAAAGCCAATATCATCAATTTTTCACAAACATTATGCTAATAATTGTTATTTATGTACGTGCTAACAATAGTGATTTATTAGAATAGTTTATTGTCAGTTCTGATACTGAATAGGATTGTGCGAGGATGCAGCTGTAGGGTGTTCAGATGTCGCAGTGGCGCCCAGGATATGATACTTGTAGGGCCAAAACATCTTCTGCCATATGCGAAGCTAACAGTATAGTAAATGGCACATGGTACAAAATAGTCCCGTTTTCCTTGTGTAGTTTGTATATGATAATGCTCATTTATCAAAAATGCCTTACAATAAGACTACCTGCCTTGTAGATACCAAGCTCAGGTTTTAATTTATCAGAGTAGTGTAAGGAATTAATGAAACCCATCATATCTTCTCTACAAGTCTAGGGAACCCAACAATCAATTCAATCAGAAACGATGATAGTGGAGCCCAATAGACACTAGGCTCATTCATGGAAACATAGGACTGTTCTGCTGCTTAGTTTCTGGACCTTCTTATCCCAGCAAAATCTAGAGAGGCCAAAAAAATTAGCTATCGCATGTCACATCACAAAAATCCACCACGTGACCTCAGCAGTAGTTAATATTAAGAGGGGAGACGGTCTGCTATCAGCCTAATATAACTTAATAATGTGTATACAGAGGGGACATCCTAAACACATAACCTCTTTAAAGGAGTTAACAGATGTGGTTAAATTGGCATAGCTGGACAGCAAGAAAATAAGCAAGTTTGCAATTGACTTGCTTTTTCCATCTGCTCTTGTTCTCCTGCTATCAGAGCTTTTTGTCTTACACTGTAACTTGTTGCCAACAAAACTGACCATAAAAGAGTGGTAAAACATTTGCAGTAGATACATTCAAAGCTGAGAGCTGACAGTTAACTCTTCAAATCCCAGCAACCTCTCTCTGCACCATTAATTTCTATACGAAGTTTGACAGTACTGTTCACTTTTCCCTCCCTGTTGGATCCTGACCCCGATTTGCTGCTATTAGTCCTGTAAAATCACAACCCTCGTGTCCATATTGTAGGTAGTATTCATAATCACTGCTCACCTTACAATATGCTCCTAAGGCCTGGGCTTGTTCAAAGGCAGTGGTCTCTCTCTATATATGTAAATGTATAGATAACAGTGCAGAGTTTTGAACAAGTGCTTAGACCCCCATGTAACAATGACGTCTGGGGGTCTGGGGTGGTGACTAGACTAGCAGGTGACTAGAAAAGCGCAGCACCAGATATTTCTCTGATGATATGCTCTTCTCTACACCTGACTGCTGCAGTCAGTCACATATTTCAGCAGTCCTGCTGGCATCTGGATAGTGCAGACATCACTTCTGGAGCTGGCGCAGGCTTTTTAAGTGGCCTGTGCGGGATCCACAAAGTGTTGGAAGGTAAGTATGTTATTGGAAAAAACACACATGGCTAAAAAAAAAATGACAGCAGCAGACAACCCTTTTAACTTCTGTATTTGCCTCAATCAATTAAAGGGAATTGTGTCAAAAGAAAATGATCTATTGTTTAAATCAGATTTTATATTAAATGTATGTTTTGGCAATCTTTTTTCCATATCAGAATCTATTTTCTTTCTTTCTGCTTCAGGAAACAACACATGTACATTAGAAGGAATAAACGTACTCTGATCGCATGTTTTTTATTGAAGCATCTAAAGTGCATATGCAAAGATCATTGTGAAGAGAGGGGTCATCTGTAACATTGCCTATTTTGAATGGTTATCCTGTGTTAGTAGCTGTGTATAGAGGTCATTTTAATCCTGCCTCTGCTGATAAGGAGTCTGCTGAAAACTCCTCCTGAATGGACAGGAAGTACCAGTTTAATATAGCCACAATGGTCACTATGAAAATTGCAGGATTAATAATTTTGTTTAGCTATTAATGAAGATTGTAATATCAAAGAAAAATAATTATCAGACATTATAATAATAATAATAATTAATAATAATTTTTATTTATATAGCGCCAACAAATTTCGCAGCACTTTACAATTAAGCGGGGACATGTACAGACAATAAATTCAGTACAAGTTAAGACAATTTAAACAGTGACATTAGGGGTGAGGTCCCTGCTCGCATGCTTACAATCTACAAGGAAATGGGGGGACACAATAGGTGAAAAGTGCTTGTTATTTCAGGTCTGGCAATTATAATAAATAGGGATTTTCATATAAAGCTGCATGATCCAGTCATCAGCCCGTGTGTTTAAGTGCAATAGTCAAGTATCGAGTGCAGTTATCGTGTGCATGGAGGGTGTGGAGACAGATGAATAGTAGGGTGCAGATTCACATGCAGATAGTAAAGCGCTGCGGAATATGTTGGCGCTATATAAATAAAATTATTATTATTATTATTATTATTATAGTATTTGGAAGGAGGGAACAGGACAAAGTTAGTTTACTGAGTAGTTGTGGTAGGCTTGTTTGAAGAGATGGGTTTTTAAAGCGCGCTTGAATAGGTCGGGGCTAGGTATCAGTCTGATCGTCTGGGGAAGTGCATTCCAGAGAGCTGGCGCAGCACGAGAGAAGTCTTGGAGATGGAGGTGCGAGGTTCGGATTACGGGGGATGTTAGTCTTAGGTCATTTGTAGAACGGAGGGCACGTGTAGGGCGATAGACGGAGATGAGAGAGGAGATATAAGGCGGTGCAGAACTGTGGAGAGCTTTGTGGGTAAGAGAGATGAGATTATACTGGACCCTGTAGCGAATGGGTAGCCAGTGTAATTATTAAATAATATAACATTATTAAAAAATATACAGTATGCAACAGACCTGATTTAAACAATAGGTCATTTTTTGATGACACTTTTCCATTAAGCCTTCCTTCTGGACCTGGAATCTTATTGCTTTCATTGTTAAGAAGCCCCTTATGAGCTACAACACCTGCACATTTTAACATAAATTCATCAAATGTATTACCTGAGAAGCTCTTCTTTAATGAAGTCATAGTGAGACCATTAAGATTTTATGTCTACAAACTTATCAAGTGTTACATATTACTTTGTACCTTATGGATATTTAGGTTTGGCAGAGTCCTTACCATAGGGAGTTTTATTGCCACTAAGAAAGCACCAAGCATTTTGCCTACAATTAGACACACATCAGTTCAGAGATAATTATGAAACACATCTGTCTCTCGACTATAAAAGTTATTTTATACAGCGTCCATTTTAAAATTTATTGAAACACAGTAAAGAGTTATTTTATACAGTGTACTTATGTAAATGTCTCGCTCCCTAGCGGACACAGACAGGAAAGAGCCCCTGTGAAAAAACAGTATATGGGCCCTTTGCAGTCCAATGGCTCATCACAATGCAAAATTCCACTTGCTTTTGCGGAAGAAATGCCCCCCTTACCTCTTGAGCCCCTGTGCACCAATACAATGTCCGACATTGGTCGTGCTTGTAACATGCTATCATACTGTACCTTCAGATTACGGTGCGGTGTATACCAGAGATATGGTGGCATGTAAAAGTTTGAACACCCCTAATCAAAATTACTGTTATTGTGAACAGTTAAACAAGATGAAGATCAAATGATCTTTAAATGGGGTAAAGTTAAAGATGGCACATTTATTTTGTATTTTAGCAAAAAAAATACAGTATTGTCATTTTTTACATTTTAAAAATTACAAAAAGTAAAATGTGCTGATGTCAAAGTTTGGGCACCCTTGGAGATTTGTATGCTCAGATAACTTAGATCAAGGTTTCAAACCTAAATGATCCTGTTATGTCTTGTTTCCTATCATTGTTAGGAAAGTCCAGGTGATACAAATTTCCCAGTTTTATAAAAACCCAGCCTCCTCTAACCTTGTGCCAAAAAACAGCAGCCATGAGTTCTTCTAAGCAGCTGCCTAGCATTCTGAAAATGGGTGAGGCCAACAAAGCAGGAGAAATGGCAGTTAACAGGAACAGTGGAGGTCAACATAATGTCTGGAAGACCAAGCAGAATTTCAGTGAGAGCTGCACGGAGGATTGCAAGAGATGCAAATCAGAATCTCACCTTTACTGCAAAAGACCTTCAGAAAGATTTAGCAGGAGTTGTGATACATTGTTGTACTGTTCAGAGACACCTGTACAAATATGGCCTTCGTGGAAGAGTCATCAGAAGAAAACGTCTCCTGCATTATCACCATAAAATTCAGCATCAGAGGCGTGCAAAAGAAAATCTAAACAAGCCTGATGCATTTTGGAAACAAGTCCTGTGGACTGATGAGGTTAAAATAGAACTCTTTGGCCACATTAATCAAAGGTATGTGTGGAGAGAAAAGGGCACAGAATTTCAGGAAAATAGCAGCACGCTAAGCTTTAAGCGTGGGGGTGGATCAATCAGGCTTTGGGGGTTGTGTTGCAACCAATGGCACTGAGAGTGGGAACATTTCACGGGTAGAGGGAAGAATGGATTCATTTAATTTTCAACAAATTCTTGATACAAACATGAAGCCATCAGTAAAAAACCTGAAGTTGAAAAGAGGATGGCTTCTCCAAATGGATAATGATCATAAACACACTTAAAAATCCACAATAGACTACCTAAAAAACTGCAAGCTGAAGGTTTTACAATGGCCCTCACAGTCCCCTGATCTAAACATTATTGAAAATCTGTGGCTAGACTTCAAAATAGCAGTGCATGCAAGACGACCCAGGAATCTCACAGAACTGGAAGAATTTTTCAAGGAAAAATGGATCAAAATCCCTCAAACAAGAATTGAAAGACTCTTGACTGGCTACAAAAATAGTTTAGAAGCCGTGATACTTGCAAAAGGGGGTCCTACTAGGTACTAACCATCCAGTGTGCCCAAACTTTTGCATCAGCCCATTTTAATTTTTTTATTTTTAAAATGTAAAATATGACAATATACTTTTTTTCCTTTTGCCTAAAATACAAAAAGGAAATTTAAAATGTAACCGGTTTAGAGATCATTTCATGTTCAACTTGCTTAACTGTTCACAATAACAGTAATGTTGACCAGAGGTGCCCAAACTTTTACATGCCATTGTACAGGTAATACAGCCTGCTAATATTATGTTATTAGTCTCTTATATGCTACACATATTACAAAGCCCATCTTAATGAATCAGGAGCTTTTGACTCCACTGCCCCCTGACATAGACAAAGATTGAAAACAATTTTCACACCGGTGTTGATGAATCGTAACTAAGGTAACAAAAATATGCAGAAATCCAAAGGATGTCACCAAAATTTATCTGTACCCAAAATCACAATTTGGTTTTGTGTATATATTTGTTTTTTTTTTTGTTTGTTTGTTTTTTTAATTTATTTTATTTCTTTTCACATATTTATATGAATTGTTATTTATTGGTGCCAATTAATCTTAGTATTGCACATATTTATATAATTATTATTTGTATCATTTGTGCCAATCAGCTTTGGTATGCCCTGCCCTGCGCATACAGTTTTCAATAAATTTTGAACCTTCTAAACCACAGATATTGGATATACAGTGGGGCAAAAAAGTATTTAGTCAGTCAGCAATAGTGCAAGTTCCACCACTTAAAAAGATGAGAGGCGTCTGTAATTTACATCATAGGTAGACCTCAACTATGGGAGACAAACTGAGAAAAAAAAATCCAGAAAATCACATTGTCTGTTTTTTTAACATTTTTTTTGCATATTATGGTGGAAAATAAGTATTTGGTCAGAAGCAAACAATCAAGATTTCTGGCTCTCACAGACCTGTAACTTCTTCTTTAAGAGTCTCCTCTTTCCTCCACTCATTACCTGTAGTAATGGCACCTGTTTAAACTTGTTATCAGTATAAAAAGACACCTGTGCACACCCTCAAACAGTCTAACACCAAACTCCACTATGGTGAAGACCAAAGAGCTGTCAAAGGACACCAGAAACAAAATTGTAGCCCTGCACCAGGCTGGGAAGACTGAATCTGCAATAGCCAACCAGCTTGGAGTGAAGAAATCAACAGTGGGAGCAATAATTAGAAAATGGAAGACATACAAGACCACTGATAATCTCCCTCGATCTGGGGCTCCACGCAAAATCCCACCCCGTGGGGTCAGAATGATCACAAGAATGGTGAGCAAAAATCCCAGAACCACGCGGGGGGACCTAGTGAATGAACTGCAGAGAGCTGGGACCAATGTAACAAGGCCTACCATAAGTAACACACTACGCCACCATGGACTCAGATCCTGCAGTGCCAGATGTGTCCCACTGCTTAAGCCAGTACATGTCCGGGCCCGTCTGAAGTTTGCTAGAGAGCATTTGGATGATCCAGAGGAGTTTTGGGAGAATGTCCTATGGTCTGATGAAACCAAACTGGAACTGTTTGGTAGAAACACAACTTGTCGTGTTTGGAGGAAAAAGAATACTGAGTTGCATCCATCAAACACCATACCTACTGTAAAGCATGGTGGTGGAAACATCATGCTTTGGGGCTGTTTCTCTGCAAAGGGGCCAGGACGACTGATCCGGGTACATGAAAGAATGAATGGGGCCATGTATCGTGAGATTTTGAGTGCAAACCTCCTTCCATCAACAAGGGCATTGAAGATGAAACGTGGCTGGGTCTTTCAACATGACAATGATCCCAAGCACACCACCAGGGCAACGAAGGAGTGGCTTCGTAAGAAGCATTTCAAGGTCCTGGAGTGGCCTAGCCAGTCTCCAGATCTCAACCCTATAGAAAACCTTTGGAGGGAGTTGAAAGTCCGTGTTGCCAAGCGAAAAGCCAAAAACATCACTGCTCTAGAGGAGATCTGCATGGAGGAATGGGCCAACATACCAACAACAGTGTGTGGCAACCTTGTGAAGACTTACAGAAAACGTTTGACCTCTGTCATTGCCAACAAAGGATATATTACAAAGTATTGAGATGAAATTTTGTTTCTGACCAAATACTTATTTTCCACCATAATATGCAAATAAAATGTTAAAAAAACAGACAATGTGATTTTCTGGATTTTTTTTTCTCAGTTTGTCTCCCATAGTTGAGGTCTACCTATGATGTAAATTACAGACGTCTCTCATCTTTTTAAGTGGTGGAACTTGCACTATTGCTGACTGACTAAATACTTTTTTGCCCCACTGTACATACACATTTTATACGTTATATACATTTTTAGATTTTTATTAATTATTTTTAATTATTTTAATCATTTTGTCAATACCAATAAAGATTTCAAGTATATGATTTTTGTGGTGATATAATTGTGATTCTGTTAAAATAAAATTAATATTTTGTTTTAAAAAAATTGCACTCAGATGACATCTGAGCGCAGTCCAATTTCCACGGACTGACAAAATGGAGATGAAAACTTTTTTTTTCTCCATCTTCTCATCATCCAAGAGAATCTGGTCAGAGGTTGAACAGAGTGTAATTTTCATAATTGTCCCGATTCTCGTATAAAAGAATATATATACTGGAGCCAGGTGTAAATCGAGTGCAGTTCGAGTATGAGCATTAAATATATAATTTGGTTTTGGAAATTGACATAGGAATACTAAAAAAGAAACTTTTTTAGGTTCTGGCCAACAGAGTTATAATAACCTACCTGGTTTCTACAGCACAATTCTCAGTAATGTAATACTATCAGTGAAATAATAAGGAGGAATATTCCAAAAATATACATTTATATCTCAGCAGAGCGGCGGTATCCATCAACAACATTTCCCATTCTTCTCCGCTAATGCATCAACTTAATTATAACATGTAATAATGGCCTAACCAAACGTAAAAATAAATACTTTTTTTTATTTTCATGGCTGTCAGTTTCAGATAGAGACAGAGAAATGGGAGTGAGGAATACATTCAATCTCCAGGGCGACTCCATAGAAGATAACAGAATTGTCTGCTGCTTTCTGTGTGATATTCTCCTCTCATCTCCTTCTGGGGATTGCAGTTATCAAAAGGAACCGCGATTAATTACCAGAAGTGCCTCCTGCAGGCAAGATCCTCCTTATTGCAGTCAGAAACCTTTAGAAATGGCCAACTGCTGGACTGTGTTAAAGATATCATTTTCTGCGGCTTTTGATCATCGCCCATAATTATATTGAAGCGGAATAGACATGCAAATCTAGTAATAGGATTTTAAAAAGAAAACTTGTTTTTTTTCTGTTTAATCATTTTCTTTCCCTTTTTATTTTGGTTAATAGTGAATCTCCTTAATCTCTGACTTTTCTTTGTGCTGGAATCATGTGATCATATTTCGTATAATAGAGTCCTCTTTTATTGAGTCGTTAAATGGGAAAAGAACAAGTTCATTTTAAAATAAGGAGTAAAGTAATTTTTTTGCAGAACTTTATAGATTTCTTTTCATTTTTAGGTTCCTGGTGTATGGGTATATGTTCAACATTATCTTTAATTAAAGAAGCCCTCCAGGTAATTTTCTTATTTACTATCCTTGTGGAAATTAGTGTATGCAGCATAAGGGCAGTCCCACACGTCCAGATAATTCCGGTACCGGAAAAATCGGTACCGGAATTATCCGTGTCCGTGTGCCCGTGCGTTTCTGTGGCACATCAGTGTGGCACACTTGTGCCAACTGGGTACCACACGCACTGTGCAGGAGACAGCACTAGAGATAAGCGCTGTCCCCTGCATCTGGTGCTGAAGCCGCAATTCATATCTTCTCTGCAGCAGCGTTAGCCATTGGAAGCTGGGCATGTGTAACCCCTATGGCAATATGAAATTCCAATACATATCCTACAACAACAAAACAATTATACTGCTGAAATGAAGCCTGCTTGTATTGAGTTAAACGTACCATGACAAAGTCGGGAAATATGAATAATTAAGATCAATACACAGAGTTAGACATACTATCGGTCCAACCTGTGGAGCCACATAGGGGCCCAAGCAATAAGGGGGCCCAATTCTACTTCTAATTCTACTTCACAGGCACATTTTAGGACTGAAAGGGCCTATATACTGTTCTTACACAGGGGCCCTCTTCTATCTTTGTCCACACAAGTCAAAATATATCCATTTTGCATATTATGATGAAACAATTATTGGTAATGGAAAAATATATCATATTAAATATTTTATCCAAGCTACAGTAACTCAAAACTATGGAAGCAGGATAAAAAAAGAGAGATGTGGCTCAAAGTCACTTTATATATATATAGGAGGCACAGAATAATTATAACTATAAAGCTATAAAGGTTAAAAAAAAAGGATCTACGTGCACTGGGATAAGAAAAGCCCTGAGCAGTAAGGTACAATTGCATTGTATCCTGACATGACTTTTCTCACATCGGTTCCTCGAGTCTAAACAACAGTGCTTCAACCTTTATAGGTTGAAGTACTATTGTTTAGAAGAACTGATATGACAAAATGACCAAAAGGTGAAACCACAAATGAACAGTTCTCAGCCATAAAGATTTGATGGAGGATAATTAGAGTGAAAATGGCTACATATACCAATCAATAACAATAAGGTTTGTAAATGTATCTCTGTCTTTAAAAGTGTTTAAGTTATTCAATAGATACTATGAATTTGTTTGGATTTTTGAGCTATTGCAGCATATTTTTGTATGTTCCAGGCTTTTTTTATGTTTAGCATAAAATCTGTCAGAAGCCATCAGCCCATAAAGGCTACCTGCGACAGACTTAGCTAAAGCCATTGTGGCTAGAAGATCCCAGAGGAACTTTTGGTCCAGGTTTGTCAAGAATGGATAGATTAAATTTCCTAATTAGTTTCTTGAAATTGATGTAACTAGCCAGAACTCAGGAACTCTCCTTTGGACCATAACTCCTCCAGTGTATCAGATAATCTAAAGACCCTCGCACCTTACGAGATATTTTATTTTACTTCATACTCTTCAGTTACCTCTGATCATTACAAATGAGGGTCAACATTCAAGGAAGTCTCAGGTGAAAAGCTACAGGATTACTGACCACAAGTTTTTCCTATGGATTAATAAGTTTGGGCCCCATATTGTAATAAGGAACTTTGAGTTTGATGTTTTTAGTGGATAACTACACCTTGACCCCATCACGAATGCCTGGCCAAACCATGTGTCTCTTATTATCAGATGCAATATGAATAAACTGCGCTCTTTCAATTTTCTCTGACTTCAAACAAGATAAGCTTAAATCCACACACAGATTTTTCAGCCTCTGGATTGTCCATCTCAGAAGCAAAAAAAAAACCCAAAAACAAGGATAATATGCAAGATAACTGATGAATGGAGAAGTGTTAATGGACCCGTGATGCTGATATTTAAAAATAAGCTCAGCTAACGGAAGATATTCCACACCAGTCAGATTGATGATCATACACATAACACTTAAGATATTGTTTGAGTTATTGATTAACAAGGTCAGTCAGACCATTGGTTTCTAGGAGGTCAGGAGAAAAAAACGACAATTCATTATTGGCTTTATTACAGAATGCCTTCCAAAATTGTAAATGAACTGAGTAACCTGACTGGAAACAATATTTTATGAAATACCATAAAGACAGACAAAGTGATGAATAACATACATAAGGTTTGGAAGGTAATTTGGACAGAAGGACAAAGTGATATTGCTTATAAATCTTGTTAATAACTACCAAAATAATTGTTTTTTCTTCAAAGGACGGCACACGAGTAATGAAGTGCATAGAGGGGTAGAGGACTCTATCGAATGGGCAATGGTCAGAGTAGTCGGGCAAGCAAATATTCAATACAGCCTATCTTCGCTGATTCTAAATAAGTCAGATTTTTGTGGTCAGTGATGACCGTGAGTTATGTTTCGCACCTTCTTGGAAATGACGCTATTCTTTGAAGGCAACTTGATTGACAACAACTTGTGATTACTGACATTGGAAGTTCCCTTTGAAGATGAAAATTTTCATGAAAATCCAAGTAAAAGATGATGTACCTTGTGGCAACACAGCTCCCACTATAACCTCTGAGGAATTAACCTCCACAACAAAATAACGCTTAAGGTCTAGCTAATGGAAAGGGCTAAGTCAAGCTTCCAATTGACAATATCAACCCCTTTTTAGTTAAATCAGTTTTTGGTTTGGCAATCTTGGTAGATTACGATTGTAATCATCAAAGCCTAAAAAAAACACTGCAAATGCTGGAAGGTTAAGTAGAGTGCCTAGAAGCATAGACACACATGTGCCTGACTGATCGGCACCATAGGTCCAAGCCTTGTTAATTCATAGTTCGGCAGAGTATGTGCCGTTCAAAGTTACCAGCCATGACGGTTTCACCATGACCAGTGTTACCTGTGAAGTGGATACGGCAATGCTAGGCGCCAGAAGCAGATGTCACTGGAGCAGTTCCAGGTACAGATGTGATATTTGGTCTTTTTCTAAATTCCATTTTTATTCTATTTTCAACAGATAACAAAACAAGAACACTCAGCACATTTAAAGAAACTAGGTTACAAATGTGTGTTTGTCTAACATTATATACAGTGGTATGATGATCATCAAAGTAATCACAGTAATTCTTACATGTTAATTCCTTAAAATTTTATTTTATTAGATATACATATACATAAAAACCTGTACCCCAACTAAAACCAAAGCAAGACAGACACAAAAAATCTCTATATAGGGCAGAGCACTTGGATAATGAAGCCCTATCTGATATCAGGCAAAAAAAAGGAGCATAACCAATACCCTATAAATGAACCCTACAATAAATACTACCGTGCAGCGGAGGTTGGCAGCCTATATGATAGACAGATCTATCATGTGAATAGAAGTAAGAAGCAGGTAGAGAACATGTTATGTCTCAAGCACTTTCCTCCTTAGTTCCCATTTTCATGTTTGTTACTTATGTTACTGGAACAGTATTTTCCATATTTCCTTTCAAGAATGCCTATCACCAGTCTGAGACTGCCCTTTTTAATTAAAAGAAGAGGGTTAAAAATTAAACACCTATCAACAAAAGGAGTCCAAAGTATCCCTAATATTTCCCTAAAGATCCCAACTTTCTAGCAAAAGTCGCGTTCAAACTTTTGGGTTGGGGGAACCAGGCATACAGAGCAGAATTCCACAAACCTCCGCGGCTCTCCTCGATGAGAAAGCGCTAGATCTTGCTACCACAAACTTTACTACGCTATTACCCGCTCTAATAATGTTACCATTTGGTAATAACTCAGTAAACTATGTGGCAGTGCTTAGTTAATGCAAGGAGTGAAATGTCACAAGATCTTGCTCTTTCACAGCGAGAGCCACAGAAAGCTGTGGAATCCCGCTATGCATGCTGGAATCTCACGACCACCACAATCCCTTTAGTGGGACATTAGGAACACTGGGGACCTTTTTTGCTAACATCTAGTCTGAGGCTACCCACTCTTTTCCTAAATCAAAAGGTGGCCCCAGACTTGTGATAGGTACTCTTTAGGGATGGTCTTACATGTATTTAAATTGTTGCACCAGATATGGACGACTCTGTAGGCTCAAACGGTGACTTTTTCATGGTCATGACACATATAAAAGCCTTTTTACTCTCATAATAAAATATTAGAATCATTGTATACCTTAACCTGTACTTCCATATCTAGCACATATACTGTACAAATTCGGCACCGGACCCTGGGGATCACGTCGGGGCTTAGGCCCGCCGGAGGCCTGGTCCTCCGCGGCCGGTGCCCCTCCTGCTGTGCCTGCAATGGTGCTTCCGCTGTCCCCTGGAGAAGGCTGTTGACGGACGCAGTCAGCCAATCTGTCCCCTGGGAGCTGGCTGCCGCCCGGAGACGCTGGCGGATCGCTTCAACGTCCATGCTGGTAAGTGTGACGGAGATTCCTCACTTGTCACGCAGGCACCTAAAATGGATGCCTGCGTGAGGAGCGTGCCCCTTTTTATGTGCCCCCTACCCGCAGTCCCACAGTTCCACCCCCTTCATTCAAAAAATGCCCTTAAGCCACCCCTCGAATTCCGGTTAACCCTTACCTCTGAACCCCCTCTAAACTGCTCCAGCTCCCCAGGTCCCACGTAACCCCGTCATGGCGGCCTCCACTTAAGTGCCGCGGGCCCCCCAGTACGGCCTTTCTAGATGAAAAATAGACCAACTCATGTGATTTAAGAGTAATAAAATGCATTATAAACTGTATTTCTTCTTAGCACCTCCATTCACATGCTACTTTTTTTTTTACAGTTTATGTCATAGCTGAGTGCTGGAACAACGTTAGATTCAATAGTTAACATGTTTCACAGAACAATGCGACAAAAGACTATTAGTAATTGAATCAAATGAAGAAGCAGAAAGAAATGGGTGACCTTCATCAGAAATGACATTATAGCAAATGAATGGAAGGACAGAGGCATACACAAATGTCTTGCAGGAACAGAATATTGCTTACATGGTGATTACAAATGAGTTTTTTAATACCTCCAGAAATTAAACAGCCTCTGCAAGTATAATGGGATTGTCAATATGATCTAGAGCATTCATTTCATAGTTTGGCCGTGGAGGACAGCATACACCTTCACCCAAGAAGTTAAGCACTATCATTCACATATATATTAGCTGGGACACTTCAGTGTGCACACAGCACAGGCACACAAAGTCCCAGCAGCTCCATAGTACGGAGGTGGAGGTATTCTGTGTGGCGCTGTCCAATGCCTCGGTATGGCACCGCATTATGGAGATATTCTTCTCTAAAAGCACCGATTCATTATAGTATTTCACTTATACGTTACATAATAGCAACAATGGAACAGAAAAATAAAATATATAACAATCGTACCCAAAATGAAAAAAAGCAGAGAAAAACCTATTGAGCAAACAGTGCTATTTAGTTAATGAAGCGTTTTAGCTTTTTTATACATTGGATATCAGGACTGTGGTTTCTTCTTTCTATGCTGTTGGGATTAATACTATTCCATTTAAGATGTTCAGGGAATTTACAATCCATAATTCTAAGAAAAATCACACTTTATGTCACTCAGCATTGAGCCTGACCATTGACTGGGCCTAGTTGGGCGATTTGTTACTACATAGTGAGAAAGGAATCGAATGCAAGAAAAGAAGAAAAGGATCGGCAAAAGGAAAACATTATAAAGATGCTATAGTAGCTTTATATCTGCTGGCAATATAGGAAAAGGTGGAGCTTCATTAAAAAAAAAGGAAAATTTGGAACATAATTGTGTTTATAATGTTATAAGCTATGAATGTGAGTTTTCACCTTCGATGAAGGGTGGATTCACACAATGTATAATTATTACCGAATTTCTGTTGTAACATCCGCACGGAAATTCTGCAACTAAGTACAGTACAACATTATTTAAAGGGAATCAGTCAGCAGGTTTTTGCCATGTATTCTGCATCTATGATGCAGGGGCAGAGACCCTGATTCCAGAGATGTATTACTTAATGGGTCACTTGTAGTTTCAATAAAATCACTGTATTACCAACAGAAGATTATCACTAGATGACAAGTTGTCTCATGCCATGTAGTGACCCGCTTTGTGTAACCCGATAAAAACCATCACAGAAAAAAAGGCAGCCATATTTACCAAGCCACAATACAAATGCACTACAGGATGCAGCAGCCCTCTGATAAAGGCGAAGGCGGCACAGGCGCAAAACACTGATGAAATAACCAATCACAAATGCCTTGCAGGAACAGATTATTGCTTACGTGGTTATTACAAATGAAATGTTTAATACGTCCAGAAAGCCCAACATTCATGAAGGGCATAGTTGCCTTGTATTATAAGAGCAAACGGATAAGGCTTGCAAAAGGCGTCAGTCACACACATAAGTACTACACCCTGCGCACAGTGTCTGGCTTATAACCTATTAGTGACGCCCATACTATTAGAATCAGGGGGTTGCCCAGCACTATATAAGTGCACCCCATGAGGACAGACAATTAATTCCCCCAAAAAAACACTAATATTCCTGACTACGCCCTGCAGAAAATGAAAAATATGCAACATAAAGGTGAAAAAGATGTATAAAATGTATGAGGTATTGGTGGATATCTTGGCCGAAATACTCAAGTTCGCAATCCGCGTCCAAGGTCCTCATTGTCATGCGAGTCCCTACACCTAAATGTTTTATGCATTTATGTCCTTTTTTGGTGAGTTGCTTGAAATTTTAATGTAGGAACTCACAAGGCAACGAGGTCCCTTGACGTGGGTAGCGAGCTTGCGTATTTTGGCCAAAATATCAAACAAAACCTCATGTATTTCATACATCTTTTCCATCTTGAGTGGTGAGTGGATAGTGAGTTCACGAAGGAGGGGGAAATGGAGAAAGAAGAAAATCTATATAGTAGGATATATTGTAAAGTTTCTACTATTTGCTATTGCAAATAATTTCTGCAATGTACAGTTTCCAAATAAAACATTTCTAGAAGAATTATTTCTTAAAATCTCAGCCACCCCTTTTTATATATTTTAGATTAAATGTCAATAAAGAACACTGTACTGACTAACATTCAATAGAAAGCTGCTATTTCTTAGGTCACATTGCAACAGACTTGGACCTAATACTGAGTATAAGGAAACGGCGTGAATAGGAGAGACGGCAACTGTCTAAAAAGGAAAACCTTACATCCTACATACTAGAATCCCACAACATTCTATCGCGCTTACTATAAGCTTACTTATCGAAGCAAAGCAAATCTACAGGCTTAGAAAAGTTAGGAATATATCTTTGTACTTTTGTTGAATGCATAGTGTGAAGTATAAGAGGATTTTACTAGGGCATATATTATGCAAAGACAAGGCAAATCCATGGATCTTTGCAAGTTATAGAGTATAGAAAGCCTTTTCCATTACCATACCATGCTCTCCAATTACAGAACACGTACATGCAGACTCTCGGCTAACAGTCTAGCTCCAGCGAGTACCACACACCACACATTACAAAAGCCAATGTGTTTTTCTACAAGCCCAAGCATATTTTATTGGCCTCATCTAACAGACACACGGTAATTCTTGATGCCACAAATGGATTATAGCACGCTGGAGTGTGACGTCTTAGCATTCACAGGAAGTAGACTCGGACCTTCTCGTCAAATACAGTGGGGCAAAAAAGTATTTAGTCAGTCAGCAATAGTGCAAGTTCCACCACTTAAAAAGATGAGAGGCGTCTGTAATTTACATCATAGGTAGACCTCAACTATGGGAGACAAACTGAGAAAAAAAAATCCAGAAAATCACATTGTCTGTTTTTTTAACATTTTATTTGCATATTATGGTGGAAAATAAGTATTTGGTCAGAAACAAAATTTCATCTCAATACTTTGTAATATATCCTTTGTTGGCAATGACAGAGGTCAAACGTTTTCTGTAAGTCTTCACAAGGTTGCCACACACTGTTGTTGGTATGTTGGCCCATTCCTCCATGCAGATCTCCTCTAGAGCAGTGATGTTTTTGGCTTTTCGCTTGGCAACACGGACTTTCAACTCCCTCCAAAGGTTTTCTATAGGGTTGAGATCTGGAGACTGGCTAGGCCACTCCAGGACCTTGAAATGCTTCTTACGAAGCCATTCCTTCGTTGCCCTGGCATTGTGCTTTGGATCATTGTCATGTTGAAAGACCCATCCACGTTTCATCTTCAATGCCCTTGCTGATGGAAGGAGGTTTGCACTCAAAATCTCACGATACATGGCCCCATTCATTCTTTCATGTACCCGGATCAGTCGTCCTGGCCCCTTTGCAGAGAAACAGCCCAAAAGCATGATGTTTCCACCACCATGCTTTACAGTAGGCATGGTGTTTGATGGATGCAACTCAGTATTCTTTTTCCTCCAAACACGACAAGTTGTGTTTCTACCAAACAGTTCCAGTTTGGTTTCATCAGACCATAGGACATTCTCCCAAAACTCCTCTGGATCATCCAAATGCTCTCTAGCAAACTTCAGACGGGCCCGGACATGTATTGGCTTAAGCAGTGGGACACGTCTGGCACTGCAGGATCTGAGTCCATGGTGGCGTAGTGTGTTACTTATGGTAGGCCTTGTTACATTGGTCCCAGCTCTCTGCAGTTCATTCACTAGGTCCCCCCGCGTGGTTCTGGGATTTTTGCTCACCGTTCTTGTGATCATTCTGACCCCACGGGGTGGGATTTTGCGTGGAGCCCCAGATCGAGGGAGATTATCAGTGGTCTTGTATGTCTTCCATTTTCTAATTATTGCTTCCACTGTTGATTTCTTCACTCCAAGCTGGTTGGCTATTGCAGATTCAGTCTTCCCAGCCTGATGCAGGGCTACAATTTTGTTTCTGGTGTCCTTTGACAGCTCTTTGGTCTTCACCATAGTGGAGTTTGGGGTCAGACTGTTTGAGGGTGTGCACAGGTGTCTTTTTATACTGATAACAAGTTTAAACAAGTGCCATTACTACAGGTAATGAGTGGAGGAAAGAGGAGACTCTTAAAGAAGAAGTTACAGGTCTGTGAGAGGCAGAAATCTTGATTGTTTCTGACCAAATACTTATTTTCCACCATAATATGCAAAAAAAATGATAAAAAAAACAGACAATGTGATTTTCTGGATTTTTTTTCTCAGTTTGTCTCCCATAGTTGAGGTCTACCTATGATGTAAATTACAGACGCCTCTCATCTTTTTAAGTGGTGGAACTTGCACTATTGCTGACTGACTAAATACTTTTTTGCCCCACTGTATTCCTAGAATCTAAAGTGTAGAATTGCTTCCGTTCAATGGGTGCAGGGGCCATCACTGGATGTGAGACGCTAGTCAGTCTGAACCTAACGCTATAGCGAAGAACCGTATCCAGGGTATATAGTTAAATTCTATCTAAAAGTAGAAAACTGAAGGACCAAAGCAAAAACCAGGACTTAGCTCATGACTGTCGAACTATATAGGCCCGTGAGTTAAACAAACACAAAATGCAAAAGTGCGAAAACTGACGAAAAGTAGCTTTAAAGGATTTTTCCATCAATGATTACATAGATATAGAATAAGCCATCAATATGCAACCAAGAGGGCAGTCCATCCTGACCCCAATAACTCTGACTGTGAATCACGAGAATCAAGTGGCGGCTGCATTAATGGATTCCTATATGTCATGTCCATTATAGTCAATGGTCGATTATGTAGCACCTGAGCACAGTCTAGAAGATCTGACAGCAGTTAAATAATCACTTTGCCTTTTTAGCTCCAATTTCCCTTAGAATTCCATAAAAATGCTGGTCTGTAGTGATTTTCAAAAGACTTTCAAGTGACTTAAAGGGAATCTGTTAGTAAGCTTGAACCACTAAACTGCTTACGTGTGCATGTAGCCCAGTGAAGGATGAACTCATTGGTAGCTTTATACTGTGAATATGTTGAATGTTCAGAAATCAATGTTATTAGCGGTATGCAAATGAGGCATTAAGTGCTATGGGCAGCAGAATGCACTTAATGAAACTCTGCCACCTCTGGTTATTAATATACTTGGTGACTACCTCTCTCTATTGATCAATAGCTGAATAGATGATGTACATCTGACATAAGGGCCGGCCAGTACACTGCATATATGCGCAGATCAGCAGTCTCCTCACTAACTTGCCCTTCTGAGGGCACAGGCTTTAGAGCTCTACTCCGCATGCACGGCAGAATGCTGATGATGTGTGCACATAGCACTTAAAGGGAATCTATCAGCAGGTTTTGCTACCTCATCTGAGAGCAGCATGATATAGGAAAAGAGACCCTGACTCCAATGATGTATCACTTAGGTTACTGGGTACAGCGGTTCTCTCACAAGCAGAGTTTTTATATATAAAATGCAGCAAAGCTGAGAAAGCTAACCCCGCCCACATCAGGCTCTGTATATACACAGCCTATAGACAGTGAGCTGCATAACACAGTAGGGGACGGAGTCAGACTAGCAGTCGCATGCATGGCAATGATAATCTACTTGTAATAAAACCTTCACAGCAAATAAACAACAGCACACAGCTTGATAAATGACATATTGTTGATTTCAGTGTTTCAACTTCTACATCATACTGTCCTCAGATTACATAGTAAAAATCGGCTGACGGATTCCCTTTAACACCTCATTTACAAATCACCAATTATATGGATTTCTCAAGACTCAGGCAACAGATTGGTAATATAAAGGTTCCAATGATTTAATCTTACACTAGGCTACATGTACATAAAAATGGTTTAGGGGTTAAACTTACTGACAGACGTCCTCTAATGCATTGCTCGGGACAGCAATTTTTGATTGGCTTTCTGTATTTGAACCGGTAGAGGTCCTATTGTAGACATAATCACTGATGAGATGGATATATTTTCTGTGTTTCATGAAATTTTACTTATACGCATTTCTCAAAATAGTAGTATCTGTCTTTAAAGTATTTGATGTTCCCAAGTTATAACTTGATGCAACCTGCTTCAATGATATACACAAAAAACTGTCAAATTCTTAATGTTTTCTAATTGTTGCTTAATACGAAGACAAAACATGGCCAACTTCACAAAAAGCCTTCAAAACTTGACAATTTGATGTAATCTTGAAACACACAAAAAAAATGTGTTGACATAGCAATGGTCATCTTGATTGACAGCTCAGCTGACAGGTACTCTAACCTAGCACCTTTAGCTCCTAAGATGCCACTCAAAATGACAATCCTGACAGCATTTACCTGTCATCCAACTGGTGATCTCCTTTCTTCTACCAAACTCTTGCTGAGTCAATGACCCAGAAACCAATTCGCTTTTTCATACAGTTTAAAAGGTCTTAAACACTTGGCTGGATTTACATCAATATGAAAAGAATGTGAAAATAATACTTTTACATGTGTAATCTAGAAATCGAAGAATTCTTTTTTTTATACCTTTTTAATTGGCTTTTATATTTTTAGTTATGTCGTTAGTTTTTGCAGAGAGGAAGAGAATCTCCAGAAAACTTTCATTTGTTAAAATTTTTTTTAATCTCGATCACATTAAATAATTTGGCTGTTACCTAATGAACTGTTATCAGTGAAGAAGTGTATAAAATCAGGTAAAAATGTTCACGGCTTTCAAACTTCATCAAATAGCAAGGAAGGATTAGAAAGATGTTGAGATTCCAGTCTTCTTCTTTTAAGGCGCATGTTTTAAGAGCTAAATCTTACTAGAGACTTTGGTGGTATTAATCCAAGCAGCTGAGAGTAAGGGCTTCTATAAATGAAAATTAAAGCAATTTGGCATGACAGACATTTATTCAATTATAATGCTATATTTAGAGCGGGTTTTCACCAGTAATGGGTGGAAGCTACTAAAGGGGTTCAAAACTTTTCTATTAATAGGGCTTCTGTTCCGAGTTACTCAAGATCAATGGAGGTTCCAAAGATCCGACAGCCCAGCAATCATGAGGCTATGTCCATTTAAATGGAGCATGCAATCAACTCAATTTTGGAAAATATGACGGTTTTTTAAAGAAAAGGTGTCAGCCAAATGTAAAATGAAAATGGTCCCGATATTATATGTAGTTATGGTGAAAAAAATAGTTTTGAGTACGTACTCACACATAGTGGTCAAATCACACTTTTTTGCTGCACGATTGTTGTAAAATTGGGCATTTCTGTGGCAACTGTGCAAAAAAAATTTTATTACATTGATCATTACATGTGAAGCAACATGGGAAGCAACTTTAGAAAAGAGATCAGCCAGATATTTTGCTGAAACCAATATCAGCAATTTGTCAGAGAAAGTTGTGTCTGGTCCCAAATTTGCCAGCAAGAGTCACTACAGGAGACATTAAAAAGCACCTCTACTCATTAAAGTAGAGTGCAACTATTCTCTAATATTGGCTCTGCACTCAGGCTAATAAAAAAGGGATCTAAACAGGTGAACACCCCACCTTACACTATAAAGCCCATGCTAGGGCACAAGGAACATACTAAAACATACCTGCCTGCAATTGTGCAGCCAGGCTCTAATTCAGCATGAATCTAATGACAGGTTATCTTTAACCCACGGGCAGCACGGTGGCACAGTGGTTAGCACAGCAGGCTTGCAGGGCTGGGGTCCTGGGTTCAAATCCCATCAAGGACAACATTTGCAAGGAGTTTGTATGTTTTCCCCGTGTTTGCGTGGGTTTCCTCCAGGTTCTCCAGTTTCCTCCCACATTCCAAAGACATACTGATAGGGAATTTAGATTGTGAGCTCCATTGGGGACAGCGATGATAATGTTTGCAAAAACTGTAAAGCGCTGCGGAATATGTTAGTGCTATATAAAAATAAAGATTATTATTATGGATATATTGCATTCTCTCTGGAAGTGCAAACTGTAGGAAAGCAAGGAGCACAAATAGGGAGGGTCTTATCCCACCTTATAGAAAGTGCAATTTTAATCAACAACTCCTCACCTGGTGCTGTAGAGACAAGGCTTGTATGTCAACTGCCACAGATCCACGGGCCTGCTAGCGACCTAATTAAAGCTATCATCAAGGAAGATAGTGGATTATATCCCCGCTGCCAGACAATTAGGAATGCAAAATGTGGTTACAGGATGATAGTGGTTTATTCTACGCGTCTTTGTGGTATTTCCTGAAGAAGAAGTCATATATGACTTCAAAATGCGTAGAATAAACCACCATCATCCTTTAACCACATTTTGCATTCTTTCTGGAAGAAGTCATGATATTGTAAACCTATGCAGTCTCTTTAACTGTCGGGTCCAATTAACTGAAAACACATCATGATGTATGACATGAAAAGACAATAGTCACCTATACACCTTCCTATCCTTCCTTGCACAAGTTATTTAGGTTCAGTTGACCTGTCAAATACTGAACTCCATGTGTTTCCTCCCTCTACTAACTTACCTATACCCGACATTGCCATTTCCGTGTGTGGTTCCACCGTTACTCCACAGCAACATGCCCGCTGTCTTGGGGTCATACTTGATTCTGAGATTTCATTCACCACCCACATCCGATCACTAGCTCGCTCATGTTATCTGCATCTAAAAAACATTTCTAGAATTCAACCTTTTCTTACTTTTGGCAAAAACTCTTACTGTTTCTCTTATTCATTCTCGTCTGGACTATTGTAATTCTCTACTAATCGGTCTCCCTCTTCCCAAACTCTCCCTTCTCCTGCAGCCAGGATCATATTCCTCACCAATCATTGCACCGATGCCTCTACCTTGTGCCAGTCATTACACTGGTTACCCATCTAATCCAGAATCCAGTACAAACTTATTACCCTCATCCACAAAGCACTCCATGGCTCAGCACCACCCTACATCTCCTCCCTGGTCTCAGCCTACCACCCTACCAGTGCTCTCCACTCTGCTAATGACCTGAGGTTAACATCCTCAATAACCAGAACCTCCCACTCCCGTCTCCAAGACTTTTCATGTGCTGCGCCAATTCTTTGGAATGCACTACCCAGGTTAATACAATTAATCCCCAATCCCCACAGTTTTAAGCGTGCCCTAAAAACACATTTGTTCAGACTGGTCTACCGCCTCAACACATAAACCTAACTATCCCTGTGTTGCCCACTCAAAATTTTTACCATAACCAGGTTCCTCCCATTATATTCTCACATGCTTTATATATTTATAGCCCTCTGTGTCTGTACTGTTACATACTTAGGCTGATAACTGGTTCATGCAGCATTACATGAACATCTGATTATTTCATTATGGCTTGTTACCACCCACCTTTTGTGTCTCCCCTTTTCCTCATAGATTGTAAGCTTGCGAGCAGGGCCCTCATTCCTCTAGGTATCTGTTTTGATCTATGTGTTTATTGTTATGCTGTAATGTCTATTGTCCGTACAAGTCCCCTCTAAAATGTAAAGTGCTGCGGAATATGTTGGCGCTATAGAAATAAAGTTATTATTATTATTAAGTTATTTAAGAGAAACCAGATTCCATTTGTACGTTATTGGGATCTTTAGCCGTTTGGGCACATAAAGCTGCTGCATCACTTGCTGTGTTCTTGAAGCATACTAAAGACTAAACTGCTTAGAAAACAGTATGGAAATATTTTTCTATTTTTATTTTTCTATGGGTCATATCGTCAGGCATCCTTTTTTTCTCAAGATAAAAGCAGAATCATACAGAATTACTGAAAGGAATAGGAATCCCTTTCATTCCAAAGATACAGCACATATTCAATATTAATAAATCTGAGTTTCAATGTTAATATTTATGTTCACATGTCAAAGTAAGGCTTTATCCGCACCGTGAATTCACAGTGAGATGAAATCTACACTAAAGTGACAATCAACAGTGATAAGGTAACGAAACAATGTTTACTAGAGCTAGATCCCATTTTCAGCAAAAAGTACATAATTAAAATTAGATGATTAAGTAGAACATTAAAAAATTGCTAAAATAGGACTGTGCAAAATATGTATATATTGTATGTACATACAGTAAAACAACAGCATGACTGAAATTAGCAAGAAAATAAAACTCTTTCAACTATGTCTGCATACATAATCATGTTATTCATATTCATGTAATCCATAATGTTTCCAGATACAGTATGTCATCATAGAGAAAAATTCTGATTAAGGATTGGGTATGTTTGGAAAATTTGAGCCACTAGCTACTACAATAAAGTTCTCCAGCGGGGAAAAGAAATCAATGCAGAATATAATGCCAAAATTAAAGTGTACCTCAAGTTATCCTTTCCCACCTGATCTATAAAACAACAGGCAACAGTGCAATGCCTTGTGAGCATGTGCAGGTCCTAATAAAATCCCAACGACGCAGCTATTTAGAACCTTTAGAAGGCAGCAAATATTTTTTGCATCACTGTTTTCTGAGAGCCATGCATTTTTTTTTCTGTCAGCCAAGCTGCTTGTTTTCTTGCATTTTTGAATGGGTCATTTTAGGTTAAATATAATGTATTGCACACGAAAAAAAGGAATGCTAACTTTTGTTTTGTTTTCCAGCATTCATCATGTGTTTTACCCATCTAAACAAATTTTAAAGACACTCTTAAAGGGAATCTGAGAACAGCATGAGGTAGGGGGTAATACACTGAATTCAGTGATGTATCACTTATTCAGCAGTGTGCTGTTTACTTACAGGGAAGGTTTTATCACTAGAACATTATCACTGCCAAGGTTTGATATACCCACCACTGCTAGTCCAACCACACCCCTCCTGTGATAAGCAGCTCACTGTCAATAGACAATGTATATACAGAGCCAGGTGCGAGCAGGGTTAGCTTTCTCAGATCTGCTTCATGTTACAGCTAAAAACTCTTATTGTGGCACAACTAATGCACTGAGTAAACTACCGTATATACTCGAGTATAAGCCGAGATTTTCAGCCCAAATTTTTGGGCTGAAAGTGCCCCTCTCGGCTTATACTCGAGTCAAGGTGGGTGGCAGGGTCGGCGGGTGAGGGGGTGAGGGCGCTGAGGCATACTTACCTGCTTCCAGCGATCCTGGCGCTCCCCGCCCGTCCCACGGTCTTCGGTGCTGCAGTTCTTCCCCTCTTCAGCGGACACGTGGGACCGCTTATTAGAGAAATGAATATGCGGCTCCACCTCCCATAGGGGTGGAGTCGCATATTCATTTCTCTAATCAGCGGTGCCGGTGACCGCTGATAGAGGAAGAAGCTGCGGCACCAAAGACAGCTGTGCGGGGGAAGGAGCGGGACGCCGGGACCAGGTAAATATCGCATATTCACCTGTCCACGATCCAGCCGCCGGGCGCCGCTCCATCTTCCCGGCATCTCTCCGCTCTGACTGTGCAGGTCAGAGGGCGCGATGACGCATATAGTGTGCGCGGCGCCCTCTGCCTGAACAGTCAGAGCGGAGAGTCGCCGGGACCAGACGCCGGAAGCTGCAAGCAAGAGAGGTGAGTATGGCATTTTTTTTTTTATTGCAGCAGCAGCAGCAATGGCAGAGATTTATAAGGAGCATCTATGGGGAAATATGAACGGTGCAGAGCACTATATGGTACAGCTATGGGGCAATATGAACGGTGCAGAGCACTATATGGCACAGCTATGGGGAAGTATGAACGGTGCAGAGCACTATATGGGGCACAGCTATGGGGAAATATGAACGGTGCAGAGCACTATATGGCACAGCTATGGGGCAATATGAACGGTGCAGAGCACTATATGGCACAGCTATGGGGCAATATGAACGGTGCAGAGCACTATATGGCACAGCTATGGGGCAATATGAACGGTACAGAGCACTATATGGCACGGCTATGGGGCAATAATGAACGGTACATAGCACTATATGGCACAGCTATGGGGAAATATGAACGGTGCAGAGCACTATATGGCACAGCTATGGGGCAATATGAATGGTGCAGAGCACTATATGGCACAGCTATGGGGCAATATGAACGGTACAGAGCACTATATGGCACAGCTATGGGGCAATAATGAACGGTGCAGAGCCCTATATGGCACAGCTATGGGGCAATAATGAACGGTGCAGAGCACTATATGGGGCACAGCTATGGGGCAATAATGAACATGCAGAGCACTATATGGCACAGCTATGGGGCAATAATGAACATGCAGAGCACTATATGGCACAGCTATGGGGCAATAATGAACATGCAGAGCACTATATGGCACAGCTATGGGGAAATAATGAACGGTGCAGAGCACTATATGGCACAGCTATGGGGAAAAAATGATCTATTTTTATTTTTGAAATTCACCGGTAAATGCTGCATTTCCACCCTAGGCTTATACTCGAGTCAATAAGTTTTCCCAGTTTTTTGTGGCAAAATTAGGGGGGTCGGCTTATACTCGGGTCGGCTTATACTCGAGTATATACGGTAAGTGGTACATCATTAGAATCAGTGTCTCTTTCCAACATTATGCTACTCTGACATGAGGTAGCAAAAAACTTGATGACAACTCCTCGAAGCTTTTCCTTGCCAATAGACATGTTGGATATTATTCAGTGAGGGGAATGATCTGGCAATCTGGTTGTCAGAAAATAATGCTTTAAATAGATTGTCGTGGTAGATGGGGTCTCCTCTGAAGTGCTGGTTTCAATAAGCCGTGTTTTTTTTTTGTCTCCCAAAAACCTCCTTTTCATTCCCATTCTTTATCTTTCCACCCTCCTTTCTTCTTTACATTCCTCTAGCACACAGATAATTATTTGGTTTATGTTAGAGTTTATATTAATACCTCTTCAAGCTGGTTACGATTATATTATAATGTTTAACGATAATTTACTGTTAACAACTGTCGACTTTTTTATTGTTATTATTGAAGGTAACTGGAATACTCAGTTTTCAGATCAATGTTGTTAAAACCCAATAAAAATATTCAAAGGAAAACAAAACCTGGTGACAGATTCCCTTTAAATGTGGTGCTCCAGTTACTTAACTGTGATTTCAGAAAGTAGGAGAAATATATAAAATGCAATTACAAAAAAAGCATAAAATTGAAGAGTTTTAGTTCTACGGTGAGATGAACATATTCTTTTATGAATGATCTCCATGGGGCTGTCTAGAAAAACTTGAAATGAAAGAAGGGATTTAGAAGTATTTCTTGGCTCTACACAAAATATCACATCTGTTGCCTGGAAAAATGTAGTCAATTCTAAACAAAGAAGGTCGTGTCATGTGTAATACATATCTCATAGTAATAAATCCTCAGACAACAAGAGAACTGAAATTAAAAGCAGCGCAGACCTTTTCACCAACACAGCATTACATTTTCAGTTGTGAATTCTATATTTCCATTTGGCAGTTAAATAAAGGAATAAACTTTAAGGAGAAGTTGATAGAGCAAGTCGCAGGATGCATTATGACCACATGAAACAAGAAGGTAACAGGTAAATTTATCTTGTCTTCCAAGTGAGCCAAATAAAGGATTCAAGAACGTCTTGCTCTTTGCAACCACATCATCGTTCTCTCTTCCCTCTGTGCATTTCGAATTTGCCAAGCCTTAGCTAACTACTCCATTGACAAATCTGTAATGGCAGACCATATTTTTCTCTCCACTTGAAATGGCTAATTACTCATCACTCCCTAGTCACAGGCCATTACCTCCCAAGTCTCTGGCTGCACATCTGAGAGACCATATCACATTAATCCCGCATGAAGTTCAAAGACAGTTTGCGAACTTGCGGCCTCACAATTGATTTCTAGGTGTTATATCTGCTGCAGTCAAATATTACCCTGTTACCGCTTTCAGGTATTATTTTCCTGTGAATAATGTATATGAACATATCATATTAACACTAAAACAGGACCAGATAAGCGGAGGACTCGTAGAAATCAAGAAAATAGATATATGCTTCAGAAATATCGACTCAAAATTAGAATATAAAACCAAATGAGAACATAGTAATCATCTGATTATACAAAGTAATCAGCCTCTAAATTGGAACATACCGTGGCTAAATGTTTTTGGCTAATCACCAGCTTCGTACCGGCCCACAATAGTACCAGAGGATCTCCTGGTGGGCCAACACACTAATATTATAATGTGGCCCACTAATAGTGATTGGATTATTCCTTTTATGGGGGATAATGTAAAATATTCTATAAATCCTTATTGCTGGCCTGGGTGAAGTCAATGAAAACTATCAAGCACCCAAAAAGGGAAAATAATAAACTTTGGAATATCTGCCAAATATTCCTTTCATTCCATTTTCCTCCACCTTTGTAGATCCGCTATGTTACGATATTGTTGTGAGGAGCCACATGTAGCAGATCCTTCAGAATTTCTTGTAGTCTACATGTTTTACCTATAGAGGTCATACATACAGTGGGGCAAAAAAGTATTTAGTCAGTCAGCAATAGTGCAAGTTCCACCACTTAAAAAGATGAGAGGCGTCTGTAATTTACATCATAGGTAGACCTCAACTATGGGAGACAAACTGAGAGAAAAAAATCCAGAAAATCACATTGTCTGTTTTTTTAACATTTTATTTGCATATTATGGTGGAAAATAAGTATTTGGTTAGAAACAAAATTTCATCTCAATACTTTGTAATATATCCTTTGTTGGCAATGACAGTGGTCAAACGTTTTCTGTAAGTCTTCACAAGGTTGCCACACACTGTTGTTGGTATGTTGGCCCATTCCTCCATGCAGATCTCCTCTAGAGCAGTGATGTTTTGGGCTTTTCGCTTGGCAACACGGACTTTCAACTCCCTCCAAAGGTTTTCTATAGGGTTGAGATCTGGAGACTGGCTAGGCCACTCCAGGACCTTGAAATGCTTCTTACGAAGCCACTCCTTCGTTGCCCTGGCGGTGTGCTTTGGATCATTGTCATGTTGAAAGACCCAGCCACGTTTCATCTTCAATGCCCTTGCTGATGGAAGGAGGTTTGCACTCAAAATCTCACGATACATGGCCCCATTCATTCTTTCATGTACCCGGATCAGTCGTCCTGGCCCCTTTGCAGAGAAACAGCCCCAAAGCATGATGTTTCCACCACCATGCTTTACAGTAGGTATGGTGTTTGATGGATGCAACTCAGTATTCTTTTTCCTCCAAACACGACAAGTTGTGTTTCTACCAAACAGTTCCAGTTTGGCTTCATCAGACCATAGGACATTCTCCCAAAACTCCTCTGGATCATCCAAATGCTCTCTAGCAAACTTCAGACGGGCCCGGACATGTACTGGCTTAAGCAGTGGGACACGTCTGGCACTGCAGGATCTGAGTCCATGGTGGCGTAGTGTGTTACTTATGGTAGGCCTTGTTACATTGGTCCCAGCTCTCTGCAGTTCATTCACTAGGTCCCCCCGCGTGGTTCTGGGATTTTTGCTTACCGTTCTTGTGATCATTCTGACCCCACGGGGTGGGATTTTGCGTGGAGCCCCAGATCGAGGGAGATTATCAGTGGTCTTGTATGTCTTCCATTTTCTAATTATTGCTCCCACTGTTGATTTCTTCACTCCAAGCTGGTTGGCTATTGCAGATTCAGTCTTCCCAGCCTGGTGCAGGGCTACAATTTTGTTTCTGGTGTCCTTTGACAGCTCTTTGGTCTTCACCATAGTGGAGTTTGGTGTTAGACTGTTTGAGGGTGTGCACAGGTGTCTTTTTATACTGATAACAAGTTTAAACAGGTGCCATTACTACAGGTAATGAGTGGAGGAAAGAGAAGACTCTTAAAGAAGAAGTTACAGGTCTGTGAGAGCCAGAAATCTTGATTGTTTGTTTCTGACCAAATACTTATTTTCCACCATAATATGCAAATAAAATGTTAAAAAAACAGACAATGTGATTTTCTGGATTTTTTTTTCTCAGTTTGTCTCCCATAGTTGAGGTCTACCTATGATGTAAATTACAGACGCCTCTCATCTTTTTAAGTGGTGGAACTTGCACTATTGCTGACTGACTAAATACTTTTTTGCCCCACTGTATATTATATTCCAGGCTTCTTTAGGCTACGTTCAGACTAGCGTTGTGCGCCGCTGCGTCGGTGACGCAACGCACAACACACCGAAAAACGCGGCAAAACGCACGCAAAAACGCTGCGTTTTGCGACGCGTGCGTCGTTTTTTGCCGAAAATCGGACGCAAGAAAAATGCAACTTGTTGCGTTTTCTTGGTCCGACGCTTGCGGCAAAAAAGACGCATGTGTCGCAAAACGCAACAAGCAAAAACGCATGTGTCCCCCATGTTAAACATAGGGGCGCATGACGCGTGCGTCGCCGCTGCGTCGTCCGACGCAAACCCGACGCACACTAGCACAACGCTAGTCTGAACGTAGCCTCTTTAGCAGGTCAAATGCAGGGCTCAGCTTCAGAGGAAATACAGCATCCTGAATGACCTGATTTGCCAAAAATCATCAGCTCCTCTAGCTTTGCGGTATAACAGGCCAATTTATCGCCTGTCCAGGTTAAACCAGGATATAGTTTGTCCCAGGTCAGGGTATACCCCAAGCAATAAACTGTCCTAGTCCAAACTATACCCAGAGGAATAAAATAGCCTAGGCCAAACTATACCCCTCCAAGCTACAGTATACCCCTCTGTTTTATGAGTCCTTATAAATGAAACATTTAGATGCCATTTTTTAAAACTTATAACTTAAAACTGTCTTACAAGTAGCGGGAAGGTATTTGTGTTATTAACCCCTTAAGCCCCGAGGGTTTTATGCATGTTAATGACCGGGCCAATTTTTACAATTCTGACCACTGTCCCTTTATGAGGTTATAACTCTGGAACGCTTCAACGGATCCCAGTGATTCTGACACTGTTTTCTCGAGACATACTGTACTTCATGATAGTGGTAAAATTTCTTTGATATTACCTGCATTTAGTTGTGAAAAAAATGGAAATTTGGGGAAAATTTAGAAAATTTCGCAATTTTCCAAATTTGAATTTTTATGCCCTTAAATCACAGAGATATGTCACACAAAATACTTAATAAGTAACATTTCCCACATGTCTACTTTACATCAGCACAATTTTGGACACAACATTTTTTTTTGTTCGGGAGTTAAAAGTTGACCAGCAATTTCTCATTTTTATAACACCATTTTTTTTAGTGACCACATCACATTTGAAGTCATTTTGAGGGGTCTATATGATAGAAAATAACCAAGTGTGACACAATTCTAAAAACTGCACCCCTCAAGGTGCTCAAAACCACATTCAAGAAGTTTATTAACCATTCTGGTGCTTCACAGGAATTTTTTGGAATGTTTAAAAAAAAATGAACATTTAAATTTTTTTTTTTTGTAAATTTACTTCAGCTCCAATTTGTTTTAATTTACCAAGGGTAACAGGAGAAAATGGACCCCAAAAGTTGTTGTACAATTTGTCCTGAGTACCCCGATACCCCATACGTGGGGGTAAACAACTGTTTGGGTGCATGGCAGAGCTCGGAAGGAAAGGAGTGCCATTTCACTTTTCAATGCACAATTGGCTGGAATTGAGATGGGAAACCATGTTGCAATTGAAGAGCCACTAATGTGCATAAACATGGGAACCCCCACAAGTGACACCATTTTGGAAAGTAGACCCCCTAAGGAACTTATCTAGATGTGTGGTGAGCACTTTGACCCACCAAGTGCTTCACAGAAGTTTATAATGTAGAGCCGTAAAAGTAAAAAATAATATTTTTTCACAAAAATGAACTTTTCGCCCCCAATTTTTATTTTCCCAAGGTTACCAAAAGAAATTGTACCCCAAACGTTGTTGTGCAATTTGTCCTGAGCACGCTGATACCCCATATGTGGGGGTAAACCACTGTTTGGGTACATGGCAGAGCTCAGAAGGGAAGGAGCGCCGTTTGACTTTTCAATGTAAAATTGGCTGGAATTGAGATGGGATGCCATGTTGCATTGGGGAGCCCCTGATGTGCCTAAACATTGAAACCCCCCACAAGTGACACCATTTTGGAAAGTAGACCCCCTAAGGAACTTATCTAGATGTGTGGTGAGCACTTTGACCCACCAAGTGCTTCACAGAAGTTTATAATGTAGAGCCGTAAAAATAAAAAATAAAAAATAATATTTTTTCACAAAAATGAACTTTTCGTCCTCAATTTTTTATTTTCCCAAGGTTACCAGAAGAAATTGTACCCCAAACGTTGTTGTGCAATTCTGTCCTGAGCACGCTGATACCCCATATGTGGGGGTAAACCACTGTTTGGGTGCATGGCAGAGCTCAGAAGGGAAGACCCCCCTAAGGAACTTATCAAAATGTGTTGTGAGGAGAGCTTTGAACCTCCAAGTGTTTCACTATAGTTTATGATGCAGAGTCGTGAAAATAAAATTATTTTTTTTCCACAAAAATTATTTTTTAGCCCCCAGTTTTGTATTTTCCCAAGGGTAACAGGAGAAATTGGACCCCAAAAGTTGTTGTGCAATTTGTCCTGAGTACGCTGATACCCCTATGTGTGAGGTAACCACCGTTTGGGCGCATGGCAGAGCTTGGAAGGGAAGGAGCGCCATTTGGAATGCAGACTTGGATGGAATGGTCTGCAGGCGTCACATTGCATTTGCAGAGCCCCTAATGTACCTAAACAGTAGAAACCCCCCACAAGTGACCCCATTTTGGAAACTAGACCCCCCAAGGAACTTATCTAGATGTGTTGTAAGAACTTTGAACCCTCAATTGTTTCACTACAGTTAATAACGCAGAGCCGTGAAAATAAAAAATAATTTTTTTCGTACAAAAATGTTTTTTTAGCCCCCCAAATTTTTATTTTCCCCAGGGTAACAAGATAAATTGGACCCCAGAAGTTGTTGTCCAATTTGTCCTGAGTACGCTGATTGTTGTGAATTCTGCTTTTGGGTTCCCTCCAGTGGTTGTAGGTGGTAATGCAGTTGTCCCTGAGTGGCAGTCATGGTCAGGTGTATCTGCTGATTGCAGTTCTGACTGGGGTATTTAGGTGTGCAGGATTCATTAGTTCTTGCCAGTTGTCCATGGTTCAGGGAGGTTTTGGATCTATGTCTGGTTCCTCCTGCCTTGCTGCCAATTCAGCAAAGATAAGTGTTTGTTTGTTTTTTCTGTGGCACACATGCTGTGTGCTTAATAATTCTGTGCTATTCATTTGTTTTCTCTTATCCAGCTTAGATTGTGTCAGTGTTTTCTCAGTCTTGTTGGATTCTCAGGAGTTGCAGATATACGCTCCACATCTTTAGTTAGATGGTGTAAATTTTTGTATCACCTGCTGTGGATATTTTTTGGAAGGGTTTTAATACTGACCGCTTAGTATTCTGTCCTATCCTTTCCTATTTAGCTAGAAGTGGCCTCTTTTGCTAAATCCTGTTTCCTGCCTGTGTGTGTCTTTCCTCTACTGTTCACAGTCAATATTTGTGGGGGCTGCCTATCGTTTGGGGTTCTGCTCTGAGGCAAGGTAGAATTCCTACTTCCATCTATAGGGGTATTTAGTCCTCCGGCTGTGTCGAGGTGTCTAGGATTTGTTAGGCACACCCCACGGCTACTTCTAGTTGCGGTGTTAAGTTCAGGATTTGCAGTCAGTACAGTTTCCACCAACTCCAGAGAAAGTTCCATGCGGCTCCAAGGCCACCAGATCATAACAGTACAACTGGCCAATAATGAGTTAAATGCATCTCAGAAGAAGGGAAGAAAGGTGTTGAGCCATTTTTTTTCCTGCACTCTGTTTTGTCTTCTCTTCCCTCTTTTTCTCTGGGTGGCTGACGAGTATTGTGCTAGCATGGATGTTCAGCAATTAGCTTCTCGTGTGGACCAGCATGCTGCTAGGGTACAGGGTATTTCTGATTATATTGTTCAGACTCCTGTTTTAGAGCCGAAGATTCCTACTCCTGATTTGTTTTTTGGTGACAGGTCCAAATTTTTGAGTTTTAAAAACAATTGTAAACTGTTTTTTGCTCTGAGACCTCGATCCTCCGGTGATTCCATTCAGCAGGTTAAAATCGTCATCTCCCTGCTGCATGGCGATCCACAGGATTGGGCATTTTCCCTGGAATCTGGGAATCCGGCTTTGCTTAATGTAGACTCCTTTTTTCAGGCTTTAGGATTATTATATGATGAACCTAATTCTGTGGATCAAGCGGAGAAGACCTTGTTGGCCCTGTCTCCGGGTCAAGAGGCGGCAGAATTGTATTGTCAGAAATTTAGAAAATGGTCTGTGTTGACTAAATGGAATGATGATGCTTTGGCGGCAATTTTCAGAAAGGGTCTTTCTGAATCCGTTAAAGATGTTATGGTGGGGTTTCCCACGTCTTTCGGTCTGAGTGATTCTATGTCTCTGGCCTTTCACATTGACCGGCGCTTGCGGGAGCGCAGAACTGTGCGCGCTGTGGCGTTGTCCTCAGAGCAAATTCCTGAGTCAATGCGGTGTGATAGGATTCTGTCTAGAACAGAACGACAAGGTTTCAGACGTCAGAATAGGTTGTGTTATTATTGTGGCGACGCTTCTCATGTCATTTCTGTCTGCCCTAAGCGGACAAAGAGGATCACCAGTTCATTTACCATCAGTACTGTACAACCTAAATTTCTGTTATCTGTGTCCTTGATCTGCTCATTATCATCATTATCTGTCATGGCGTTTGTGGATTCAGGTGCCGCCTTGAACTTAATGGACTTTGAGTTTGCCAGGCGTTGTGGTTTTCCCTTGCAGCCTTTGCAGAAACCTATTCCTTTAAGGGGCATTGATGCTACAACTTTAGCTAAAAATAAGCCCCAGATTTGGATACAGGTGACCATGCGCATGGCGCCAGCCCATCAGGAAGATTGTCGATTTCTGGTGTTGCATAATTTGCATGATGCCTCCGTGCTGGGTTTTCCGTGGTTGCAGGTACATAATCCTGTGTTGGACTGGAAGTCTATGTCTGTGACTAGTTGGGGTTGTCAGGGGATTCATAATGATGTTTCTTTGATGTCAATCTCCTCTTCTTCCTCTTCTGAAATTCCTAAGTTTTTGTCTGATTTTCAGGATGTATTCGATGAGCCCAAGTCCAGTTCCCTTCCACCGCACAGGGACTGTGATTGTGCTATTGACTTGATTCCAGGCTGTAAGTTTCCTAAGGGCCGACTTTTCAACCTGTCTGTGCCTGAACATACCGCCATGCGGAATTATATTAAGGAGTCTTTGGTAAAAGGGCATATTCGGCCATCTTCTTCACCGTTGGGAGCGGGATTTTTTTTTGCTACTAAGAAGGATGGCTCCTTGAGACCCTGTATTGATTATCGCCTCTTGAATAAGATCACGGTCAAGTTTCAATACCCTTTACCTTTGCTTTCTGATTTGTTTGCCAGGATTAAGGGGGCTAGTTGGTTTACTAAGATTGACCTTCGGGGGGCATATAATCTTGTTCGTATTATGCAGGGTGATGAATGGAAAACTGCGTTTAATATGCCCGAAGGTCATTTTGAATATCTTGTGATGCCATTCTGGCTCACTAATGCTCCATCTGTTTTTCAGTCCTTCATGCATGATATCTTCCGGACTTATCTTGATAAATTCTTGATTGTATATTTGGACGATATTTTGATTTTTTCCGATGATTGGGAGTCTCATGTGGAACAGGTCAGGATGGTATTTCAGATCCTTCATGACAATGCTTTGTTTGTGAAGGGGTCTAAGTGTCTCTTTGGGGTGCAGAAGGTTTCTTTTTTGGGCTTCATTTTTTCTCCCTCATCTATGGAGATGGATCCGGTTAAGGTTCAGGCCATTCATGATTGGATTCAACCCACATCCGTGAAGAGCCTTCAGAAATTTTTGGGTTTTGCAAATTTTTATCGCCGTTTCATTGCTAACTTCTCTAGCGTGGTTAAACCCTTGACCGATTTGACGAAGAAAGGCGCTGATGTGGCGAATTGGTCCTCTGCGGCTGTCTCTGCCTTTCAGGAGCTTAAACGCTGTTTTACTTCTGCTCTGGTTTTGCGCCAACCGGATGTTTCTCTTCCGTTTCAGGTTGAGATTGACGCTTCTGAGATTGGGGCAGGGGCCGTTTTGTCTCAGAGGGATTCTGTTGGTTCCTTGATGAAACCGTGTGCCTTCTTTTCCCGTAAGTTTTCACCTGCTGAACGCAATTATGATGTCGGCAATCGAGAGTTGTTGGCTATGAAGTGGGCGTTTGAGGAGTGGCGACATTGGCTTGAGGGAGCTAAGCACCGTATTGTGGTCTTGACCGATCATAAGAATCTGATTTACCTCGAGTCTGCCAAACGGATGAATCCTAGACAGGCTCGATGGTCTTTGTTTTTTTCCCGTTTTGATTTCATGGTTTCGTATCTTCTGGGTTCTAAGAATATTAAGGCTGATGCCCTCTCTAGGAGTTTTTTGCCTGATTCTCCTGAGGTCCTGGAACCGGTCGGCATTCTGAAAGAAGGGGTGGTCCTTTCTGCCATTTCCCCTGATTTACGATGGGTTCTTCAGGAATTTCAGGCTGACAGACCTGACCGCTGTCCAGTGGGGAAACTGTTTGTTCCTCACAGATGGACTAGTAGAGTGATTTCTGAGGTTCACTGTTCTGTGTTGGCTGGTCATCCTGGTATTTTTGGTACCAGAGATTTGGTTGGTAGGTCCTTTTGGTGGCCTTCTTTGTCACGTGATGTGCGTTCTTTTGTGCAGTCCTGTGGGACTTGTGCGCGGGCAAAGCCTTGTTGTTCCCGTGCTAGTGGGTTGCTTTTGCCATTGCCAGTCCTTGAGAGGCCCTGGACGCATATTTCTATGGATTTTATTTCTGATCTTCCGGTTTCCCAGAAGATGTCTGTTATCTGGGTTGTTTGTGACCGGTTCTCTAAGATGGTTCATTTGGTGCCTTTGCCTAAATTGCCTTCCTCTTCAGATTTGGTTCCGTTGTTTTTTCCGCATGTGGTTCGTTTGCATGGTATTCCGGAGAATATTGTGTCCGACAGAGGTTCCCAGTTTGTTTCTAGGTTTTGGCGGGCCTTTTGTGCTAGGCTGGGCATTGATTTGTCTTTTTCTTCTGCATTTCATCCTCAGACAAATGGCCAGACTGAGCGAACTAATCAGACATTGGAGACTTATTTGAGATGCTTTGGGTCTGCTGATCAGGATGATTGGGTGGCCTTCTTGCCATTAGCCGAGTTTGCCCTTAAAAATCGGGCTAGTTCGGCTACTTTGGTTTCGCCTTTCTTTTGTAATTTTGGTTTTCATCCTCGTTTTTCTTCTGGACAGGTTGAGCCTTCTGACTGTCCTGGTGTGGATTCTGTGGTTGACAGGTTGCAGCAGATTTGGGCTCGTGTGGTGGACAATTTGGTGTTGTCTCAGGAGGAGGCTCAACGTTTTGCTAACCGTCGTCTGTGTGTTGGTTCCCGGCTTCGGGTTGGGGATCTGGTCTGGTTGTCTTCCCGTCATGTTCCTATGAAGGTTTCTTCCCCTAAGTTTAAGCCTCGGTTTATTGGTCCTTACAGGATTTCTGAGATTATTAATCCGGTGTCTTTTCGATTGGCGCTTCCGGCCTCTTTTGCTATCCATAATGTCTTCCATAGATCTTTATTGCGGAAATATGTGGTGCCCGTTGTTCCCTCTGTTGATCCTCCGGCCCCTGTGTTGGTTGATGGAGAGTTGGAGTGTGTGGTTGAGAAGATTTTGGATTCTCGTTTTTCGAGGCAGAGGCTTCAGTACCTTGTCAAATGGAAGGGTTATGGCCAGGAGGATAATTCTTGGGTTTTTGCCTCTGATGTCCATGCTGCTGATTTGGTTCGTGCCTTTCATCTGGCTCGTCCTGACCGTCCGGGGGCTCTGGTGAGGGTTCGGTGACCTCTCCTCAAGGGGGGGTACTGTTGTGAATTCTGCTTTTGGGTTCCCTCCAGTGGTTGTAGGTGGTAATGCAGTTGTCCCTGAGTGGCAGTCATGGTCAGGTGTATCTGCTGATTGCAGTTCTGACTGGGGTATTTAGGTGTGCAGGATTCATTAGTCCTTGCCAGTTGTCCATGGTTCAGGGAGGTTTTGGATCTATGTCTGGTTCCTCCTGCCTTGCTGCCAATTCAGCAAAGATAAGTGTTTGTTTGTTTTTTCTGTGGCACACATGCTGTGTGCTTAATAATTCTGTGCTATTCATTTGTTTTCTCTTGTCCAGCTTAGATTGTGTCAGTGTTTTCTCAGTCTTGTTGGATTCTCAGGAGTTGCAGATATACGCTCCACATCTTTAGTTAGATGGTGGAAGCTTTTGTATCATCTGCTGTGGATATTTTTTGGAAGGGTTTTAATACTGACCGCTTAGTATTCTGTCCTATCCTTTCCTATTTAGCTAGAAGTGGCCTCTTTTGCTAAATCCTGTTTCCTGCCTGTGTGTGTCTTTCCTCTACTATTCACAGTCAATATTTGTGGGGGGCTGCCTATCCTTTGGGGTTCGGCTCTGAGGCAAGGTAGAATTCCTACTTCCCTCTATAGGGGTATTTAGTCCTCCAGCTGTGTCGAGGTGTCTAGGATTTGTTAGGCACACCCCACGGCTACTTCTAGTTGCGGTGTTAAGTTCAGGATTTGCGGTCAGTACAGTTTCCACCAACTCCAGAGAAAGTTCCATGCGGCTCCAAGGCCACCAGATCATAACAGCTGATACCCCAAATGTGGGGGGAACCACTGTTTGGGCGCATGGCAGAGCTCGGAAGGGAAGGAGCACTATTTGGAATGCAGACTTAGATGGACTGGACGGCAGACGTCACGTTGCATTTGCAGAGCCCCTGATGTACCTAAACAGTAGAAACCCCCCACAAGTGACCCCATATTGGAAACTAGACCCCCTAGGAACTTATCTAGATGTGTTGTGAGAACTTTGAATCCCCAAGTATTTCACTAGAGTTTATAACGCAGAGCCGTGAAAATAAAAAATCCTTTTTTCCTACAAAAATGTTTTTTAGCCCCCCAAAATCTTTATTTTCCCAAGGGTATCAAGAGAAATTGGACCACAGAAGTTGTTGTCCAATTTGTCCTGAGTACGCTGATACCCCATACGTTAGGGTAAACCCCTGTTTGGGCACACGCAAGAGCTCGGAAGGGAAGGAGCACCGTTTTACTTTTTCAACGCAGAATTGGGTGGAATTGAGATCGGACACCATGGCGCGTTTGGAGAGCCCTGATGTGCCTAAACAGTGGGAACCCCCAATTCTAACTGAAACCCTAACCCAAACACACCCCTAACCCCAACGACACCCCTAACCCCAACTCCAACACACCCCTAACCCTAATCCCAACCATAACCCTAACCACACCCGTAACCCTGACACACCCCTAACCTTAAACCCAACCATACATGTAATCCAAACCCTAACCCTAGCCCCAACCCTAACCCTAGCCCTAACCCTAACCCTAGCCCTAACCCTAGCCCTAACCCTAGCCCTAACCCTAACCATAGCCCTAACCCTAACCCTAACCCTAGCCCTAACCCTAACCCTAATGCGAAAATGGAAATAAATACTTTTTTAAATTTTTTCATTTTTCCCTAACTAAGGGGGTGATGAAGGGGGGTTCGATTTACTTTTATAGCGGGTTTCTTAGCGGATTTTTATGACTGGCAGCCATCACACACTAAAAGACGCTTTTTATTGCAAAAAATAGTTTCTGTGTCTCCGCTTTTTAAGAGCTATAATTTTTCTATATTTTAGTTCACAGAGTCATGTGAGGTCTTGTTTTTTGTGAGATGAGTTGATGTTTTTATTGGTAACATTTTCGGGCACGTGACATTTTTTGATCGCTTTTTATTCCGATTTTTGTGAGGCAATATGACCAAAAACCAGCTATTCATGAATTTCTTCTGGGGGGCGTTTATACCATTCCGCGTTTGGTAAAATGGATAAAGCAGTTTTATTCTTTGGGTCAGTACGATTACAGCGATACCTCATTTATATCATATTTTATATTTATATCAAATTTTCGGATGACTCTGTGGTTGTGGGATGCATTAGGGGAGATCAGGGGGATGAGGAATACAGAAGGGTGGTGTCGAATTTCGTGGATTGGTGCAATGGTAACTATCTACAACTAAATGTTAAGAAAACTAAGGAGTTGGTGGCCAACTATAGCAGGATTAAGTTGGAATGCTTACCGATCACTATTGCTGGTCAGGAGGTAGAGCAGGTGGAGAGTTACAAATATTTGGGGGTCCATTTGGATAGCAAACTGGACTGGAGATGCCACTCAGAGTTTGTCTACAAGAAGGGGATGAGCAGACTGTATTTCCTAAGGAAACTGAGGTCTTTTAATGTGTGTAGCAAAATGTTAGAAACGTTCTACCAATCTGTAGTGGCAAGTGCCATCTTTTTTGCAATCACGTGCTGGGGTAATAGTGTGCGGGCCTCTGATGCTAATAAGCTGAATAAGATTATTAAGAAGGCAAGTTCTGCTGTGGGCTGTAATCTGGACTCTTTTGGGGAGGTAGTGGAGAGAAGAACTCTGAAAAAGTGTATGGCAATTATGAACAATTATGCACATCCACTATATGAGCTATTCATGAGACAGAAGAGCACCTTCAGTAACCGGCTAATACTTCTGAGGTGTAAGAAGGAAAAATATAGGAAATTGTTTGTGCCAACTGCCATGGGAATGTACAACAATAACATTAGGGTTAAACCATCAAGGTGAATGTCTACTTATTTCTCTACATCTCAGTTCACTCGTTGTGTATGTCCTATTCTAATGTATAATGTATAATGTTCTTCTGTCAACCCCACTGTCATGTCAACTATGTAATTCCTTTATGATTTTTATGATTTAAGTTGTGCTGCTGTGATACCATAATTTCCCACGGGATCAATAAAGTGTATCGTATCGTATATTTTATGTTTTGGCGCTTTTATACGATAAAAACTATTTTATAGAAAAAATAATTATTTTTGCATCGCTTTATTCTGAGGACTATGATTTTTGTATTTTTTCGCTGATGACACTGTATTGTGGCTCTTTTTTTTGCGGGACAAGATGATGTTTTCAGCGGTACCATGGTTATTTATATCTGTCTTTTTGATCACGTGCTAGTCCACTTTTTGTTCGGTGGTATGATAATAAAGCATTGTTTTTTGCCTCTTTTTTTTTACGGTGTTCACTGAAGGGGTTAACTAGTGGGACAGTTTTATAGGTCGGGTCGTTACGGTTGCGGCGATACTAAATATGTGTACTTTTATTGTTTTTTGTTATTTAGATAAAGAAATGTATTTATGGGAATAACATATAGTTTTTTCTTTATTTAGGAATTTTTTTTTTTTTTACATAACTAAATCTTTTTTTTTTTTACTTTATAACATTGCCCCATGGGGGGGCATCATGTTATAAGGTCAGATCGCTGATCTGACACTTTACAGAGCACTGTGTCAGATCAGCGATCTGACATGCAGGGCTCCTAGCTTACCAGCGCCTGCTCTGAGCAGGCACTTGGTAAGCCACCTCCCTGCAGGACCCGGATGCAGCCCCGCGGCCATTTTGGATCCGCAGCCTGCAGGGAGAAGAAGATAGGAGACCCTTGGAGCAACGCGATCACATCGTGTTGCTCCGAGGGTCTCAGGGAAGCACGCAGGGAGCCCCCTCCCTGCGTGATGCTTCCCTATACCGCTGCAACACTGTGATCATGTTTGATCGCAGTGTGCCAGGGGTTAATATGCCGGCTGTCAGCTGCGATAATCAGCTGACACCTGGCCGCGATCGGCCGCGCTTCCCCCGTGAGCGCGGCCGATCGCGCTTGACGTACTATCCCGTCACTGAGAATTAAGTCCCGGGTCACCTTGATGGGATAGTACGTCCAATGGGATTAAGGGGTTAATCACATGAAGACTGATCTTCCAATACAATGTGACTGGTAATGTACGCTAGTAATTTTATCTGAGATTACAGTGTTGTCCATTAACCCCTTACCGACATCGGACGTACTATACTGTCCGATGTCGGCTCCCCTGCTTTGATGCAGGGCTCCGCGGTGAGCCCGCACCAAAGCCGGGACATGTCAGCTGTTTTGAACAGCTGACATGTGCCCGTAATAGGCGCGGGCAGAATCGCGATCTGCCCGCACCTATTAACTAGTTAAATGCCGCTGTCAAACGCAGACAGCAGCATTTAACTACCGCTTCCGGCCGGGCGGCCGGAAATGACGTCATCGCCGACCCCCGTCACGTGATCGGGGGTCGGCGATGCGTTTCCATTGTAACCATAGAGGTCCTTGAGACCTCTATGGTTACTGATCGCCGGTGGCTGTGAGTGCCCCCCCTGTGGTCGGCGCTCACAGCACACCTCCATTTCTGCTACATAGCAGCGATCAGCAGATCGCTGCTATGTAGCAGAGGCGATCGGGTTGTGCCTGCTTCTAGCCTCCCATGGAGGCTATTGAAGCATGGCAAAAGTAAAAAAAAAAGTTGAAAAAAATGTAAAAAAAATAAAAAAAATATAAAAGTTTAAATCACCCCCCTTTCGCCCCAATCAAAATAAATCAATTAAAAAAAATCTAAAATCTACGCATATTTGGTATCGCCGCGCTCAGAATCGCCCGATCTATCAATTAAAAAAAAGCATTAACCTGATCGCTAAACAGCGTAGCGGGAAAAAAATTCGAAACGCCAGAATTATGTTTTTTTGGTCGCCGCAACATTGCATTTAAATGCAATAATGGGCGATAAAAAGAACGTATCTGCACCAAAATGCTATCATTAAAAACGTCATCTCGGCATGCAAAAAATAAGCCCTCAACCGACCCCAGATCATGAAAAATGGAGACGCTACGGGTATCGGAAAATGGCGCAATTTTTTATTTATTTTTTTTAGCAAAGTTTGGAATTTTTTTTCACCACTTAGGTAAAAAATAACCTAGTCATGTTTGGTGTCTATGAACTCGTACTGACCTGGAGAATCATAATGTCAGGTCATTTTAAGCATTTAGTGAACCTAGCAAAAAAGCCAAACAAAAAACAAGTGTGGGACTGCACTTTTTTTGCAATTTCACCGCACTTGGAATTTTTTTCCCGTTTTCTAGTACATGACATGGTAAAACCAATGATGTCGTTCAAAAGTACAACTCGTCCCGCAAAAAATAAGCCCTCACATGGCCAAATTGATGGAAAAATAAAAAAGTTATGGCTCTGGGAAGGAGGGGAGCGAAAAACGAACACGGAAAAACAAAAAATCCCACGGTCATGAAGGGGTTAAGATAAGTGCTTTTACCCTAGAATGCAAGTGTAACTTGATTTATCACTTCACTAGTTTTCTCACCAGGTTTCTGGTTGAAAAATGTGCAGATCTCTTGATATCATACTCGGACACACAACTACTGAGAAGTGCAGTAGGATTCTTTACCTCATATCTTTGTGGAAGTCTAATATTTTTATTGGATTTAAGTTTTTCTGGTTTAAGTAATAAAAGTCTATGTGTTTAGAACTTTAAGATTTAAGTCAGTTATCTTCTCACATACCTTACCTGGCAAACCTTAACTCCCAATAACATGTTAAAAATTAAGCAATTCTCGTCAACGCTGCTGATCTCAAGGAGGGTATAATCTGTCATGAGGGGGTATGAAATGGCCTAGGCCATAATATATCTGGGGTATAATCACTCCTATGCCACTTTAACCCCAGGTATAGTCTGTACTTGGGGTATACTATGGCCCCAGTGGCGTAACTACCGCGGTCGCAGCGGTTGCCAGTGCGACCGGGCCCGGCAGGTCAGGGGCCCGGGCCCGGCAGGCAGGCTCGGACTGGCAGTGCCTCCCCCCGCTCCAGGGCCTCCCCCCCCTTCCCCGCCGCCGCCGCCGCTGCCTTGAATACTCACCCTGCTCCAGCGATGGTCTCGGCGTCTGCACTGCAGCTCGTTCCTGCTTGAGCGGTCACGTGACACCGCTCATTAAGATCATGAATATGCGCATATTCATGATCTTAATGAACGGTGTCACATGACCGCTCAAGCAGGAAGAAGGTGCTGCGTCGGCGCCGCCGTCTGGAGTCGGGACAGAGCGCGAGGGATGTCGGCACGGCCGTGCAGTGGGAAGACAGGTGAGTATGAGGGACGGGGGGACGGGGGGACGGGGCAACGGGGGAACAGGGGGGGGGATAGGGGAACGGGGGAGGGGATGAAGGAGGACATAAGCCGGCGCGCCGAGGAGGAGAGCTAAGCCTGCATACAGGGGGGAATATGAGCCATGCAGGGGGGAATATGAGCCATGCAGGGGGGGATATGAGCCATGCAGGGGGGAATATGAGCCATGCAGGGGGGAATATGAGCCATGCAGGGGGGAATATGAGCCATGCAGGGGAGAATATGAGCCATGCAGGGGGGAATATGAGCCATGCAGGGGGGAATATGAGCCATGCATACAGGAGGGGTAATATGAGCTATGTATATGGGATAGGAGGGAGATGAGCCATGCATACAGGAGGGGGGTCATTATACAGTATTGAGCATCATGTGTGGCCGTTATACAGTATGCAGCATCATGTGTGGCCATTATACAGTATGGAGCATCATGTGTGGTGGCCGTTATACAGTATTGAGCATCATGTGTGGCCATTATTCTATGGGGGTTACATTGAGTTGTATGGCAGGGCTGCAGGGGGGGGGCCCCATTTGGAAGTTTGCACCGGGGCCCCTAACTTTGTAGTTACGCCACTGTATGGCCCGTTACACCGGTACCTTACAATCACATGATTGCTGTAGCAGGAGGAAATAGTGTCATGAACACTTCCTGAAGAGTATCCACAGCTTTCCTTGAGCACTATCTATAAAGTGACCAGGAAGGCAGAGATTGCAAAATATTTCCGCTTTTTCTATGGCGAACCTGGCTGTCTCTGACAGTGACTCCTCACTATCTCAGCCACACATCTCAGTACTGCTCAGGAGCAACGGCATTCAGAAACTTCCTTGCAGACTCATATTTAGACTGATGGAATCAAAAAATAGGTGGTCCACAAAAAGAGCCTTTTTGATTAATTTGGATTGCTAACAATTGTAATATTTCTCTACTGTGAAATAATATTTGCTACATTTGGCAAACTGTTTTATCTACCCAGATTGCCTAATATGAAGATACCTGTCTAGTGATAGAGCCTACATTTTCATATCAATCGGTAACACAAAGCTTGTGCAAATAAAGTTCTGTAATGAATATTAACATTTGGAAGCAAGTGAAGGAAACTTGTGCTAAAATTAATTTGCTAAAAGTGACATCAAATTATTTTTAATTAGTAAAGCTCAATTCATAATCCTAATTTTTACTCTAAATTGAAGACACATTTGCCCTGTCGTGCGAATGCTTGGGCTGCTCTATAAAGAATCAGAGATTTATCCTAATAAGCTAGACTTCGATACAATGTTAACCTTTTTAATTCGTCTCTATTTATTGAAGCGTTAATTACCTTGACTTAATTTCCCTTGCTATTTCTTCACTGGAACAATTCAGAATGAAGGGAGTAAAAAGGCCGCTTATCACTTATAATATTCCTACACTATAATTAAGCTTTAGCCGAATGATGTAGATATATGTATGCTATCAGTCTGTGCCCCAGATTAAGATTAAAAATCACACTTTTAATAGATAGTGTGTCCTCCCTCTCTTCAGGTAATTTATTTGAAAATTATATCGTCCCCGTTATCATTATATTGAAAATTTACCTCATCAGTGTTTAACCCTGACTGGACAAGAAGGTAAGTAATGGGTGGTTGACCGACATAAAAATTGAAGCAGAAAATGACATGTAAAGTTACTGATAAACGGAGGATACATCTGGCCAAAAGAACGGTGTATAAAACTGCGAGAAAGTCAAGAATGGTCCACATATAAACTGAAAGTCATTCATATAATGGAGCAGATTTACTAATGTCTGAAATTTAGATATTGTTAATTTATGCCAGACAGTCAGAACATGTGCCAAATTTATTGCATTGGTGAAAGTTACGTTATAAAGTTGGTGCATCTTGCTAAAAATTAAAAAAATTTTTTCTATTCCAGTTTAAAGGGAATTTGTAATGCTGAAAATGGTTGTCTTATCTGCAAATAGGATTTTATAGAGCAGAAGGAGCTGATCAGATAAACATTGTTGGGGGAAAAGTTTCAGCAAAACTTAAATTTTATTTATTGAAATACCTCGTGTTTGCATACATGAGTCAATTGGGCGGTATTAATCAGTGATTGACAGTCTTCCCTGAATGACTGCATACAGAGATAGCTGTCAATCAGTAGTAGGACCACCCACTGGACTCATATGCATACAAGCAACAGGGATTTCAATTAATAAAAAAGTTATACTGAATATTATCCAACAATACTATATATCATTCTGTTCAGCGTCTACTTCTCTACACCGTGCTGTCCAAAGATCGGAACTTTAAGACTTTGCTATATATTACAGCCTGTCAAGGGGTTTTCTAGAATGTTGCGATGATGTATTGAATTTTTATTGTGAGAAATTGAAGTCCTCAAAACGGTTGTCACAATTTAGTAAGTTATCTCTGATTCACAGAAGGGGTGAAAACTTTCTAATGACTTGGATTTCCACCACTGGGATCTCCAGGGATTAAGAAAAAAGGGCTTTAAGAGCCTCTCTGAATGGAGCGATGTTCTTACATCACACATGTATCATGGCTCCATTTATTGACTTTGGGACTGTCGAAATTAGCTGAGGACAGCGCTCGTCTACCACAAGCAGTCCCAAAGAATAGGAATGAAGTAGTCTTGTGCTTTTGTGGCCAACAATGCGTGCACATATAAATGTAACATCTTCCACAAATAGTCAAATGAGATTTCATTACACTAACTCGTTTTAGAGTTACAGCCAAGATAGAATATAATGGTTTAAAATCACACAAATTAACTAAAAATTTAATCTGATCAACCTGGTATTCCGGCCTAGTGGAAATGTGTGCCAAGAAATAAATCCCGAACTGTGTGTCACTAAAACGACTGTTATTGTGATTAAAATATATTAAAATTAATCCAGTTGGTAGAAGAATAAAGCGACCCCCCACACTGGCCCGGAAATGTGACTATATTTGTCATGTAAGGTCACTCATCCTGGTGCCCTCTGTTTACCTCCTGCTACTTCCTCCGACAAAACTAGTATTCTGGCTGGCCTGCATTACAGTTAAAGGGAAGGTGCCATCAAAAAAAATTTTTTTCAGAAATTGTAAAAATGTAAAGAATTAATGATTACATTTTCTTAAAAAATATTATCATTTGTTTATAATTTAGTAAAATATGAAAAATAATTTGAAAAGTTTTGGAATTTCCACTTTTAAACACTAGGGGGAGCAGCTGCTGAAATTTCAGAAAAACCTACTGTACAACTAGCTCACATTACTGCACTGCTGTAATTATGGGCGGAGTCTGCTGACATGTGTGAGGTCTCCTCTCCTCCCCTTCTGGGTGTTTGCTAAGGGATTAGAGAGGATGATATTCAGGAACCCAGTGAGCAGCCATTTTGTTGGTGACTGCAGAGTATGGCTGCCGTCACACTATCAGTATTTGGTCAGTATTTTACCTCAGTATTTGTAAGCAAAAACCAGGAGTGGAACAAATAGAGGAAAAGTATAATAGAAACATATGCACCACTTCTGTATTTATCACCCACTCCTGGTTTTGGCTTACAAATACTGAGGTAAAATACAAACCAAATAATGATAGTGTGAAGGCAGCCTTATACTGACAAGTAGACAGTCACCAAGGATGGCAGGCAGCAAGGATTCTGGGAGATATGTGGTGGAGAGAGCAGGGTGACAGCAGCACAGAGTATTTCAGGAGAGCAGTGTGCTGGTCTATAGGGGCCCCCTGTTTAGTGCGCGGAGCAGCCAGGGATTGTACATAGAGCGCTGTCTTTTATACACATGGATGGACCGTCTGCTCCACAGAAATCCAGGAAACATTTCTGCGGATTGATGGCCTGGTCTGATCCAGACTTTGCATGCAGACCCCATTCCCCTCCTCAGATCCTGTCTTCTCCATCCTGTCCTGGCGATGTGTGAAAGCGAGGCGACAGGCAAAGTACGGGGTGACGCTGGGAAGGAAATGTAGCCATATAGTAACGATAAAAATGAGACCCCTCTCTTCAGCCGCCTCACCAGCCTTCCCCTGACTGCACCTAACTGGAGGTCATGCTGCCCCCTCTATTACCCCAGACCCGCGTGCAGGTGCTCAGCCAGAACCACCATAGAATGGGTCCGCTTTCTGAAGATAATACTGCCATAGTGTTCTCACATAATACCGCCATATAGATCACACATAATACCGCCAGTGTTCTCACATACCACCATATAGATCACACATAATACCGCCAGTGTTCTCACATACCACCATATGCTTCTCACATAATACCGCCATATAGATCACCCATAATGCCGCCACATAGATCTCACATGTATTGTAAATAAAGACTCGGCCAGAATAAAGTCCTTTATTAATCTTTTTTATACCATACCGAACGCATAATCCTCGACTCCCTCATCTCCCACAACAAAAATAATAAACCACAATGGGGAAAGACACGCAGGGGGAGAGGAGTGCATAGGAGAGGATTAGATACTGACTGCTGAGCCGTCTATCTAATCCTGTCCTGTGTGATACTGTGCTGCGCCGTGTATCTAATCCTATCTTGTGTGATACTGTACACAGGACAGGATTAGCTACACAGGACAGAGGTAGCAGTGGTAGATGGTATATAGAGGCAGGCAGCAGTGGTAGATGGTATATAGAGGCAGGCAGCAGTGGTAGATGGTATATAGAGGCAGGCAGCAGTGGTAGGTGGTATACAGAGGCAGGTGGTGGTGCTATACAGAGGCAGGTAGCGGTGCTATACAGAGGCAGGTAGCGGTGCTATACAGAGGCAGGCAGCAGTGGTAGGTGGTATACAGAGGCAGGTAGCGGTGGTATACAGAGGCAGGTAGCGGTGGTATACAGAGGCAGGTAACGGTGGTATACAGAGGCAGGTAGCAGTGGTATACAGAGGCAGGTAGTGGTGGTAGGTGGTATATAGAGGCTGGTAGCAGTGGTAGGTGGTTTATAGGGGCTGGTAGCAGTGATAGGTGGTATATAGGGGCTGGTAGCAGTGGTATATAGGGGCAAGTAGCAGTGGTATATAGGAGCAGGTAGCAGTGGTATATAGGAGCAGGTAGCAGTGGTATATAGGGGCAGGTAGCAGTGGTATATAGGAGCAGGTAGCAGTGGTATATAGGAGCAGGTAGCAGTGGTATATAGGAGCAGGTAGCAGTGGTATATAGGAGCAGGTAGCAGTGATATATAGGGGCAGGTAGCAGTAGTATATAGGAGCAGGTAGCAGTGGTATATAGAGGCAGGTAGCAGTGGTATATAGGGGCAGGTAGCAGTGGTATATAGGAGCAGGTAGCAGTGGTATATAGAGGCAGGTAGCAGTGGTATATAGGAGCATGTAGCAGTGGTATATAGGAGCAGGTAGCAGTGCTATATAGGGGCAGGTAGCAGTGCTATATAGGGGCAGGTAGCAGTGGTATATAGGAGCAGGTAGCAGTGGTATATAGGAGCAGGTAGCAGTGGTATATAGGAGCAGGTAGCAGTGGTATATAGGAGCAGGTAGCAGTGGTATATAGGAGTAGGTAGCAGTGGTATATAGGGGCAGGTAGCAGTGGTATATAGGAGCAGGTAGCAGTGGTATATAGGAGCAGGTAGCAGTGGTATATAGGAGCAGGTAGCAGTGGTATATAGGAGCAGGTAGCAGTGGTATATAGGAGTAGGTAGCAGTGGTATATAGGGGCAGGTAGCAGTGGTATATAGTGGCTGGTAGCAGTGGTATATAGGGGCTGGTAGCAGTGGTATATAGTGGCTGGTAGCAGTGGTATATAGGGGCTGGTAGCAGTGGTATATAGGGGCTGGTAGCAGTGGTATATAGGGGCTGGTAGCAGTGGTATATAGGGACAGGTAGCAGTGGTAGATGCATAAGAAAATAAAAACTCTGTACTTACCTTCAGTCCTCTTCCAGGAAGTGCTGAGTCATGTTCAGGGCAGAGCAGTGTGACGATCTCCCTGCTCTGCTCTGAACAGGGTGGCTGGGACCAGTGATTGCAGCCTGTGCTGTAATACTAAGTACAGGCTGCAATCACAGCTCCTGGCTGCAGATACTCACCCCGACCCTCGCTCCCAGCAGCAGCTTCTCCCTGGCAGCTCCTGCTATGATCGCACACACTGAGCTGTGTGTGCGATCACAGAGGAAAAAAACAAAATGGCCGCGATCTCCTCTCACAGCTGTGACGTAGCAGCCCAGTGGGCGTGCCCAAGTCACAGCTGAGAGGCAGGAGGAGCGGTCGGAGCCCGACTGTTGGCTCCTATGCCCATGGCTGCCGTAAGTGAGGTGTGCAAGTGTCGTGCCCAGACACTTACACCCACACTAATGAAAATGGCGGCCTCCAGTGGCAAAAGTAAAAATGAATAAATAAAAAAGTATTAAAGTAGTACATTTACTTTTGTATTAAAAATAATTGATTATATAATCAATAATTATTAATACAAAAACTAAAATCACGGCACCCTCCCTTTAAGTGAGTGAGTGTTTGTGTGTTGGTTGTAATAATAATAATAATCTTTATTTTTATATAGCGCTAACATATTCCGCAGCGCTTTACAGTTTTGCACACATTATCATCACTGTCCCCGATGGGGGACACAATCTAAATTCCCTATCAGTATGTCTTTGGAATGTGGGAGGAAACTGGAGTGCCCGGAGGAAACCCACGCAAACAAGGGGAGAACATACAAGCTCCTTGCAGATGTTGTCCAAGGTGGGATTTCGACCCAGGACTCCAGCGCTGCAAGGCTGCAGTGCTATCCACTGAGCCACCGTGCCTCCCTGGGTTGTCTATGAACCCACTAATCCCTACACCTAGTAATGAAATGTTTATCTCTTCCTCCATTCTCCCTATCCATCTCATCGCCTCCGCAGATCTGTTCCTTAAAAAATCTCTTTGTCTCCAAAAACAGGCAACCACCTTATGCCTTCTCCTGCTCCCACCTACTAAAACTCTCTTTGTACCTCCTCACTGCCGATTATATCTCTCCAAATCCCGACTCTCCTCACCAAATCCCCATAGTCACTTCTACCGCTCATCCACAATCTATCATGAATTTCCACAACCTTTCTAACTTTATATCAATTCATACAGCCCCTGCTCCTCCAGTCCCTCTAACAGTAGCTACTTCATTTCCTTTCTGCTCACATTCCCACTATCATCATGGGTGACTTCAACTTCCCCATTGAGACTTCCAACTCAGCTGTCTCCAAGCTTCTAACACTCACTTCCTCCTTACACCTCAATCAATGGTCCTAAAAGTTAACATGGACAAAACAGAATTAATAATATTTACCCCATCTCAAACAACTCCCCCCACAGGCCTCTTCATTAAAGTCAATGGCTGCTCACTCTCCCCAGTCCCTCAAGCTCACTGCCTAGGGGTAACCCTTAACTCTGCTCTCTCCTTCAAACCTCATACCCAAGCCTTTTCCACATACCCAAGCAAACTTTAACTCAAAAATATTTCCAAGATCCATACAATCCTTAACCAAGAATCTGCAAAAACTCCACTTCAATTTATCAAAAACTCTGCTGCCTGACTAATCCACTTGTCTCCTAGCTATTCACCAGCCTTTCCTCTCTGCCAATCTCTTCACTGGCTCCCAATTACGCAGAGACTCCAGTTCAATACCCAAACTATGACATACAAAGCCATCTGCAACCTGTCTCCTCCATGCTTCTGTGACCTAGTTTCCTGGTACTTACCTGTATGCAACCACCGACCCTCACAAGATTTCCTTCTCTACTCCCCTCTTATCTCCTCTTCCCAGAATTTCAGAAAAGATTTCTCTTATGCATCCCCCTGCTCTGGAACTCGCTACTCCAACATATCAGACTCTCACCTTCCGTGGAAACCTTCAAAAGTTATCTGAACATAGTAACATACAGTAGCTGTTAAGGTTGAAGGAAGACTTTAAGTCCATCTAGTTTAACCCATAGCCTATCCTAACATGCCCTAACATGTTGATCCAGAGGAAGGCAAAAAAAACCCATGTGGCAAATAGTAAGCTCCACTTTGGGGAAAAAAATTCCTTCCCGACTCCACATACGGCAATCAGACTAGTTCCCTGCATCAACGCCCTATCAAGGAATCTAGTATATATACCCTGTAACATTATACTTTTCCAGAAAGGCATCCAGTCCCCCCTTAAATTTAAGTAATGAATCACTCATTACAACATCATACGGCAGAGAGTTCCATAGTCTCACTGCTCTTACAGTAAAGAATCTGCGTCTGTTATTATGATTAAACCTTCTTTCCGCCAGACGTAGAGGATGCCCCCTTGTCCCTGCCTCAGGTCTATGATTAAGAAGATCATCACCAAGGTCTTTGTACTGTCCCCTCATATATTTATACATTAAAATAAATTAAAATAAGATCACCCCTTAGTCTTCGTTTTTCCAAACTAAAAAGACTCATCTGTTGTTGCACAACATCTCTATCCTCACCTACTGTATCCTCACCCTTCTCTTGTAGACTGTGAGTTGGTGACTAGTATTGTTCATGATTATTATACTTGTTTTTATTATGTATACTCTTTTTTACATGTAAAGCTCCAAGGAATAAATGGCGCTATAATAATAAATAATAATAATTACCGGTTACAAAATATTTACAGCCGGGGAAAATGGTAAAATTAAAGGGGTATTTCCATCTCCAATATCCTATCCCAATTTGTAGTAATGTAATAATATTTTCAAACATCTCCAATTAGAAATGTAATATAGCTCTTCTGTTTAAACTATTTCTCTTTTCCTAATGTACAGATACTGCAGGACCTTAAGTATCCATGGTTACGACCACTAGCATCTAGCTACCTGTCCCTATATGAGTGGTTGTAACCATGGATACGTAAGCTACTGCAATGCCTGCACATGAGGAAAACAGACACAGAGAATCAGAAAAACTATACTACATTTCAAATTGGAGGTAATTGTAAGGACTACTGCATATTGGGATAGGATCTTGGAGATTGGAATACCCCTATAAATATCTCTGAATAGTTATACTACTGTATGTGATTACTCAAGGAACTGGTAGAGATAACTGGAGTCCAGAAATGTGCAGGACATAGAATTTAGCATTTCTCACAAGGTCGAGTACAGGGTTAAATTCAGCAATTGTGTTTGAAATAGTTTTGGAGGTGATATCCCTACGTCCTCATGGACCTAATTATGGTTGTGTGATAGAAAGTTGTTAATCCAATTAGTGCTTGCAATAGAAGAGGGAACACGACTATAAATGAGAAAAAAATTCCTTGCTTTGGCCAATTAAGTGTTAGCACTTGTAATAGAATTGGGTTTTCCGCAGAGTAGCCGTTGTGTAATTTTGTGGATCATCTCTTTTCTCATTTCTTGTCTTAATCAACAGTGACATGAAATATTTAATTTCCCTCAAGTAATCAGTCTTTATCATTGTCAACATGTCTTGCTCATATACTGTTCGGTGTCATACGCTTTTAACAATTACTTATTTTCTTGAATGAAGTGATAACTTGTATGACTAGCTAAGAAAACATGTACTGTATGTTACTAGTTCAAGAAAAATTAAACTTAGAAATGAAGGATGCAAATAATCATGAAACATTTTACCTAAATCCTGCAGAAAAATGTATGTTCATTACCTGCTGATCTCTTCCATAACAGTTTAGGGTGGTCTTGGTCAGGGGGTTGGTCTCAGGCTGCTTTCACACATCAGGTTTTAGGTTTCAGGCACAATCCGGCAGTTTTTGAAAAAACAAATCCGTTTTTTTCTTACGCCGGATCCGTTTTTTTCCCATAGAGTTATATTAGCGCCGGATTGTGCCTGAAGGACATGCGTTTCATCCGTTTTGTGCCGGATCCGTTCCTTCAGGCTTTTTTGCCGGACACAAAAAACGTTCACTGCAACTTTTTTCTGTGCGGCGAAAAAGCCTGAAGGGACGCATGAAACGGATGTGTGAATGAACGTTTCCGGCTACCAAATCCGTTTTTTACACATTGAGCATGCCCAGAAGCTTTGTTTTTGATTCTGGCATGGGAAAATCTCTCTCTCTCTCTCTCTCTCTCTCTCCATGCGCAGTAATGAGAGCCGGATCCAGCTAAAAAACGGATCCGGTGCATCAGTTTTTCACAATTTACGCCAGATCCGTTTTTTTGCAAATTTGCCGGATTTAGCCTGAAACCAAAAACCTGATGTGTGAAAGCAGCCTTAATATTCTATTCTCCTATTGCAGACAGACGAATAGGGGGAGTCTTGCATTGTTCTGATAATCTCCACGGAGACCTCCAGCTGCAAGATGCCGGAGGGTTCCTTCAGGGAAGGTGGCGTGTCAGTGCCTGCTTAGAGCAGGACCTGGGACGCTTCCTTCCCTGCCTGTTAGATACTGGTCTGATGCCCTGCAGTCAGGGACGCTGCTTCCATTAGGCGATTTGAGCCCTTTGGCTCAGGCGGCAGAAGAGAGGGGGCGGCAGATTTCGTAGTAACTGGATTTGCGCTGCTAGGTTTTTTTTGTTTTTTTTTTTATAAAACTCCGGGGTCAAGTGCCCGCCCTCCCTCCCTCCTTCCCGCCCTCCCTCCCTCCTTCCCGCCCCCCCTCCCTCCTTCCTGCCCCCCCTCCCTGAAGACGTAATACTCACCTTCCTCCAGCGGTGGCTGCAACTGTGTCTCAGCGCCGGCAGCGCGTCCTGTCTTCAGCGGTCACATGGTACCGCTCATTTAAGGTCATGAATATGCGCATATTCATTACCTTAATTAGCGCTATCATGTGACCACTGAAGACAGGAAGGAAGACGCTGCAGAAGAGATGCCAGGAAGTTCTGTTCTGTGCCGCGCGGTGAGAGGTGAGTATGACAGGGGAAAAGGATGGGGAGCCATGCACGCAGGGTGGGAGGATAGGGGAGGCATGCATGCAGGGTGGGAGGATAGGGGAGGCATGCACGCAGGGGAGAAGGATAGGGGAGCCAAGCAAGCAGGGGAGAAGGATGGGGCAGCAATGAACGCAGGGGAGAAGGATGGGGGAGCCGTGAACTCAGGGGAGAAGGATGGGGGAGCCGTGAACGCAGGGGAGAAGGATGGGGGAGCCGTGAACGCAGGGGAGAAGGATGGGGGAGCCGTGAACGCAGGGGAGAAGGATGGGGGAGCCGTGAACTCAGGGGAGAAGGATGGGGGAGCCGTGAACACAGGGGAGAAGGATGGGGGAGCCGTGAACGCAGGAGAGAAGGATGGGGGACCCATGCACGCAGGGGAGAAGGATGGGGGAGCTGTGAACGCAGGGGAGAAGGATAGGGGAGCCGTGAACGCAGGGGAGAAGGATGGGGGAGCCATGCATGCAGGAGAGAAGGATGGGGGAGCCATGCACGCAGGGGAGAAGGATGGGGGAGCCATGCATGCAGGGGAGAAGGATCGGGGAGCCATGCACGCAGGGGAGAAGGATGGGGGAGCCATGCCCGCAGGGTGGGAGGATAGAGGAGCCATGCACGCAGGGGAGAAGGATGGGGGAGCCATGCACACAGGGTGGGAGGATGGAGTATAAATATGGAGTATAAATACTAGGCCCAATAGGGGGGACACAGTGTGAGAGGACAGTGTGAAGAGGGGGCCCGTATAGAAAGGAGAGGTCAGTGTGAAGAGCATGTACCATAAGAGGGACAGGGTGGGGGTCATATTTTGTGCAGACAATATAATGAGGGGCCATTTTTTATTCTGGAGCATTATAATGACACTTGTATCTTTAAGGGCGTCTTGTGGAGATTTTCTGCAAAAGAGCAGAAAAGATGGAAGTCTGCAGAGATGGCTGTGGATGAGAAATCTCATCATGGGGTTTGGACAAGATGAAGAAAAGGAGAACGGCTCCAGAGTCAACGTCATCTATAAGGTACCTGGATGTAAATGTTATTTGTGATACTAACTAATTCTCATGTTTTTATTTATGTTAGGAGCTTTAACCCCTTAGCGACCGCCGATACGCCTTTTAACGGCGGCCGCTAAGGGTACTTAAACCACAGCGCCGTTAATTAACGGCGCTGTGGAAAAAGTAAATAGCGCCCCCCAGAGTCAGATTTTCTCCGGGGTCTCGGCTGCCGGGGGTAGCCAAGACCCCAGAGAACATGATTCAGGGGGTTTTTTACCGACCCCGCATTTGCGATCGCCGGTAATTAACCGTTTACCGGCGATCACAAAAAAAAAACGTGATCGCTTTTTAATTTCTCTGTCCTCCGATGTGATCGCACATCAGAGGACAGAGAAAAGGGGTCCCAGAGAGCCCCCCGATACTCACCTATCTCCCCCGGTGCTCCTCGTGGCTCCCAGGGGGCGCCACCATCTTCAAAATGGCAGGCGCATGCGCAGTGCGCCCGCCGGCTGGCAACGGGAGAATCTTTGGGGTCTCAGCTTCCGGGGGTAGCCGAGACCCCAAAGAACATGATCGGGGTCGGTTTTACCGACCCCTGTTTTGCGATCGCCGGTAATTAACTGTTTACCGGCGACCGCAAAAAAAAAAAATCAAAGTGTAATTCTCTGTCCTCTGATGTGATCGCACATCAGAGGACAGAGAAATAGGGGGGATTTGAAGACCCTATTATACTTACCGGTGTCCCTGGATCCTCCTGCTGCTCCTCCTGGCTGCAGGGGAAAAGAAAATGGCGGGCGCATGCGCAGTGCACCCGCCATCTATCGCCATCTGTTGGCCGACAGGAGAAGAGAAGTTGGGGCTAAAATTAGGGTTAGGGCTAGGGTTAGGGTTAGGGCTAGGGTTAGGGCTAGGGTTAGAGCTAGGGTTAGGGCTAGGGTTAGGGCTAGGGTTAGGGCTAGGGCTAGGGTTAGGGTTAGGGTTGGGGCTAAATTCAGGGTTAGGGTTCTTTCACACTTACGTCGGTACGGGGCCGTCGCAATGCGTCGGCCCGACATACCGACGCACATTGTGAAAATTGTGCACAACGTGGGCAGCGGATGTAGTTTTTCAACGCATCCGCTGCCCAATCTATGTCCTGGGGAGGAGGGGGCGGAGTTACGGCCACGCATGCGCAGTCAGAAATGGCGGACGCGACGTACAAAAAAAGTTACATTGAACGTTTTTTGTGCCGACGGTCCGCCAAAACACAACTGATCCAGTGCACGACGGACGCGACGTGTGGCCATCCGTCACGATCCGTCGGCAATACAAGTCTATGGGCAAAAAAACGCATCCTGCGGGCACATTTGGAGGATCCGTTTTTTGTCCAAAACGACGGATTGCGACGGATGCCAAACGACGCAAGTGTGAAAGTAGCCTTAGGGCTAGGGTTAGAGTTGGGGCTAAAGTTAGGGCTAGGGTTGGGGCTAAAGTTAGGGTTAGATTTGGGGTTAGGGTTTGGATTAGAGTTGGTATTAGGGTTAGGGTTGGCATTAGGGTTACGCTTGGGATTAGGGTTAGGTTTGGGATTAGGGTTAAGTTTAGGGTTGTAATTAGGGGTGTATTGGGATTAGGGTTAGGTTTGAGGTTAGGGTTGAGATTAGGATTAGGGGTGTGTTGGATTTAGGGTTTTGATTAGGGTAATGGTTAGGGTTGACATTAGGGTTGTTTTGGGGTAAGGGTTGTGATTATCGTTAGGGTTAGTGATTAGGATTATGGATCGGGTTGGGATTAGGGTTAGGGGTGTGTTGGGGTTAAGGTTGGAGCTAGAATTGGGGGGTTTCCACTGTTTAGTTACATCAGGGGGTCTCCAAACACGACAGCCAATTTTGCGCTCAAAAAGTCAAATGGTGCTCCCTCCCTTCTGAGCTCTGCCGTGCGCCTAAACAGTGGGTTACCCCCACATATGGGGCATCAGCATACTCAGGATAAATTTGACAACAACTTTTGGGGTCCAATTTCTCCTGTTACCCTTGTGAAAATAAAAACTTGGGGGCTACAAAATCTTTTTTGTGGAAAAAAAATATTTTTTTATTTTCACGACTCTGCATTCTAAACTTCTGTGAAGCACTTGGGCATTCAAAGTTCTCACCACACATCTAGATAAGTTCCTTGGGGGGTCTAGTTTCCAAAATGGGGTCACTTGTGGGGGGTTACTACTGTTTAGGTACATCAGGGGCTCTGCAATTGCAACATAATGCCCACAGACCATTCTATCTAAGTCTGCATTCCAAAACAGCGCTCCTTCCCTTCCGAGCTCTGCCGTGCGCCCAAACAGTGGTTTACCCCCACATATGGGGCATCATCATACTCGGGATAAATTGGAAAACAACTTTTGGGGTCCAATTTCTCCTGTTACCCTTGTGAAAATAAAAACTTGGGGGCTACAATATCTTTTTTGTGGAAAAAAAAATATTTTTTATTTTCACGACTCTGCATTCTAAACTTCTGTGAAGCACTTGGGCATTCAAAGTTCTCGCCACACATCTAGATAAGTTCCATGGGGGGTCTAGTTTCCAAAATGGGGTCACTTGTGGGGGGTTTCCACTGTTTAGGCACATCAGGGGCTCTGTTATGTAGGCAATCCAGTGACACAGTGTGCCAGCAATCAGAGCACATACAGTGATCTGACAATAACCCAAAAACAATAGAACGAGCTCTGAGACGTGGAATCTCTGTAGACCGCAATACCTGAACCTATCCTAAACACAACTAAAGGCAGCTGTGGATTGCGCCTGACACTACCTATGCAACTCGGCACAGCCTGAGGAGCTGACTAGCCTGAAGATAGAAAAACAAGCCTGACTTGCCTCAGAGAAATACCCCAAAGGAAAAGGCAGCCCCCCACATATAATGACTGTTAGCAAGATGAAAAGACAAACGTAGGGATGAAATAGATTCAGCAAAGTGAGGCCCGATATTCTAGATAGAGCGAGGATAGCAAAGAGAACTTTGCAGTCTACAAAAAACCCTAAAGCAAAAAACCACGCAAAGGGGGCAAAAAGACCCACCGTGCTGAACTAACAGCACGGCGGTACACCCTTTGCGTCTCAGAGCTTCCAGCAAAACGAATTGACAAGCTGGACAGAAAAAGTAGCAACAAAAGCAAAGAAGCACTTATCTAAGCAGAGCAGCAGGCCACAGGAAAGATCCAGAAGCTCAGATCCAACACTGGAACATTGACAAGGAGCAAGGAAGACAGAATCAGGTGGAGTTAAATAACAAAGCAGCCAACGAGCTCACCAGAACACCTGAGGGAGGAAGCTCAGAAGCTGCAGTACCACTTGTGACCACAGGAGTGAATTCAGCCACAGAATTCACAACAGTACCCCCCCCTTGAGGAGGGGTCACCGAACCCTCACCACAGCCCCCAGGCCGACCAGGATGAGCTACATGAAAGGCACGAACAAGATCTGGAGCATGGACATCAGAGGCAAAAACCCAGGAATTATCTTCCTGAGCATAACCCTTCCATTTAACCAGATACTGGAGTTTCCGTCTAGAAACACGAGAATCCAAAATTTTCTCCACAATATACTCCAATTCCCCCTCCACCAAAACCGGGGCAGGAGGCTCAACAGATGGAACCATAGGTGCCACGTATCTCCGCAACAACGACCTATGGAATACATTATGTATGGAAAAGGAGTCTGGGAGGGTCAGACGAAAAGACACAGGATTGAGAATCTCAGAAATCCTATACGGACCAATAAAACGAGGTTTAAATTTAGGAGAGGAAACCTTCATAGGAATATGACGAGAAGATAACCAAACCAGATCCCCAACACGAAGTCGGGGACCCACACGGCGTCTGCGATTAGCAAAAAGTTGAGCCTTCTCCTGGGACAAGGTCAAATTGTCCACTACCTGAGTCCAGATCTGCTGCAACCTGTCCACCACAGAATCCACACCAGGACAGTCCGAAGACTCAACCTGTCCTGAAGAGAAATGAGGATGGAACCCAGAATTGCAGAAAAATGGAGAGACCAAGGTAGCCGAGCTGGCCCGATTATTAAGGGCGAACTCAGCCAACGGCAAAAAGGACACTCAATCATCCTGGTCTGCAGAAACAAAACATCTCAGATATGTTTCCAAGGTCTGATTGGTTCGTTCGGTCTGGCCATTAGTCTGAGGATGGAAAGCCGAGGAAAAAGATAGGTCAATGCCCATCCTACCACAAAAGGCTCGCCAAAACCTTGAAACAAACTGGGAACCTCTGTCAGAAACAATATTCTCAGGAATGCCATGCAAACGAACCACATGCTGGAAGAACAAAGGCACCAAATCAGAGGAGGAAGGCAATTTAACCAAGGGCACCGGATGGACCATTTTAGAAAAGCGATCACAGACCACCCAAATGACTGACATCTTTTGAGAAACGGGAAGGTCAGAAATGAAATCCATCAAAATATGTGTCCAAGGCCTCTTTGGGACCGGCAAGGGCAAAAGCAACCCACTGGCACGTGAACAGCAGGGCTTAGCCCTAGCACAAATCCCACAGGACTGCACAAAAATACGTACATCCCGTGACAAAGATGGCCACCAGAAGGATCTAGCCACTAACTCTCTGGTACCAAAGATTCCAGGATGACCAGCCAACACCGAACAATGAAGTTCAGAGATAACTTTACTAGTCCACCTATCAGGGACGAACAGTTTCTCCGCCGGACAACGATCAGGTTTATTCGCCTGAAATCTTTGCAACACTCGCCGCAAATCAGGGGAGATGGCAGACACAATGACTCCTTCCTTGAGGATACTCGCCGGCTCAGATGAACCCGGAGAGTCGGGCACAAAACTCCTAGACAGAGCATCCGCCTTCACATTTTTAGAGCCCGGAAGGTACGAAATCACAAAATCGAAGCGGGCAAAAAATAACGACCAACGGGCCTGTCTAGGATTCAAGCGCTTGGCAGACTCGAGATAAGTAAGGTTCTTATGATCAGTCAATACCACCACGCGATGCTTAGCTCCTTCAAGCCAATGACGCCATTCCTCGAATGCCCACTTCATGGCCAGCAACTCTCGGTTGCCCACATCATAATTACGCTCAGCAGCCGAAAACTTCCTGGAAAAGAAAGCACATGGTTTCAACACTGAGCAACCAGAACCTCTCTGTGACAAAACCGCCCCTGCTCCAATCTCAGAAGCATCAACCTCGACCTGGAACGGAAGAGAAACATCTGGTTGACACAACACAGGGGCAGAACAAAAACGATGCTTCAACTCCTGAAAAGCTGGAAGCAGCAGAAGACCAATTAACCAAATCAGCACCCTTCTTGGTCAAATCGGTCAATGGTTTGGCAATGCTAGAAAAATTACAGATGAAGCGACGATAAAAATTAGCAAAGCCCAGGATTTTTTGCAGACTTTTCAGAGATGTCGGCTGAGTCCAATCCTGGATGGCTTGGACCTTAACCGGATCCATCTCGATAGTAGAAGGGGAAAAGATGAACCCCAAAAATGAAACTTTCTGCACACCGAAGAGACACTTTGATCCCTTCACAAACAAAGAATTAGCACGCAGGACCTGGAAAACCATTCTGACCTGCTTCACATGAGAGTCCCAATCATCTGAGAAGATCAAAATGTCATCCAAGTAAACAATCAGGAATTTATCCAGATACTCACGGAAGATGTCATGCATAAAAGACTGAAACACAGATGGAGCATTGGCAAGTCCGAACGGCATCACTAGATACTCAAAATGACCCTCGGGCGTATTAAATGCAGTTTTCCATTCATCTCCTTGCCTGATTCTCACCAGATTATACGCACCACGAAGATCTATCTTAGTGAACCAACTAGCCCCCTTAATCCGAGCAAACAAGTCAGATAACAATGGCAAGGGATACTGAAATTTAACAGTGATCTTATTAAGAAGGCGGTAATCAATACACGGTCTCAGCAAACCATCCTTCTTGGCTACAAAAAAGAACCCTGCTCCCAGTGGTGATGATGATGGGCGAATATGTCCCTTCTCCAGGGATTCCTTCACATAACTGCGCATAGCGGCGTGTTCAGGCACGGATAAATTAAATAATCGACCTTTAGGGAATTTACTACCAGGAATCAAATTGATAGCACAATCACAATCCCTATGCGGAGGTAGGGCATCGGACTTGGGCTCTTCAAATACATCCTGATAATCAGACAAGAACTCTGGGACCTCAGAAGGAGTGGATGACGAAATAGACAAAAATGGAACATCACCATGTACCCCCTGACAACCCCAGCTGGATACCGACATAGAGTTCCAATCCAATACTGGATTATGGGTTTGCAGCCATGGCAACCCCAACACGACCACATCATGCAGATTATGTAGCACCAGAAAGCGAATAACTTCCTGATGTGCAGGAGCCATGCACATGGTCAGCTGGGTCCAGTACTGAGGTTTATTCTTGGCCAAAGGTGTAGCATCAATTCCTCTCAACGGAATAGGACACCGCAAAGGCTCCAAGAAAAACCCACAACGTTTAGCATAATCCAAATCCATCAGATTCAGGGCAGCGCCTGAATCCACAAACGCCATGACAGAATACGATGACAAAGAGCATATCAAGGTAATGGACAGAAGGAATTTGGATTGTACAGTACCAATGACGGCAGACCTATCGAACCGCTTAGTGCGCTTAGGACAATCAGAAATAGCATGAGTGGAATCACCACAGTAGAAACACAGACCATTCAGACGTCTGTGTTCTTGCCGTTCAACTCTGGTCATAGTCCTATCGCACTGCATGGGCTCAGGTTTAATCTTAGACAATACCGCCAAATGGTGCACAGATTTACGCTCGCGCAAGCGTCGACCGATCTGAATGGCCAAAGACATAGACTCATTCAAACCAGCAGGCATAGGAAATCCCACCATGACATCCTTAAGAGCCTCAGAGAGACCCTTTCTGAACAAAGCTGCCAGCGCAGATTCATTCCACAGAGTGAGTACTGACCACTTCCTAAATTTCTGACAATATACTTCTATATCATCCTGACCCTGGCACAAAGCCAGCAAATTTTTCTCAGCCTGATCCACTGAATTAGGCTCATCGTAAAGTAATCCGAGCGCCAGGAAAAACGCATTGACATTACTCAATGCAGGGTCTCCTGGTGCAAGAGAAAATGCCCAGTCCTGAGGGTCGCCGCGCAAAAAAGAAATAATAATCAAAACCTGTTGAATAGGATTACCAGAAGAATGAGGTTTCAAGGCCAGAAATAGCTTACAATTATTTTTGAAATTAAGAAACTTAGTTCTATCACCAAAAAACAAATCAAGAATAGGAATTCTTGGTTCTAACATAGATTTCTGATCAATAGTATCTTGAATCCTTTGTACATTTGTAACGAGATTATCCATTGAAGAGCACAGACCCTGAATATCCATGTCCACACCTGTGTCCTGAAACACCCAAATGTCTAGGGGAAAAAAAAGACTGAACACAGAGCTGAGAAAAAAAAATGATGTCAGAACTTCTTTTTTCCCTCTATTGAGAATCATTAGGTTGGCTCCTTGTACTGTTATGTAGGCAATCCAGTGACACAGTGTGCCAGCAATCAGAGCACATACAGTGATCTGACAATAACCCAAAAACAATAGAACGAGCTCTGAGACGTGGAATCTCTGTAGACCGCAATACCTGAACCTATCCTAAACACAACTAAAGGCAGCTGTGGATTGCGCCTGACACTACCTATGCAACTCGGCACAGCCTGAGGAGCTGACTAGCCTGAAGATAGAAAAACAAGCCTGACTTGCCTCAGAGAAATACCCCAAAGGAAAAGGCAGCCCCCCACATATAATGACTGTTAGCAAGATGAAAAGACAAACGTAGGGATGAAATAGATTCAGCAAAGTGAGGCCCGATATTCTAGATAGAGCGAGGATAGCAAAGAGAACTTTGCAGTCTACAAAAAACCCTAAAGCAAAAAACCACGCAAAGGGGGCAAAAAGACCCACCGTGCTGAACTAACAGCACGGCGGTACACCCTTTGCGTCTCAGAGCTTCCAGCAAAACGAATTGACAAGCTGGACAGAAAAAGTAGCAACAAAAGCAAAGAAGCACTTATCTAAGCAGAGCAGCAGGCCACAGGAAAGATCCAGAAGCTCAGATCCAACACTGGAACATTGACAAGGAGCAAGGAAGACAGAATCAGGTGGAGTTAAATAACAAAGCAGCCAACGAGCTCACCAGAACACCTGAGGGAGGAAGCTCAGAAGCTGCAGTACCACTTGTGACCACAGGAGTGAATTCAGCCACAGAATTCACAACAGGGCTCTCCAAACGCGACATGGCGTCCAATCTCAATTCCAGACAATTCTACATTGAAAAAGTAAAACGGCACTCCTCTTCCAAGCTCTGCGGTGCGCCAAAACAGTGATTTACCCCCACATATTGGGTATCGACGTACTCAGGAGAAATTGCACTACAACTTTTGTGGTCTAATTTCTCCTGTTACCCTTGTGAAAATAAAAATTTGGGGGCAAAAAGATCATTTTTGTAGAAAAAATGCGATTTTTTTTATTTTCACGGCTCAACGTTATAAACTTCTGTGAAGCACATGGGGGTTCAAAGTGCTCACCACACATCTAGATAAGTTCCTTAAGGGGTCTAGTTTCCAAAATGGGGTCACTTGTGGGGGGTTTCCACTGTTTAAGCACATCAGGGGCTCTCCAAACGCGACATGGCGTCCAATCTCAATTCCTGCCAATTCTACATTGAAAAAGTAAAACGGCGCTCCTTCACTTCCAAGCTCTCCGGTGCGCCCAAACAGTGGTTTACCTTCACATATGGGGTATCGACGTATTCAGGAGAAATCACACAACAACTTTTGTGGTCTAATTTCTCCTGTTACCCTTGCGAAAATAAGAATTTGTGGGCGAAAAATAATTTTTGTGTAAACAAATGCGATTTTTTTGTTTTCACGGCTCTACGTTATAAACTTCTGTGAAGCTCTTGGGGGTTCAAAGTGCTCACCACACATCTAGATAAGTTCCTTATGGGGTCTAGTTTCCAAAATGTTGTCACTTGTGGGGGGTTTCCACTGTTTAGGCACATCAGGGGCTCTCTAAACGTGACATGGCGTCCGATCTCAATTCCAGCCAATTCTGCATTGAAAAAGTCAAACGGCGCTCCTTCACTTCCAAGTTCTGCGGTGCGCCCAAACAGTGGTTTACCCCCACATATGGGGTATTGGTGTATTTAGGAGAAATTGCATAACAAAATTTATGGTTACATTTCTGTTTTTATACTTGTGAAAATAAAAAAAATGATTCTGAATTAAAATGTTTGCAAAAAAAAGATAAATGTTAATTTTTTCTTTACACATTGTTTCAGTTCCTGTGAAGCACATAAAGGGTTAATAAACTTCTTGAATGTGGTTTTGAGAACCTTGAGGGGTGTAGTTTTTAGAATGGTGTCACACTTTGTTATTTTCTATCATATAGACCCCTCAAAATTACTTCAAATGAGATGTGGTCCCTAAAAAAAAAAGGTGTTGTAAAAATGAGAAATTGCTGGTCAACTTTTAACCCTTATAACTCCCTAACAAAAAAAATTGTGTTTCCAAAATTGTGCTGATATAAAGTAGACATGTGGGAAATGTTATTTATTAACTATTTTTTGTGACATATCTCTCTGATTTAAGGGCATAAAAATACAAAGTTTGAAAATTGCTAAATTTTAAAAATTTTCGCCATATTTCCTTTTTTTTCCATAAATAATCGCAAGTAATATCGAAGAAATGTTACCACTAACATGAAGTACAATATGTCACGAAAAAACTCAGAATCAGCGGGATCCGTTGAAGCGTTCCAGAGTTATAACCTCATAAATTGACAGTGGTCAGAATTGCAAAAATTGGCTCGGTCATTAAGTACCAAATTGGCTCTGTCACTAAGGGGTTAAAGGGGTTGTCCAGGTTTGTAATGAGTCTGCAGTCATTCTTTGTGACTGCAGACTTCTGACTTCTCACAGTGCGAACTGCACGCAGTCAGGATTCTCTCGTGCTGGTGATTTACATACATGCGGTCACGTGCTGACTAGACATGTGTAGCCTCCGTCATTGAAAATGAACTGAGCGAGGCCGGGCATGTCTAGGCGGAATGTGGTCAGAAGTATACAAAACACATGCTTGTGCTGACATGACCGTCCACCGGCAAGGGAGAATCCTAGTAGTGTGCAGTGCATTGGTTGTGAGAATTCAGAAGCTGCGATCTCAGGATTCAGCTCTGCAGGTTCCAGTAGTCGTCACATGGACACTTCACTCATATGCGACTTTCATACTTATGGTCCTGTGACAACGAGCTTATCTTCTGCTTCTCTCTGTTTTTGACTGAACATTGAGAGCATTACGGAGAGGAGCTCGTGGGCACATGACTGAGTGTGCAAATCGCATATGTCCTTGGCGGAGGGGGGGCACCAAAATGAATTCTTGTCCCTGGTGCCAGAAACCCTAGATACACCTCTGCCGGTATGCCACTGCGAGCGGCGATTACCGGGTCCGGTGGAGGGATGTGTGTGCACAGGCAGTGAGGCAGGGACTGTGGAGGGGGCGCCATTTATCCGTTCGTCTCAGGCAGCAGAGAGGCTAGGTTCACCCCTGCCTGCAGTGCACAAGCATTGCTGAGTATCAGATCAGTGATCTAATACTGTACAGTGATGTCCCATCCTTGGACAATGTAAAAAAGTTTAAAAAAAATATTAAAAAGTGTAAAAATATATTTTCTAAAATCCCCAAATAAAGAATAAAAAAATATTTTTCCCAATAAATGCATTTATTTATGTAAAAAAATGAAAATAAAATAAAAGTCCACATATTTGGTATCGCGGCGTCCGTAATGACCCGTTCCATAAAACTGTCCCACTAGTCAACCCCTTCAGTGAACACTATAAAAAAAAGAGAGGCAAAAAACAATACTTTATCATCATACCAACAGACAAAAAATGCAATAAAACACGATCAAAAAGACTAATGTAACTCGTAAGATAAAAATGGTACTGCTGATAACGTCATCTTGTCGCGCAAAAAACAAGCTGCCTTACAGCTCCATCAGCAGAAAAATAAAAAACGCTCAGAATTAAGCAATGCAAAAATAATGATGTTTTTTCTATAAAATTGTTTTTATTTTGTAAAAGTGCCAAAACATAAAAAAAGATATAAATGTGGTATCGCTGTAATTGTACTGACTCGAAAAATAAAGCTGCCTTATCCTATTTACCACACTCGGAACGGTATAGAAAAAGAACCCAAAAAGCAATTGCTGGTTTTTGTTCATTCTGTCTCCCAAAAATAGGAATAATAATAATAATAATCTTTATTTTTATATAGCGCTAACATATTCCACAGCGCTTTACAGTTTGTACACATTATCAGTAGTGCATTATCAATAGAAAGCCATCAAAAAATGTAAGTCTAACCTCTATTGTTGGTAAAATATTTGAAGGGTTTCTGGATTACCTCAATGAGAATAACTGTTTAACTCCATATCAGCATGGGTTTATGAGGAATCACTTCTGTCAAATCAATCTAATCAGTTTTTATGAAGAGGTAAGCTAAAGGCTGGACCAAGGTGAGTCATTGGACTTGGTATATCTCGATTTTTCCAAAGTGTTTGATACCGTGCCATTCAAGAGGAAGGTACACAAAATGAGAATGCTGGGTCTGGGGGCAAATGTGTGTAAATGGGTTAGTAACTGGCTTAGTGATAGAAAGCAGAGGGTGGTTATAAATGGTATAGTCTCTAACTGGGTCGCTGTGACCAGTGGGGTACCGCAGGGGTCGGTGTTGGGACCTATTTTCTTCAACATATTTGTTAACAATATGGTATAAGGTTTACACAGTAAAATATCGATATTTGCAGATGATACAAAACTATGTAAAGCAGTCAATACAAGAGAAGATAGTATTCTGCTACAGATGGATCTGGATAAGTTGGAAACTTGGGCCGAAAGGTAGCAGATGCGGTTTAACAATGATAAATGTAAGGTTATACACATGGGAAGAAGGAATCAATATCACCATTACACACTGAATGGGAAACCACTAGTTAAATCTGACATGGAGAAGGACTTGGGGATCCTAGTTAATGATAAACTTACCTGGAGCAGCCAGTGCCAGGCAGGGGCTGCCAGGACAAACAGGATCATGGGGTGCATTAAAAAAAGTCTGGATACACATGATGAGAGCATTATACTGCCTCTGTACAAATCCCTGGTTAGACCGCACATGGAGTACTGTGTACAGTTTTGGGCACCGATGCTCAGGAAGGATATAATGGAACTAGAGCAAGTACAAAGGAGGGCAACAAAACTAATAAAGGGGATGGAAGAACTACAATACCCAGAGAGATCACCAAAGTTAGGATTATTTAGTCTAGAAAAAAGACGACTGAGGGGTGATCTAATAACTGTGTATAAGTATATAAGGGGACAATACAAATATCTCCCGGAGGATCTAGGAGTTTATACCAAGGAAGGTGACGGTCACAAGGGGGCATTCTTTGCGTCTGGAGGAGAGAAGGTTTTCCACCAACATAGAAAAGGATTATTTACTGTTAGGGCAGTGAGAATCTGGAATTGCTTGCCTGAGGAGGTGGTGATGGTGAACTCAGTCGAGGGGTTCAAGCGAGGCCTGGATGTCTTCCTGGAGCGTAACAATATTGTATCATACAATTATTAGGTTCTGTAGAAGGACGTAGATCTGGGGATTTATTCTGACAGAATATAGGCTGAACTGGATGGACAAATGTCTATTATTCAGCCTTGCTAACTATGTTACTATGTTACTATGTCAGTAGTTGACCATCTGCTTCAGAATAAATGCATGGCTCTCACCCACAAAGCTTTCCATAGTGCTGCACCACCCTTCATCTATTCACTCATCGCTGTGTACCTACCTATGTTCTCCATTCTCCTAATGATCAAAAACTAATATTCTCTAAACCTTCCCCTCTAGTCTCCAAGAATGTTTTGTGCTGCACCTTTTCTTTGGGATGGACTACCTCAGTTAATCAGATTAATGTCCCACAGTTTTAAGAGTGCACTAAAAATACACTTTTTAAATGTAGCTCAATCACAGCACTTCAGTAATATAAGTTAGAATCTAGTTTGTTTTTAATCTGTTTCGCACACAATCCATACACTCAGTAGCACTTTGTATCTTGACATATACAAATAATGTTTCATGTCTGGTTCATACAGCCTTAGTTACATGTACTGTATAGCTTTATTTATTATAGTAATGGCTTGTCCATACAATACAAGCACTTTTTTATCTGTTATCCCACCCACACCTGTACTTCATTATGCATTGTAAGCTCTTGTGAGCAGGGTCCAAACTGCTCTTGTGTGAATTACTGAATTGTTTTTCAATGTACCGTATATACTAGAGTATAAGCTGATCCGAGAATAAGCCGAGGCCCCTAATTTTACCACAAAAAACTGGGAAAACTTATTGACTCAAGTTTAAGCCAGGTATGCATATCCCCATCCTTGTATGCATCGCCCCCTAATCCCCATCCTGGTCTGCATGGCCTCCTCATCCCCATCCTGGTCTGCATGGCTCCTCATCCTTATTCTGGTATGCATGGCTCCTCATCCCTATCTTGGTCTGCATGGCTCTTAATCCCTATCCTTTTATATATGGCTCCTCATCCCAATCCCTGTATGCATTGTTCTTCTTCACTATCCTGGTCTACATGGCTCTTTATCCCTATCCTTTTATATATGGCTCCTCATCCCTATCCTTGTATGCATTGTTCTTCTTCACTATCCTAGTACGCATGGCTCCTCAGCCCTATCCTGGTATGCATGGCCCCCTCATCCCCATCCTGGTCTGCATGGCCCCCTCATCCATATCCTGGTCGGCATTGCTCCCCAACCCTATCCTGGTATACATGGCTCCTTATCCCTATCCTTGTATGCATGGCCCCCATCAGAAAAACATTAAAAAAGATAAACCGTCCTACTTACTGTCCTTGTGCTCCCTATCTGCATCTTGTTCCTGTGCCCGCAGCGGTGGGGCGATCACATGTGCTCACTACTTACGGGAATGAATATTCACTGCCCTCCATGCCTATTCATTCCCTTAAGTAGCGGGCACGTGTGATTACCCAGCCGCTGCAGAAGCCAGTAGCTGCGACCATTGTGCTAGCTTTTAAAGAGAAATTAATGTTCCTGCCAGCACCGTGAATATTCATTTCTCTTTAGCAGCGGGCACAGGCTTTAAACGCAGCAGCCGGCTCCTGCCTCCTGTGATCCGCTGCTCGCAGCTGCTGCTCCCCCTACGTCTTCTTGTACCCTCACTCGAGTATAAGCCGAGGGTAGCTTTTTCAGCACAAGAAAATGTGCTGAAAAACTCGGCTTATACTTGAGTATATACATGCAAATTGCCTCTTCTGAGAAAAAGAGGACTTAAACTCTATATCGCCACCTGTTGGAAGTAGCGATCCTACAAGTCACAATCAACCCTTTAAACGATTCGTGCAATATGACTTGGGATAAAAGCCAAATCAGTATCTCAATTCGCAGACACGGTGTTTCAGGCTGTTGGCCCTCGTCAGTGCGAAGCTTGAGAACTGATTTGGCTAGGTGAGAGGCTCTGGACTAGGGTCTAAGGGGTATCGTTTCTCCTTATGGAGAGTGACATACCATCTCTGGCTTGTCAAGGTAAGGAGGCTTATTTGCCGTGCAATGCTCCTCTGACTTCCAAAAGGTGGCGCGATAGAGTTTAAGTCCTCTTTTTCTCAGAAGAGGCAATTTGCATATTATATTTCCCAGAGGAGCATTGCACGGCAAATAAGCCTCCTTACCTTGACAAGCCAGAGATAGCATGTCACTCTCCATAAGGAGAAACGATACCCCTTAGACCTGAGTATATACAGTAATTTGTGATTTTGTTTGTACATTTACCCTATGATTGTGTGGCAGAATATGTTGGCACTTTTAAATAAAAATTCTTATTACTATTAGAATTAAAGCCTTGCTGCTAGCACAGAATTTAATTTGTGAATGGGGAAAAATCCAATTTAGGCAATCAGCTTTTTAGAGAGCAAACACTGTAACATACAAAGATTCAGAGAGAAGGTGAGACACAGATCAACTCTCTCCCTATTTTCTTCTTGCTTGTGTTAACCAGCGATGACATGAAATATTTCATTTCCCCAAGAGCAATTAGTCTTTATCATTGTCATCAGATTTTGTACTAACTCATTGGTGTGTCACCAACATCTACACAATTTACTGAAGGTTTTGTAACGTCTGCTCTTCCTGCATGACAGAGTAACATGAAGAACAGAATTTCTACTGAGGTTTATTAACACTGTATCACAAGATTAAACTAGATGGAGCAGCGTCTTATTTCATCCTATTTAACTATATAAATATGCAACTATAGTGTGGCATTCACTACATTAATTACACGTGATTTAATATCAAAACTGTTTTCACAATCATGATCACTTCCAATCTTGTATGCAAACATCTATAGCATAATTAATCTACCTGCTTATTGTTCTTAGAGGAAATGCATCTTTATGGAAAGGGGTCCACAAAACACTTCACAGAATTACAAATGTTTTTGAGCAATGTCCAAAGTCTTTAACCCCTTAAGGATCAAGCAATATTTTGTCTTTGAGCTTTATATTTTTCCTTACATTATTGAAAGAGCTATAACTTCTATTTTTCCGCCAACATTCAGAGACATGCAAATGTTTGTGCACCACTAGTTATAATTACTGTTATTGTGAATATGCAAGTTGAAGATGAAATGATCTCTAAAAGGCCTAAAGTTAAAGATGACACGTTTTGTTTGCAACAAAATATATATTGGTTTTTTGTATTTTAAATATTATACAATGGGCCAATGCAAAACTTTTAGCACCCTTGGAGATTTGTGTGCTCAGATAACTTTGACCCAGGTTTCAGACCTTAGTTAGCCTGTTAGGGTTATGACTTATTCACTATCATTGTTGGGAAAGGCCAAGGTGATGCAAATTTCCCAGCTTAATAAAAACCCATCCTCCTCTAACCTTGTGCCAAAAAATTACAGCCATGGGCTTTTCTTAGAAGCTGCCTTCAACTCTGAAAAAGAAAATGGTGGAAGCCCACAAAGCATAAGAAGGCTATAAGAAGATAGCAAAGCTTTTTCAAGTTGCCCTTTCCTCAGTTCGAAATGTAGTTAAGAAATGGCAGTTAACAGGAAAAGTGGAGGTCAACATAAGGTCTGTAAGACCAAGCTAAGTTTCAGCGAAAGCTAATCGTAGGATTGATAGAGAGGCAAATCAGAACCCCTGCTTTACTGCAAAGACCTTCAGCAAGATTTAGAAGACTCTGAAGTTGTGGTACATTGTTGTACTGTTCAGAGACACCAGCACAAATATGACCTTCATGGAAGAGTCATCAGAAGAAAATCTGTCCTATGTCCTCACCATAAAATTTAACATTAGAAGTATGAAAAAGCACATCTAAGCAAGCCTGATGCATTTTGGAAACAAGTCCTGTGCACCGATGAGGTTAAAATAGAAAACTCTTTGGCCACAATGATCAAAGGTATGTGTGGAGAAAAAAAGGCGCAGAATTTCAGGAAAATACCATCTTGACAACCACTAAGGATGGGGGTGGATCAATCATGCTTTGGGGTTGTGTTCCAGCTAATTGCATGGGGAACATTTCATGGGTAGAGGAAAGAATTTGATTCAATTAAATTTAAAAAAATTCTTGATGCAAACCTTACACCATCTGTAAAAAAAAAGTTGAAGTTCAAAAGAGGATGGCTTCTACAAATGGATAATGATCCTAAACACATCAAAATCCACAATGACTGCATCAAAAGGTACAAGCTGAAGGTTTTACAATGGCCCTCACAGTCCTCTGATCTGAACATCATTGAAAACCTGTGGCTAGATCTCAAATTAAATAAAAAAATAAATAATCTTTATTTACATAGCGCCAACATATTCTGCAGCGCTTCACAGTTTAACTGTTCATACACAAGTCATAAGTAACAACGTTCAAAATAATACAATAATTAAAGCAAAATAAGATGACCCTGCTCGTGAGGGCTTGCAATCTACAATAGCAGTGGAGGCAAGATGACTTAGGATTTTTACAGAACTGGAAGAATTTTCCAAGGTAGAATGGATGAAAATCCCTCAGACAAGAACTGAAAGACTCTTGGCTGGATACAAAAAGCGTTTACAAGTTGTGATACTTTCAAAAGGGAGTGCTACTAGGTACTAAACATGCAGGGTGCTCACTTTTGCATCGGCCCATTTTTCTTTTTTTACAGCTGCAAAATGTGAAAGATGAAAACATATATATATTTTATATTTTATTTTTTGCCTAAAATACAAAGGAAATGCGGAATCTTTAACGTTAGCCCTATTGGGGATGATTTCATCTTAAACGTGCTTAACTGTTCACAATAATAGTACATTTGGCCAAGGGTGCCCAAACTTGTACAACCTATTGTAGCCGAGTGAGGGATTACTGGGTCATGCCTTCATATATGATAAAAGTACCCTAGATAAAATAAAACATATACTCACTTCTCAGACCTGTGCAATTACAGCAATGTCAGCTGTGTGTCTCCCAAAGGACATGTACTATTATTATGTCACATGACAGCTGCAGCCTTTACTGTTTTGTCAGATGAAACTAACCTGTCTAAGGTAAATTTGAATAGTTCATGTAATTACTGGACATGTACAAGTTGAAAGATATGCTTCAAATGAGAGTTTATTTATAGTGATTGGTGAAGTGACAGGCAAATGACGTGTCGGCCAGTTAGTGGCCTTGATCACATAGTCACTAGAATAAAAGAAAATATACATTTTTTTTATTTCTTACAATATATGTAGATACAATATATACACTGTGGCATAGCGACTGGTCATGTGATTAATGGGCGGTATGTATCGCAGAGGTGGGTGGCCCTGTGATGGAAGCCGGGATATGTTTTGCTCAGCAGATCTACTGCTGAGGGATTGATTTTACATTGGGAAGGCTTCCAGGTTATTGGAGAGCTGGGTGGGTCCAGTCACCTACAAACCCACCCAAAGGGATGTGTCTGAATTCCCAAGATGAAGCCTGTATGTGATTGTGTGTTTGAGGACCTGCGGTGATGTCACGATCACCTGACTAGCCAAGTGATGGGAACCTGGGTATGGTTACTCCTATGTAATGGAGGTGTGTTTGGCACATGGGAGAGAGTGCTGGCTAATCTGAGCCAGAGCAAGGAGGCCTGTGAGATGCCTCCAGAGTGGACGGTCTGATAACCGTGTGTAATACTGACCTGGGTCAATGAGATGCGTATGTGGGATACCTCTGAGGATAAGAGGTATCCGGAAACCTGTGTGGCACCAACAGGTAACGGAAAGGGATCCGTGTTATACTGATCGGGGTCAGAGAGAGAGACTGTGTTTACTCTATGGGATACCTCTGAGGATAAGAGGCATCAGGGAACGTGTGTGATGGTCGCCAACAGGTAACGTACTGTAATTCGTGTTATGCTGACCGGGGCCAGTGAGGGACTATGGTTCCACTGTAAAGCTGAATATGTACAGACAGTGTTCAGGCTGTTACAAACTACCAAGTTCATGAGGTTGTGGTTTATGCTGATGTGGAAATAATCCAGTAAAATTATGTACCTCAGTACATGTAGGTACGCGCTAGATAATAGACAAAAGGGAGCCACTAATAGATAAATAAAAGAGTGGAGTGGCCTATAATGGTGATCGGTAGAAAAGTGCAACTTATAGGTATATTCACAAAAGTCTATAATGACACCAAAGGTAGGTAGAATGGATAGTGTTCATAGGTATTCCTACCTCCAGTCACAAGTCACACATCCTCGATGAAGTAGGAAGCCGCAGTGCTGCCGCTGTAGTTCCAGTGAATTCCAGGTAAGAATAAAAAGTACAAATATGTGGAAATAAACCTAAGAGACTGTTTGTGTTAGAAAATCGTGCCTGTGTGCGTTTATCCCGTTGCCAAGTGATTGTCCCACAAGAAACTCAGTAAGTGTTATCTTACAACACATATACAATGTAATTTGAAAAAACGTCAAGAAGGATATGGAAAACAGTTTACAAATGCCAAAGAACAATCATCACGTTAATATAGAGGCATTTCAGGAGAAGGAAAAGTTAAAAGAAGAGGATGTTCGAGTGGTATACTGAGATGTAAGTTACAAACTAACCTACCGTACCCCTTTTACTGGTGCATCATAGGTCAAAAACAGTTATGTCCCTGTAGTGTGGTTGTTAAGGTCGATCACACATTAAGAAATGCCCTGTTGGGGATAATAGGAAATTTCTAAGCTATGCTCAGGCTAAATAGCAATGTTGATATCTAGGTATAGTTGGTGCTGGATGAAAAAAAAATGTCTTTATTATTTACGTTGGTGAATGTAGGTGCAAATAAGATGACATTGTTCCCAGTGCAGTGATTAGATAGAGGAAATAGGATCTAGAGGGATATGTGAGATCAAAGTGTATCACATATAGCACTCTGATTGGTCTGTATTAATCTATATATTTTATGGACATACCCAATCATACAGGTTGATCCTGTGTAGAGGAAAGCTATCTGAGTTCTGGGTCCTGTACTGGAATTGAAATATACAGTCATGGCCAAAAGTATTGACACCCCTGCAATTCTGTCAGATAATACTCAGTTTCTTCCTGAAAATGATTGCAAACACAAATTATTTGGTATTATTATCTTCATTTAATCTGTCTTAAATGAAAAAAACACAGAAATAATTGTCCTAAAGCCAAATTGGATATAATTCCACACCAAACATAAAAAAGGGGGTGGACAAAAGTATTGGCACTGTTCGAAAAATAATGTGATGCTTCTCTAATTTATGTAATTAACAGCACCTGTAACTTACCTGTGGCACCTAACAGGTGTTGACAATAACTAAATCACACTTGCAGCCCGTTGACATGGATTAAAGTTGACTCAACCTCTGTCCTGTGTCCTTGTGTGTACCACATTGAGCATGGAGAAAACAAAGAAGACCAAAGAACTGTCTGAGGACTTGAGAAACTAAATTGTGAGGAAGCATGAGCAATCTCAAGGCTACAAGTCCATCTCCAAAGACCTGAATGTTCCTGTGTCTACCGTGCGCTGTGTCATCAAGAAGTTTAAAGCCCATGGCACTGTGTCTAACCTCCCTAGATGTGGACGGAAAAGAAAAATTGACAAGAGATTTCAACGCAAGATTGTGCGGATGTTGGATAAAGAACCTCGACTAACATCCAAACAAGTTCAAGCTGCCCTGCAGTCCGAGGGTACAACAGTGTCAACCCGTACTATCCGTCGGTGTCTGAATGAAAAGGGACTGTATGGTAGGAGACCCAGGAAGACCCCACTTCTTACCCCGAGACATAAAAAAGCCTGGCTGGAGTTTGCCAAAACTTACCTGAAAAAGCCTAAAATGTTTTGGAAGAATGTTCTCTGGTCAGATGAGACAAAAGTAAAGCTTTTTGGGCAAAGTCATCAACATAGAGTTTACAGGAAAAAAAAAGAGGCATTCAAAGAAAAGAACACGGTCCCTACAGTCAAACATGGCAGAGGTTCTCTGATGTTTTGGGGTTGCTTTGCTGCCTCTGGCTCTGGACTGCTTGACCGTGTGCATGGCATTATGAAGTTTGAAGACTACCAACAAATTTTGCAGCATAATGTAGGGCCCAGTGTGAGAAAGCTGGGTCTCTCTCAGAGGTCATGGGTCTTCCAGCAGGACAATGACCCAAAACACTTCAAAAAGCACTAGAAAATGGTTTGAGAGAAAGCACTGGAGACTTCTAAGGTGGCCAGCAATGAGTCCAGACCTGAATCCCATATAACACCTGTGGAGAGATCCAAAAATGGCAGTTTGGAGAAGGCACCCTTCAAATATCAGGGACCTGGAGCAGTTTGCCAAAGAAGAATGGTCTAAAATTCCAGCAGAGCATTGTAAGAAACTCATTGATGGTTACCAGAAGCGGTTGGTCGCAGTTATTTTGGCTAAAGGTTGTGCAACCAAGTATTAGGCTGAGGGTGCCAATACTTTTGTCTGGCCCATTTGTGGAGTTTTGTGTGACATGATCAATGTTTTGCTTTTTGTTTCATTCTCTTTTGTGTTTTTTCATTTAAGACAAATTAAATAAAGATAATAATATCAAATAATTTGTGTTTGAGATCATTTTCAGGAAGTAAATGAGTATTATCTGACAGAATTGCAGGGGTGTCATTACTTTTGGCCATGACTGTAGTTCATATTGATACAAATAATAAGGTAGCCTGTAATGGTGCTAAACGTGGATGAAATAAAAAGGTGTATAGTAATTACCACACATGTAGGGTTACACACAGGGATCTGTTCCCAAATGCTGCCTGAATTTGGTCACATGCAATCAATTGTGGTGTGGAGCAGTTGCTTTGTGGAGACCAGAATGCGGTACAGATGAGTGGTGATACATACATAGATACGCAATATATACTTATCTTAAGTGTAAGTAAGGCAGCTCACATCCGTTGGTGACACAATGGTAGGTGATGACATATCAGTGTCTTAGCATGGAGTGGCACTGAGTTAGTCGGCGCTCCAGACATAAAGCGCCAGCCAATCACATGACCGGAAGTGATGCAGGCCGCCGGCGCATGTGCAGATAAAGCGCTGACGTCACCACGGTCCCGACACTAAACAGTGGGAATAGTTTATGCCATAGAGATGTGAGGCGGAGCTAGTCCCTAAAGAACAATGCAATACCAAGCCTGGTTGGTTGTGTCTACTGCAGGGCACTTCTCTGTATTGTCTCAGAGACAAAAAAACAGGGAAAAGGTGTGATGAGACAGAAGGATGTAAGGACAGCGGAGATACTTGTAATAATATAATGTATATAAACGCTGTATATCAGAACTTTTTAGTGGATTTAAGCTGGTGAATAGGATGTCAGGAGAAGGAAAAGTTAAAAGAAGAGGATACTCGAGTGGTATACTGAGATGTAAGTTACAAACTAACCTACCCCTTTTAGTGGTGCATCATAGGTCAAAAACAGTTATGTCCCTGTAGTGTGGTTGTTGAGGTCAATCACACATTAAGAAATACCCTGTTGGGGATAACAGGAAATTTCTAAGCTATGCTCAGGCTACATAGCAATGTTGATATCTAGGTATAGTTGGTTACAGTTTACCAGTGTGACTGGTGCTGGATGGAAAAAACCTCGCCGCCCAGCAGGAGGATATGCACCTTCCGGGGGCTCCTTACCTGCTGGAGGGTCCTCTCCAGGTTCCGGGAGCAACACTGGTGGGGCACCTATTTCAAGACCGTTTTTTAAGGCCTAAACGCACACCAACCTGGAGGTCAAGGAAGAAGAGAACCAGACCGTCAAATGATTCTTCGGTCACAGGTGGGAGTCCAAACTTAGTTAACATCTCAGACTATTCCCTTTCTACCCTAGAATTAAGAGTATTGAACATGGGTTTATCATTTTGTCCCACACTAACATGGGATTCCTTTCAATTGGAAAATGACCTTCATTATTTCTACCACAATGTCAGACTCAAGGTACACTTTGAGGACAATTCATGCCCTAGGAGTAACATATTAGGGACAGTACCGAACCGCGATGGTGGACCAAAGAACATAATAGACACATTGGGTTTGAGAAATCAGAGTAATTTTATCCCACCCAAAACTAACCACACGGTGAAGACTTTCATTGATTTACTAGACAGGGCCATCAAACAGACTATTCATGACCAACATATAGGCTCACTTCCTGTTCGCCACAATCTAACATCCTCCGAGAAACAGGCTCTAACCTCATTGAAGGATAATAAAAATATCATTATCAAACCAGCGGACAAGGGAGGTGTTATCCTGGTCATGAATAGGGGCCATTATATGGCAGAAGTCAGGAGACAACTCTCGGACTTAACTACATACAAAAAAATCCAGACTGATCCCACCCACAACATACTTAAGAACATTGATACCATTTTGACTAAACACTTACAACTCAAGACAATTGACACCAAAACATATTTGACTAACCATCATCCCGTGACTCCTGTACTAAACATTCTCTCTAAAATACACAAAGACCTTTATAATCCACCGGGGCACCCCATAGTGGCATCCACTGACTGTTCTCAACCCTTTATCCATTTTACTTACATTTAACTACATTTTTGCATTTTAACTACGTACACCATATACTCATACAACAAAATCTTTCATCTTGGATCAGGGAGAGTTCTTATATAAAAATTGAGATATTATCACAGTCCAATCTCCCTGCTCTACCGCAATGGGGCCCCTGAGCAGGCGGGGGGCCCCAATGCCAGCAGTGGGCCCCCCGCCCATCATCGCATGGTGAGCTGTATCGGCATCTAGCTGATACAGCTCACCACATTGATGAGGGAAGGAGCTCTGCGCTGTGCTCCTTCTCCCATCATTCCCCTGTCAGCATCTGATGTCGCAGATGCCGACACTGACAGGGGCGCAATGACATCACCACCTGGCGCCCGCTGTCAGGACAAGAGCAAGAGCAGGGAGCACCGCTGGAATAAGGAGGAAGAGAGGTGAGTATTTATTTATTGTGTTATTTTTATGGGGGCTGCCTTATACACTACAGGATCTGCCTATGGGGGGCTGCCTTCTACACTACAGGATCTGCCTATGGGGGGTGCTGCCTTATACACTACAGGATCTGCCTATGGGGGGTGCTGCCTTATACACTACAGGATCTGCCTATGGGAGGCTGCCTTATACACTACAGGATCTGCCTATGGGGGGTGCTGCCTTATACACTACAGGATCTGCCTATGGGGGTGCCTTATAAACTACAGGATCTGCCTATGGGGGGCTGCCTTATACACTACAGGATCTGCCTATGGGGGGGTGCTGCCTTATACACTACAGGATCTTCCTATGGGGGTGCTGCTTTACAAACTACAGGATCTGCCTAGGGGGTGCTGCCTTATACACTACAGGGTCTGCCTATGGGGGTGCTGCCTTATACACTACAGGATCTGCCTATAGGGGGGTGCTGCCTTATACTTCAGGGTCTGCCTATAGGGGGGGTGCTGCCTTATACTTCAGGATCTGCCTATGGGGGTGCTACCTTATACTACAGGAATTGCCTATGGGGGTGCTGCCTTATACACTACAGGATCTGCCTATGGGGGGGTGCTGTTATGACCTGGTGGTCAGGACAATAATGGACCTGGTGGTTAAGAGCACACAGAATGACCTGTTACTGATAATAAAGGACAAGCTCTGGGACGTGGGAACTCTGCTGACCGCAATCCCTAATCCTATCAAACACACTAGAAATAGCCGTGGATTGCGCCTAACGCTCCCTATGCAACTTGGCACAGCCTAAGGAACTAGCTAGCCCTGAAGATAGAAAAATAAAGCCTACCTTGCCTCAGAGAAATTCCCCAAAGGAAAAGGCAGCCCCCCACATATAATGACTGTGAGTAAAGATGAAAATACAAACACAGAGATGAAATAGATTTAGCAAAGTGAGGCCCGACTTACTGAACAGACCGAGGATAGGAAAGGTTACTTTGCGGTCAGCACAAAAACCTACAAAAAGACCACGCAGAGGGCGCAAAAAAGACCCTCCGTACCGACTCACGGTGCGGAGGCGCTCCCTCTGCGTCCCAGAGCTTCCAGGAAGCAAGACAACAATAAAAATAGCAAGCTGGACAGAAAAATAGCAAACCAAAGAAATACAAGCTGGAACTTAGCTTCTGCTGGGAAGACAGGTCACAAGAACGATCCAGGAGTGAACAAGACCAATACTGGAACATTGACAGGTGGAATGGAGCAAAGATCTAAGTGGAGTTAAATAGAGCAGCAGCTAACGAATTAACCTCGTCACCTGTGGAAGGAAACTCAGAAACACCCACCAGAGGAAGTCCATGGACAGAACCAGCCGAAGTACCATTCATGACCACAGGAGGGAGCCCGACAACAGAATTCACAACAGGGTGCTGCCTTATACACTACAGGATCTGCCTATGGGGGTGCTGCCTTATACACTACAGGATCTGCCTATGGGGGTGCTGCCTTATACACTACAGGATCTGCCTTAGGGGATGCTGCCTTATACACTACAGGATCTGCCTATGGGAGGGGCTGCCTTATACACTACAGGATCTGCCTATGGGGGGCTGCCTTATACACTACAGGATCTGCCAATGGGGCAGTTGCCTTATACACTACAGGATCTGCCTATGGGGGGATGTTGCCTTATACTCTACAGGATCTGCCTATGGGGGGGCTACCTTATACACTACAGGATCTGCCTATGGGGGGTGCTGCCTTATACCCTACAGGATCTGCCTATGGGGTGTGTTGCCTTATACACTACAGGATCTGCCTATGTGAGGGTGCTGCCTTATACACTACAGGATCTGCCTATGGGGGGCTGCCTTATAGACTACAGAATCTGCCTATGGGGTGCTGCCTTATGCACTACAGGATCTGCCTATGGGGCGTGCTGCCTTATATTACAGGATCTGCCTATAGGGGGGAGCTGCCTTATACTACAGGATCTGCCTATTGGGGTGCTGCCTTATACTACAGGATCTGCCTATGGGGGGTGCTGCCTTATACTATAGAGTCTGCCTATGGGGTGCTGCCTTATACTACAGAGTCTGCCTGGTGGGGGTGCTACCTTATACTACAGGATCTGCCTATGGGGGGTGCTGCCTTATACTACAGAGTCTGCATATGGAGGGTGCTGCCTTATACTACAGGATCTGCCTATGGGGGTGCTGCCTTGTACTACATAGTCTGCCTATGGGGGGTGCTGCTTTATACTACAGAGTCTGCCTATGGGGGTGCTGCTTAATACTACAGGGTCTGCCTATAGGGGTACTGTCTTGTACTATCTTGAGGACTATCTGGCACATTATACTATATGGAGGTTATCTATGGGGCCATCATACAGTGTGGGGATTACAGTGAAGGGGCCATCATACAGTGTTGGAGCCATCAAACAGTTTGGAGTCTACTAAGTGGACAGTACACTGTGTGGGTAGTACTATACAGTGAGGGGGCATCATACTGTGTATTGAGGAGCTGTACAGGGGAGACTCGGGACATTATTAAATGTATAGTGGGCACTTATTGTTATAGGGGAACTCGAGTTACTCTGACTATCAAAGGGGCACACAGGGCAATATTACTTTCTAGGGGGTAAAATATGGGTACTGTTTTATAGGGCACTTGCAGCCGGGATTACTATATTATAGATGGGTGCTTTAGAATTTACACAGCAGGTGTAGTAATAAAGTCACATACGGCAGCAGCGGCTCAGTATTGGGGTATCAGGGGCAGTAATATGGTCACAAACGGCAGCAGAGGCTCATTATTATAACGACTCCAGAGCACATATTTAAACAAAGAAAAAAAGGGGCAATTTTACACTAAATAGTAGAAAAAAGCCCCAACGCCTACACAAGAGGCAACCCACTCCATATTAACACTATAAACAGGAGAACCAGGAGTATAATAGGTATATAAATTTATTACAAATACAGGGTATAAATATACATACAGTAAGTGACGTAAGATGATAGTATATAAGCAGAGAACACAATATAAAGTGCAAGAAAGGATGGAAACACGGGAAACCAGTATCCACCCAGTGTGCGGGAGCACAAAAAAAAAAATCCAAAACAGTCTGATACAGCAGACTGAAAATACACAGCGCTGCAGGAAGCCAGTAGTACATATAATAAAGTGACAAATTGTCACTAATAGTGAAATATTGGGGCTTACCGCAGATAAGAAGGGCTACACCGCACACCGGACCGGAACCAGGATAAAAAGACCCCCTACAGCAGAGGCTCAGTATCAGGGTATCAGGTGCAGTAATAGGGACACATACGGCAGCAGCGGCTCAGTATCGGAGTATCAGGTGCAGTAATAGGGACACATATGGCAGCAGCGGCTCAGTCTCGGGGTGACAGGTGCAGTAATAGGGACACATACGGCAGCAGCGGCTCAGTATTGGGGTATCAGTAGGATGAGGAGGTTGTGCAGGTTGGGAATAGTTGGTGATGGGGCTGGAATATGACAAGTGAAATGTGACTTTGTTGTATTCTCTGCAGACGAGTTGTGGCTGGAAGAAGTCATGGGCCAGATGGAAAAGATGGGGAAAAGTGAACGATTCCATCAGAGAACGTCAGAGGTAAGTCATTATCTGTAACTGTACTGTGATCTCTTATATGTTCTGTAGGACTGGTATCTACCACTGACCATATGGCGGTAATATCAATATTGGTCTTTATATAGAGATTATCTTCAGTAACAGCGCGGCTATCTGCTGAGGTTCTCCTCCACTATTAGGGCGCGTCACCGAATTGTAATCAAGGTTACCTGGTTAGGGGCCCACTCAGAAGCTTCGCCCCCCCCCCGAACCAAAACCCTAGCTACACCTCTGACAGTCCCACCCGACAGTATCCTGTGCACATTAGACATCAACAGCCTATACACATCTATTTCTCACGATAAAGGCATTGAGACAGTTTCTCTAACTCTATGTCAAGCCAACATTGACATAGAATCTCAAGAACCTTGTCTGGATCTACTTGATCTTATATTAAGGGAAAACTTTTTTCTGTTTGAGGACGATTTTTTCATACAAGTGTGCCAGACTGCAATAGGCTCTAATGTAGCCCCTGCGTATGCTAATCTGTACATGGACCATTTTGAATGGGAGTATGTCTCTTCCAACTCTCTATTTCAGAAACATGCTTTGGCATGGTATCGATATATTGATTACATTTTTTGATTCTGGCGAGGAGATAAGAGTAGCCTACTGGAATTTTACAACACGATTAACGAAGTTAGACCTGAACTTAACTTCTCACTGTTTCACCATATCAATGAAGTAACATTTCTAGACACTAGGATAAACAAAGATATCCAGGGAACACTGCAACAACCTCCTCCTTTATAACAGTTGTCACCCCAAATCCACTAGAAAGTCTTCTTCGGTCACAATTCAAAAGAGTCACAAGAATTGTATCCAACTCTACGGTTAGGGAATCCAGATTACAAGAAATGTCTGAGAAATTTAAATCTAGAAACTACCCTACTGAACTCCTTGACACTGACATGACCAGAGCTGTTATGATTAGGTAATTCAGAACCACAATGGACCTTGAAGTTCAGAGCACACAAAGTGACCTGACAATAACCAAAAGACATAGGACGAGCTCTGAGACGTGGGAACTCTGCTGACCGCAATCCCTAATCCTATCCAACCACACTAGAGGCAGCCGTGGATTGCGCCTAACGCTCCCTATGCAACTCGGCACAGCCTGAGAAACTAGCTAGGCCTAAGATAGAAAAATAAGCCTACCTTGCCTCAGAGAAATACCCCAAAGGAAAAGGCAGCCCCCCACATATAATGACTGTGAGTAGAGATGAAAATACAAACGCAGAGATGAACTAGATTTAGCAAAGTGAGGCCCAACTTACTGAACAAACCGAAGATAGGAAAGATAAATTTGCGGTCAACACAAAACCCTACAAACAACCACGCAGAGGGGGCAAAAAAGAGCCTCCGCACCGACTAATGGTTCGGAGGTGCTCCCTCTGCGTCCCAGAGCTTCCAGCAAGCCAGAAAAACCAATAAGCAAGCTGGACAGAAAAAATAGCAAACAAAAATAACACAAGCAAAACTTAGCTTATGCAGAGCAGACAGGCCACAGGAACGATCCAGGAGGAAGCAAGACCAATACTAGAACATTGACTGGAGGCCAGGAGCAAAGCACTAGGTGGAGTTAAATAAAGCAGCACCTAACGACTTCACCACTTCACCTGAGGAAGGAAACTCAGAAGCCGCAGTACCACTCACCTCCACCAACGGAAGCTCATAGACAGAATCAGCCGAAGTACCACTTGTGACCACAGGAGGGAGCTCTGCCACAGAATTCACAACAGTACCCCCCTTGAGGAGGTGTCACCGAACCCTCACCAGAGCCCCCAGGCCGACCAGGATGAGCCATATGAAAGGCACGAACAAGATCGGCAGCATGGACATCAGAGGCAAAGACCCAGGAATTATCTTCCTGACCATAACCCTTCCACTTAACCAGATACTGGAGTTTCCGTCTCGAAACACGAGAATCCAAAATCTTCTCCACAATATACTCCAACTCCCCCTCCACCAAAACCGGGGCAGGAGGATCAACAGATGGAACCATAGGTGCCACGTATCTCCGCAACAATGACCTATGGAATACGTTATGGATGGAAAAAGAATCTGGAAGGGTCAAACGAAAAGACACAGGATTAAGAACCTCAGAAATCCTATATGGACCAGTGAAACGAGGCTTAAACTTAGGAGAGGAAACCTTCATAGGAATATGACGAGATGACAACCAAACCAAATCCCCAACACGAAGTCGGGGACCCACACAGCGTCTGCGATTAGCGAAACGTTGAGCCTTCTCCTGGGACAAGGTCAAATTGTCCACTACATGAGTCCAAATCTGCTGTAACCTGTCCACCACCGTATCCACACCAGGACAGTCCGAAGACTCAACCTGCCCTGAAGAGAAACGAGGATGGAACCCAGAGTTGCAGAAAAACGGCGAAACCAAGGTAGCCGAGCTGACCCGATTATTAAGGGCGAACTCAGCCAAAGGCAAGAAGGACACCCAATCATCCTGATCAGCAGAAACAAAGCATCTCAGATATGTTTCCAAGGTCTGATTGGTTCGTTCGGTCTGGCCATTAGTCTGAGGATGGAAAGCCGAGGAAAAAGACAAATCAATGCCCATCCTAGCACAAAAAGCTCGCCAAAACCTCGAAACAAACTGGGAACCTCTGTCAGAAACGATGTTCTCTGGAATGCCATGTAAACGAACCACATGCTGGAAGAACAATGGCACCAAATCAGAGGAGGAAGGTAATTTAGACAAGGGTACCAAATGGATCATCTTAGAGAAGCGATCACAAACCACCCAAATGACCGACATTTTTTGAGAGACGGGGAGATCCGAAATAAAATCCATAGAGATATGTGTCCAAGGCCTCTTCGGGACCGGCAAGGGCAAAAGCAACCCACTGGCACGAGAACAGCAGGGCTTAGCCCGAGCACAAATCCCACAGGACTGCACAAAAGAACGCACATCCCGCGACAGAGACGGCCACCAAAAGGATCTAGCCACTAAATCTCTGGTACCAAAGATTCCAGGATGACCAGCCAACACCGAACAATGAACCTCAGAGATAACTTTATTCGTCCACCTATCAGGGACAAACAGTTTCTCCGCTGGGCAACGATCAGGTTTATTAGCCTGAAATTTTTGCAGCACCCGCCGCAAATCAGGGGAGATGGCAGACAAAATTACTCCCTCTTTGAGAATACCCGCCGGCTCAGACAAACCCGGAGAGTCGGGCACAAAACTCCTAGACAGGGCATCCGCCTTCACATTTTTAGAGCCCGGAAGGTACGAAACCACAAAGTCAAAACGGGAGATAAACAGCGACCAACGAGCCTGTCTAGGATTCCACCGTTTGGCAGACTCGAGATAAGTCAAGTTCTTGTGATCAGTCAAGACCATCACGCGATGCTTAGCTCCTTCAAGCCAATGACGCCACTCCTCGAATGCCCACTTCATGGCCAGCAACTCTCGATTGCCAACATCATAATTTCGCTCAGCAGGCGAAAACTTCCTGGAAAAGAAGGCGCATGGTTTCATCACCGAGCAATCAGAACTTCTCTGCGACAAAACAGCCCCCGCTCCAATTTCAGAAGCATCAACCTCGACCTGGAACGGAAGCGAAACATCTGGTTGACACAACACAGGGGCAGAAGAAAAACGACGCTTTAACTCTTGAAAAGCTTCCACAGCAGCAGAAGACCAATTGACCACATCAGCACCCTTTTTGGTCAAATCGGTCAATGGTTTAGCAATACTAGAAAAATTACAGATGAAGCGACGATAAAAATTAGCAAAGCCCAGGATCTTTTGCAGACTCTTCAGAGATGTCGGCTGAGTCCAATCATAGATGGCCTGGACCTTAACAGAGTCCATCTTGATAGTAGAAGGGGAAAAAATGAACCCCAAAAATGAAACCTTCTGAACACCAAAGAGACACTTTGATCCCTTCACAAACAAAGAATTAGAACGCAGGACCTGGAACACCATTCTGACCTGCTTCACATGAGACTCCCAATCATCCGAGAAGACCAAAATATCATCCAAGTATACAATCAGGAATTTGTCCAGGTACTCTCGGAAGATGTCATGCATAAAGGACTGAAACACCGATGGAGCATTGGCAAGTCCGAAAGGCATAACTAGGTACTCAAAATGGCCCTCGGGCGTATTAAATGCAGTTTTCCATTCATCGCCCCGCTTAATACGCACAAGATTATACGCACCACAAAGATCTATCTTGGTGAACCAACTAGCCCCCTTGATCCGAGCAAACAAATCAGATAGCAGCGGCAAGGGGTACTGAAATTTGACCGTGATTTTATTTAGAAGGCGGTAATCTATACAAGGTCTCAGCGAACCATCCTTCTTGGCCACAAAAAAGAACCCCGCTCCCAATGGCGACGATGACGGGCGAATATGACCTTTCTCCAAGGACTCCTTCACGTAACTCCGCATAGCGGCGTGCTCATGTACAGATAAATTAAACAGTCGACCTTTAGGAAACTTACTACCAGGAATCAAATCGATAGCACAATCACAATCCCTATGCGGAGGTAGGGCATTGGACTTGGGCTCATCAAATACATCCCGGTAATCAGACAAGAACTCTGGGACCTCAGAAGGGGTGGATGACGAAATAGACAGAAATGGAACATCACCATGTACCCCCTGACAACCCCAGCTGGACACAGACATTGATTTCCAATCTAATACTGGGTTATGGACTTGTAGCCATGGCAACCCCAACACGACCACATCATGCAGATTATGCAACACCAGAAAGCGAATATCCTCCTGATGTGCAGGAGCCATGCACATGGTCAGCTGGGTCCAGTACTTAGGCTTATTCTTGGCCAAAGGCGTAGCATCAATTCCTCTCAATGGAATAGGACACTGCAAGGTCTCCAAGACAAACCCACAGCGCCTAGCAAACTCCAAGTCCATCAAATTCAGGGCAGCGCCTGAATCCACAAATGCCATGACAGAATAAGATGACAAAGAGCAGATCAAAGTAACGGACAAAAGAAATTTCGACTGTACCGTACCAATGGTGGCAGACCTAGCGAACCGCTTAGTGCGCTTAGGACAATCGGAGATAGCATGAGTGGAATCACCACAGTAGAAACACAGCCCATTCTGACGTCTGTATTCTTGCCGTTCAACTCTGGTCAAAGTCCTATCGCACTGCATAGGCTCAGGTTTATGCTCGGATAATACCGCCAAATGGTGCACAGATTTACGCTCACGCAAGCGTCGACCGATCTGAATGGCCAAAGACATAGACTCATTCAGACCAGCAGGCATTGGAAATCCCACCATGACATCCTTAAGGGCTTCAGAGAGACCCTTTCTGAAAATAGCTGCCAGCGCACCTTCATTCCATTGAGTGAGCACGGACCACTTTCTAAACTTCTGACAATAAATCTCTATCTCATCCTGACCCTGACACAGAGCCAGCAAATTTTTCTCTGCCTGATCCACCGAATTAGGTTCATCGTACAGCAATCCGAGCGCCAGGAAAAACGCATCAATATTACATAATGCAGGATCTCCTGGCGCAAGGGAAAATGCCCAGTCTTGAGGGTCGCCACGTAATAAAGAAATAATGATCCTAACTTGTTGAACTGGGTCACCAGAGGAGCGAGGTTTCAAAGCCAGAAACAGTTTACAATTATTTTTGAAACTCAGAAATTTAGCTCTATCTCCAGAAAACAAATCAGGAATAGGAATTCTTGGTTCTAACATAGAATTCTGAACCACAAAGTCTTGAATATTTTGTACTCTTGCAGTGAGATGATTGTTGTGAATTCTGTGGCTGAATTCACTCCTGTGGTCACAAGTGGTACTGCACCTTCTGAGCTTCCTCCCTCAGGTGTTCTGGTGAGCTCGTTCACTGCTTCATTACTTAACTCCGCCTGATGCTGCTATCCTTGCTCCTTGTCAATGTTTCAGTGTTGGATCTGAGCTTCTCCTGATTGTTCCTGTGACCTGCTGCTCTGTATAGCTAAGTGCTTTTTGCTTTTTTGTTGCTTTTTTTCTGTCCAGCTTGTCTTTTGTTTTGCTGGAAGCTCTGAGACGCAAAGGGTGTACCGCCGTGCCGTTAGTTCGGCACGGTGGGTTTTTTTTTACCCCCTTTGCGTGGTTTTGCTTTAGGGTTTTTTGTAGACTGCAAAGTTCGCTTTACTGTCCTCGCTCTGTCCTAGAATATCGGGCCCCACTTTGCTGAATCTATTTCATCCCTACGTTTTGTCTTTTCATCTTACTCACAGTCATTATATGTGGGGGGCTGCCTTTTCCTTTGGGGAATTTCTCTGGGGCAAGTCAGGCCTATTTTTCTATCTTCAGGCTAGCTAGTTTCTTAGGCTGTGCCGAGTTGCCTAGGTAGTTGTTAGGCGCAATCCACAGCCGCTTTTAGTTGTGTTTAGGATAGGATCAGGTGTGCAGTCTACAGAGTTTCCACGTCTCAGAGCTCGTTCTTGTATTTTTGGGTATTTGTCAGATCACTGTGTGCGCTCTGATCGCTAAGCACACTGTGTTTCTGGATTGCCTTCATAACACCTGTCATTAGCAAACATAACAGTACAAGGAGCCACAACTAATGATTCTCAATAGAGGGAAAGAAAAAGTTCTGACATCATTTTTTTTTTTTCTGCTCTGTGTTCATTTTTTTTTTTTTTCCCCTAGACATTTGGGTGATTCTGGACACAGGTGTGGACATGGATATTCAGGGTCTGTGCTCTTCAATGGATAATCTCGTTATAAATGTACAAAAAATTCAAGATACTATTGATCAGAAATCTATGTTAGAACCAAGAATTCCTATTCCGGATTTGTTTTTTGGAGATAGAACTAAGTTTCTAAGTTTCAAAAATAATTGTAAGCTATTTCTGGCCTTGAAACCTCATTCTTCTGGTAATCCTATTCAACAGGTTTTGATTATTATTTCTTTTTTGCGCAGCGACCCTCAAGACTGGGCATTTTCTCTTGCGCCAGGAGACCCTGCATTGAGTAGTGTCGATGCGTTTTTCCTGGCGCTCGGATTGCTGTACGATGAGCCTAATTCAGTGGATCAGGCTGAGAAAAATTTGCTGGCTTTGTGCCAGGGTCAGGATGATATAGAAGTATATTGTCAGAAATTTAGGAAATGGTCAGTACTCACTCAGTGGAATGAATCTGCGCTGGCAGCTTTGTTCAGAAAGGGTCTCTCTGAGGCTCTTAAGGATGTCATGGTGGGATTTCCTATGCCTGCTGGTTTGAATGAGTCTTTGTCTTTGGCCATTCAGATCGGTCGACGCTTGCGCGAGCGTAAATCTGTGCACCATTTGGCGGTACTGCCTGAGGTTAAACCTGAGCCTATGCAGTGCGATAGGACTATGACTAGAGTTGAACGGCAGGAATACAGACGTCTGAATGGTCTGTGTTTCTACTGTGGTGATTCCACTCATGCTATTTCTGATTGTCCTAAGCGCACTAAGTGGTCCGCTAGGTCTGCCGTCATTGGTACTGTACAGTCCAAATTCCTTCTGTCCATTACCTTGATATGCTCTTTGTCGTCGTTTTCTGTCATGGCGTTTGTGGATTCGGGCGCTGCCCTGAATCTGATGGATTTGGATTATGCTAAACGTTGTGGGTTTTTCTTGGAGCCTTTGCGGTGTCCTATTCCATTGAGAGGAATTGATGCTACACCTTTGGCCAAGAATAAACCTCAATACTGGGCCCAGCTGACCATGTGCATGGCTCCTGCACATCAGGAAGTTATTCGCTTTCTGGTGTTGCATAATCTGCATGATGTGGTCGTGTTGGGGTTGCCATGGCTACAAACCCATAATCCAGTATTGGATTGGAACTCCATGTCGGTATCCAGCTGGGGTTGTCAGGGGGTACATGGTGATGTTCCATTTTTGTCGATTTCGTCATCCACCCCTTCTGAGGTCCCAGAGTTCTTGTCTGATTATCAGGATGTATTTGAAGAGCCCAAGTCCGATGCTCTACCTCCGCATAGGGATTGTGATTGTGCTATCAATTTGATTCCTGGTAGTAAATTCCCTAAAGGTCGATTATTTAATTTATCCGTGCCCGAACACGCCGCTATACGCAGTTATGTGAAGGAATCCCTGGAGAAGGGACATATTCGCCCATCGTCATCACCACTGGGAGCAGGGTTCTTCTTTGTAGCCAAGAAGGATGGTTCGCTGAGACCGTGTATTGATTACCGCCTTCTTAATAAGATCACTGTTAAATTTCAGTATCCCTTGCCATTGTTATCTGACTTGTTTGCTCGGATTAAGGGGGCTAGTTGGTTCACTAAGATAGATCTTCGTGGTGCGTATAATCTGGTGAGAATCAGGCAAGGAGATGAATGGAAAACTGCATTCAATACGCCCGAGGGTCATTTTGAGTATCTAGTGATGCCGTTCGGACTTGCCAATGCTCCATCTGTGTTTCAGTCTTTTATGCATGACATCTTCCGTGAGTATCTGGATAAATTCCTGATTGTATACTTGGATGACATTTTGATCTTCTCAGATGATTGGGAGTCTCATGTGAAGCAGGTCAGAATGGTTTTTCAGGTCCTGCGTGCTAACTCTTTGTTTGTGAAGGGATCAAAGTGTCTCTTCGGTGTGCAGAAAGTTTCATTTTTGGGGTTCATCTTTACCCCTTCTACTATCGAGATGGATCCAGTTAAGGTCCAAGCCATCCAGGATTGGATTCAGCCGACATCTCTGAAAAGTCTGCAAAAGTTCCTGGGCTTTGCTAATTTTTATCGTCGCTTCATCTGTAATTTTTCTAGCATTGCCAAACCATTGACCGATTTGACCAAGAAGGGTGCTGATTTGGTTAATTGGTCTTCTGCTGCTGTGGAAGCTTTTCAGGAGTTGAAGCGTCGTTTTTGTTCTGCCCCTGTGTTGTGTCAGCCAGATGTTTCTCTTCCGTTCCAGATCGAGGTTGATGCTTCTGAGATTGGAGCAGGGGCGGTTTTGTCACAGAGAGGTTCTGATTGCTAAGTGATGAAACCATGTGCTTTCTTTTCCAGGAAGTTTTCGCCCGCTGAGCGTAATTATGATGTGGGCAATCGAGAGTTGCTGGCCATGAAGTGGGCATTCGAGGAGTGGCGTCATTGGCTTGAAGGAGCTAAGCATCGCGTGGTGGTATTGACTGATCATAAGAACTTGACTTATCTCGAGTCTGCCAAGCGCTTGAATCCCAGACAGGCCCGTTGGTCGTTATTTTTTGCCCGCTTCGACTTTGTGATTTCGTACCTTCCGGGCTCTAAAAATGTGAAGGCGGATGCTCTGTCTAGGAGTTTTGTGCCCGACTCTCCGGGTTTATCTGAGCCAGCGGGTATCCTCAAGGAAGGAGTCATTGTGTCTGCCATCTCCCCTGATTTGCGGCGGGTGCTGCAAAAATTTCAGGCGAATAAACCTGATCGTTGTCCAGCAGAGAAACTGTTCGTCCCTGATAGGTGGACTAATAAACTTATCTCTGAACTTCATTGTTCGGTGTTGGCTGGTCATCCTGGAATCTTTGGTACCAGAGAGTTAGTGGCTAGATCCTTCTGGTGGCCATCTCTGTCACGGGATGTACGTACTTTTGTGCAGTCCTGTGGGATTTGTGCTAGGGCTAAGCCCTGCTGTTCTCGTGCCAGTGGGTTGCTTTTGCCCTTGCCGGTCCCAAAGAGGCCTTGGACACATATTTCGATGGATTTCATTTCTGACCTTCCCGTTTCTCAAAAGATGTCAGTCATTTGGGTGGTCTGTGATCGCTTTTCTAAAATGGTCCATCTGGTGCCCTTGGCTAAATTGCCTTCCTCCTCTGATTTGGTGCCTTTGTTCTTTCAGCATGTGGTTCGGTTGCATGGCATTCCTGAGAATATTGTTTCTGACAGAGGTTCCCAGTTTGTTTCAAGGTTTTGGCGAGCCTTTTGTGGTAGGATGGGCATTGACCTATCCTTTTCCTCGGCTTTCCATCCTCAGACTAATGGCCAGACCGAACGAACCAATCAGACCTTGGAAACATATCTGAGATGTTTTGTTTCTGCAGACCAGGATGATTGGGTGTCCTTTTTGCCGTTGGCTGAGTTCGCCCTTAATAATCGGGCCAGCTCGGCTACCTTGGTTTCTCCATTTTTTTGCAATTCTGGGTTCCATCCTCGTTTCTCTTCAGGACAGGTTGAGTCTTCGGACTGTCCTGGTGTGGATTCTGTGGTGGATAGGTTGCAGCAGATCTGGACTCAGGTAGTGGACAATTTGATCTTGTCCCAGGAGAAAGCTCAACTTTTCGCTAATCGCAGACGCCGTGTGGGTCCCCGACTTCGTGTTGGGGATGTGGTTTGGTTATCTTCTCGTCATATTCCTATGAAGGTTTCCTCTCCTAAATTTAAACCTCGTTTTATTGGTCCGTATAGGATTTCTGAGGTTCTCAATCCTGTGTCTTTTCGTTTGACCCTCCCAGACTCCTTTTCCATACATAATGTATTCCATAGGTCGTTGTTGCGGAGATACGTGGCACCTATGGTTCCATCTGTTGAGCCTCCTGCCCCGGTTTTGGTGGAGGGGGAATTGGAGTATATTGTGGAGAAGATTTTGGATTCTCGTGTTTCTAGACGGAAACTCCAGTATCTGGTTAAATGGAAGGGTTATGCTCAGGAAGATAATTCCTGGGTTTTTGCCTCTGATGTTCATGCTTCCGATCTTGTTCGTGCCTTTCATGCGGCTCATCCTGGTCGGCCTGGGGGCTCTGGTGAGGGTTCGGTGACCCCTCCTCAAGGGGGGGGTACTGTTGTGAATTCTGTGGCTGAATTCACTCCTGTGGTCACAAGTGGTACTGCACCTTCTGAGCTTCCTCCCTCAGGTGTTCTGGTGAGCTCGTTCACTGCTTCATTACTTAACTCCGCCTGATGCTGCTATCCTTGCTCCTTGTCAATGTTTCAGTGTTGGATCTGAGCTTCTCCTGATTGTTCCTGTGACCTGCTGCTCTGTATAGCTAAGTGCTTTTTGCTTTTTTGTTGCTTTTTTTCTGTCCAGCTTGTCTTTTGTTTTGCTGGAAGCTCTGAGACGCAAAGGGTGTACCGCCGTGCCGTTAGTTCGGCACGGTGGGTTTTTTTTTTACCCCCTTTGCGTGGTTTTGCTTTAGGGTTTTTTGTAGACTGCAAAGTTCGCTTTACTGTCCTCGCTCTGTCCTAGAATATCGGGCCCCACTTTGCTGAATCTATTTCATCCCTACGTTTTGTCTTTTCATCTTACTCACAGTCATTATATGTGGGGGGCTGCCTTTTCCTTTGGGGAATTTCTCTGGGGCAAGTCAGGCCTATTTTTCTATCTTCAGGCTAGCTAGTTTCTTAGGCTGTGCCGAGTTGCCTAGGTAGTTGTTAGGCGCAATCCACAGCCGCTTTTAGTTGTGTTTAGGATAGGATCAGGTGTGCAGTCTACAGAGTTTCCACGTCTCAGAGCTCGTTCTTGTATTTTTGGGTATTTGTCAGATCATTGTGTGCGCTCTGATCGCTAAGCACACTGTGTTTCTGGATTGCCTTCATAACACCTGTCATTAGCAAACATAACAGATGATCCACACATGAAGACAGACCTTTAATGTCCATCACTACACCTGTGTCCTGAACCACCCAAATGTCTAGGGGAAAAAAAAGGCAAAACACAGTGCAAAGAAAAAAAAATGGTCTCAGAACTTCTTTTTTCCCTCTATTGAGAAGCATTAGTACTCTTGGCCTCCAGTACTGTTATGATTAGGTAATTCAGAACCACAATGGACCTTGAAGTTCAGAGCACACAAAGTGACCTGACAATAACCAAAAGACATAGGACGAGCTCTGAGACGTGGGAACTCTGCTGACCGCAATCCCTAATCCTATCCAACCACACTAGAGGCAGCTGTGGATTGCGCCTAACGCTCCCTATGCAACTCGGCACAGCCTGAGAAACTAGCTAGGCCTAAGATAGAAAAATAAGCCTACCTTGCCTTAGAGAAATACCCCAAAGGAAAAGGCAGCCCCCCACATATAATGACTGTGAGTAGAGATGAAAATACAAACGCAGAGATTAAATAGATTTAGCAAAGTGAGGCCCAACTTACTGAACAGACCGAAGATAGGAAAGATAACTTTGCGGTCAACACAAAACCCTACAAACAACCACGCAGAGGGGGCAAAAAAGAGCCTCCGCACCGACTAACGGTACGGAGGTGCTCCCTCTGCGTCCCAGAGCTTCCAGCAAGCCAGAAAAACCAATAAGCAAGCTGGACAGAAAAAATAGCAAACAAAAATAACACAAGCAAAACTTAGCTTATGCAGAGCAGACAGGCCACAGGAACGATCCAGGAGGAAGCAAGACCAATACTAGAACATTGACTGGAGGCCAGGAGCAAAGCACTAGGTGGAGTTAAATAGAGCAGCACCTAACGACTTCACCACATCACCTGAGGAAGGAAACTCAGAAGCCGCAGTACCACTCACCTCCACCAACGGAAGCTCATAGACAGAATCAGCCGAAGTACCACTTGTGACCACAGGAGGGAGCTCTGCCACAGAATTCACAACACAGAGCATTGTCTGACACTGATCGTGCAACAATCACACCACAAAAAACACCCATATTTTCTTTTGTTCACAGCAACCACCCCTCAATGCAAAGAGTTCACAACTTGATCTGTAAGCATTGGCCCCTTCTGACCAAAACCTACCTAAACATTAACATCTTCAAATATCAACCGATAACGTGCATCCGAAGACCACATAACATTAGGGACAAACTAATAAGAGCAGATCTGGGATCAAAAAAACAAATGTCAACACAGACATTGACTGGACAAAGGAAGACTGGCACCTTTCCATGTTTGAACTGCATGAGTTGCTCAAACATGATAAAAGGTAATGAAATTGTACATCCACGCCCTGGTAAATCTTACTCTATTAGAGACTTCTATACCTGTGAATCCAATTTTGTGATCTATATCATAAAGTGTCCATGTGGTTTGCTATATGTGAGTGAAACCACCAAAGCTATCAGAGACCGAATCTCTAGTCACAAATCCACCATTAGATGTGACAAGATATGGCTACTGCTACCGGCACACATTAAAGAGGCTAAATATAACATATCTCAATTAAGATTATAGATTATAGAAAAAGCCTCTAGACCAAGGAGAGGCGGGAACCATATTCAACTATTTAAACAACGTGAAACATATTGGATCTATACGCTGGACACACTTAGCCCCAGGGGTCTTAACCGTGAGATTGATTGGTTGACATAATTCGTTATTTTCTTCCCTACATCAATTGAATATTTACATACGTTGTCACAGCAATAAGCATAATCGAGAAGGACACATAATGTTTGGTTACATAGACAAGGTGTTCTAAGTTTCTGTTTATTTCTTCCTCCTCTTTTTCCTTCCAATCCCCCCCCCCCCCCTTATTCAGTTTAGACTCCTACTTGTTTCTGAAGCTACACAAAGGTATCATGTTATTGTCACAATTGCTTACAGCATTATTGTTACATCCTATTCACCAGCTTAAATCCACTAAAAAGTTCTGATATACAGCATTTATATACATTATATTATTACAAGTATCTCCGCAGTCCTTACATCCTTCTGTGTCATCACACCTTTTCCCTGTTTTTTGACTCTGAGACAATACAGAGAAGTGCCCTGCAGTAGACATAGCCAACCAGGCTTGGTATTGCATTGTTCTTTAGGGACTAGCTCCGCCTCACATCCCTATGGCATAAACTATTCCCACTGTTTAGTGTCGGGACCGTGGTGACGTCAGCGCTATATCTGCACATGCGCCGGCGGCCTGCGTCACTTCCGGTCACGTGATTGGCTGGCGCTTTATGTCTGGAGCGCCGACTGTAACTCAGTGCCACTCCATGCTAAGACACTGATATGTCAGCACCTACCATTGTGCCACCAACGGATGTGAGCTGCCTTACTTACACTTAAGATAAGTATATATTGTGTATCTACGTATGTATCACCACTCATCTGTACCGCATTCTGGTCTCCACAGAGCAACTGCTCCACACCACAATCGATTGTATGTGACCAACTTCAGGCAGCATTTGGGAACAGATCCCTGTGTGTAACCCTACATGTGTGGTAATTACTATACCATTTATTTCATCCACGTTTAGCACCATTACAGGCTACCTTATTATTTGTATCAATATGAACTATATTTCAATTCCAGTACAGGACCCAGAACTCAGATTGCTTTCCTCTACACAGGATAAACCTGTATGATTGGGTATCTCCATAAAACATATAGATTAATACAGACCAATCAGAGTGCAATATGTGATACACTTTAACCTCACATATCCCTCTAGATCCTATTTCCTCTAATCACTGCACTGGGAACAATGTCATCTTATTTGCACCTATATTCACCAACGTAAATAATAAAGACTTTTTTTCCATCCAGCACCTACTATACCTAGATATCAACATTGCTATTTAGCCTGAGCATAGCTTAGAAATTTCCTATTATCCCCAACAGGGCATTTCTTAACGTGTGATCGACCTCAACAACCACACTACAGGGACATAACTGTTTTTGACCTATGATGCACCACTAAAAGGGGTAGGTTAGTTTGCAACTTACATCTCAGTATACCACTCTAACATCCTTTTCTTCTATCTTTTCCTTCTCCTGAAATGCCTCTATATTAACGTGATGATTGTTCTATGGCATTTGTAAACTGTTTTCCATATCATATTTTTTCAAGTTACATTGTATATGTGTGTATATTCTATGTACATATATTGTAAGATATAAAAAAAAATCAAAAATTTCACTGTATATATTTCTGTCTTTTCTAGCGACTATGTAATCAAGGCCATTAACTGACAAACGTCATTTGCCTGTCGCTTCACCAATCACTATAAATAAACTCTCACTTGAAGCATATCTTTCAACTTGTACGTGTGCAGTGATTACATGAACTATTGTCTACGGGACCATTGGCTCTTTTCACTAGCACCATTATGCCAATTTGAGTTGAGTGCTAGCCATTTACCTTTCGATTAAGGAAAATTTGAAGGCTGAAGCTGATCAGTAGTCGCAATGTCTGCATCAGTCATATAACATAACAATGCCACGTGACTGCCCAGGAGACAGCTCCGACATCACTGGAACTGTTATGACCTGGTGGTCAGGACAATAATGGACCTGGAGGTTAAGAGCACACGGAATGACCTGATAGTTACTGATATAGGACGAGCTCTGGGACGTGGGAACTCTGCTGACCGCAATCCCTAATCCTATCAACCACACTAGAAATAGCCGTGGATTGCTCCTAACGCTCCCTATGCAACTCGGCACAGCCTAAGGAACTAGCTAGCCCTAAAGATAGAAAAATAAAGCCTACCTTGCCTCAGAGAAATTCCCCAAAGGAAAAGGCAGCCCCCCACATATAATGACTGTGAGTAAAGATGAAAATACAAACACAGAGATGAAATAGATTAAGCAAAGTGAGGCCCGACTTACTGAACAGACTGAGGATAGGAAAGGTAGCTTTGCGGTCAGCACAAAAACCTACAAAAAGACCACGCAGAGGGCGCAAAAAGACCCTCCGCACCGACTCACGGTGCGGAGGCGCTCCCTCTGCGTCCCAGCGCTTCCAGCAAGCAAGACAACAATTCCAATAGCAAGCTGGACAGAAAAATAGCAAACCAGAGAAAAACAAGCAGTCACTTAGCTTCTGCTGGGAAGACAGGTCACAAGAACGATCCAGGAGTGAACAGACCAATACTGGAACATTGACAGGTGGCATGGAGCAAAGATCTAAGTGGAGTTAAATAGAGGAGCCAGCTAACGAATTAACCTCGTCACCTGTGGAAGGAAACTCAGAAACACCCACAGCCACCAGAGAAAGTCCATGGACAGAACCAGCCGAAGTACCATTCATGACCACAGGAGGGAGCCCGACAACAGAATTCACAACAGTACCCCCCCTTGAGGAGGGGTCACCGAACCCTCACCAGAGCCCCCAGGCCGACCAGGAGGAGCCAAATGAAAGGCACGAACCAGATCGGCAGCATGAACATCAGAGGCAAAAACCCAGGAATTATCTTCCTGACCATAACCCTTCCACTTGACCAGGTACTGGAGTTTCCGTCTCGAAATACGAGAATCCAAAATCTTCTCCACCACATACTCCAACTCCCCCTCAACCAACACCAGGGCAGGAGGATCAACGGATGGAACCACAGGCGCTACATATCTCCGCAACAACGACCTATGGAACACATTATGGATGGCAAAAGAAGCAGGAAGGGCCAAACGAAATGACACAGGATTGATAACCTCAGAAATCTTATACGGACCAATGAAACGAGGCTTAAACTTAGGAGAGGAAACCTTCATAGGAACATAACGAGACGACAACCAAACCAAATCCCCAACACGAAGTCGGGGACCCACACAGCACCGGCGGTTAGCGAAACGTTGAGCCTTCTCCTGGGACAATGTCAAATTGTCCACCACATGAGTCCAAATCTGCTGCAACCTATCCAGCACAGTATCTACACCAGGACAGTCCAAAGACTCAACCTGCCCTGAAGAGAAACGTGGATGGAAACCAGAATTGCATAAAAACGGCGAAACCAAAGTACCCGAGCTGGCCCGATTATTAAGGGCGAACTCAGCCAACGGCAAAAAGGACACCCAATCATCCTGATCAGCAGAAACAAAGCATCTCAGATATGTTTCCAAAGTCTGATTAGTTCGTTCGGTTTGGCCATTTGTCTGAGGATGGAAAGCCGAGGAAAAAGACAAATCAATGCCCATCCTAGCACAAAAAGATCGCCAAAACCTCGAAACAAACTGGGAACCTCTGTCAGAAACGATGTTCTCCGGGATATCATGTAAACGAACCACATGCTGGAAAAATAATGGCACCAAATCAGAGGAGGAAGGCAATTTAGACAAAGGTACCAAATGGACCATCTTAGAAAAGCGATCACAAACCACCCAAATGACCGACATCTTTTGAGAGACGGGGAGATCCAAAATAAAATCTATAGAAATATGCGTCCAGGGCCTCTTCGGGACCGGCAAGGGCAAAAGCAACCCACTGGCACGAGAACAGCAGGGCTTAGCCCGAGCACAAGTCCCACAGGACTGCACAAAAGAACGCACATCCCGTGACAAAGACGGCCACCAAAAGGATCTAGCCACCAAATCTCTGGTACCAAAGATTCCAGGATGCCCAGCCAACACTGAACAATGAATCTCAGAGATAACTCTACTAGTCCATCTATCAGGGACAAACAGTTTCTCCGCTGGGCAACGGTCAGGTCTATCAGCCTGAAATTTTTGCAGCACCCGCCGCAAATCAGGGGAGATGGCAGACAAAATTACCCCCTCTTTGAGAATACCCGCCGGCTCAGGAACACCCGGAGAGTCAGGCACAAAACTCCTTGACAGGGCATCAGCCTTCACATTCTTAGAGCCCGGAAGGTACGAAACCACAAAATCAAAACGGGAGAAAAATAACGACCATCGAGCCTGTCTCGGATTCAACCGTTTGGCCGACTCAAGATAAGTCAAATTCTTGTGATCTGTCAAGACCACCACGCGATGCTTGGCTCCTTCAAGCCAATGACGCCACTCCTCGAATGCTCACTTCATGGCCAACAACTCTCGATTACCAACATCATAATTGCGCTCAGCAGGCGAAAACTTTCTAGAAAAGAAAGCACATGGCTTCATCACCGAGCCATCAGAACTTCTTTGCGACAAAACAGCCCCTGCTCCAATCTCAGAAGCATCAACCTCAACCTGAAACGGGAGCGAAAGATCTGGCTGGCACAACACAGGGGCAGAAGAAAAACGACGCTTCAACTCCTGAAAAGCCTCTACAGCTGCAGAAGACCAATTGACCACATCAGCACCCTTCTTGGTCAAATCAGTTAACAGTTTAGCAACACTAGAAAAATTAGCGATGAAGCGCCGATAAAAATTAGCAAAGCCCAGGAGCTTTTGCAGGCTCTTCACAGATGTCGGCTGAGTCCAATCGTAAATGGCTTGGACTTTAACAGGGTCCATCTCGATAGTAGAAGGGGAAAAAATTAACCCCAAAAATGAAACCTTCTGAACTCCAAAGAGACACTTTGACCCCTTCACAAACAAGGAATTCGCACGAAGGACCTGGAACACCATTCTGACCTGCTTCACATGAGACTCCCAATCATCCGAAAAGACCAAAATATCATCCAAATACACAATCAGGAATTTATCCAGGTACTCTCGGAAGATGTCATGCATAAAGGACTGAAATACTGATGGAGCATTGGAAAGCCCGAATGGCATAACCAGGTACTCAAAATGGCCCTCGGGCGTATTAAATGCTGTTTTCCATTCATCGCCTTGTTTAATACGCACAAGATTATACGCCCCTCGAAGATCTATCTTGGTGAACCAACTAGCCCCTTTAATACGAGCAAACAAATCAGACAGCAACGGCAAAGGATACTGAAATTTGACTGTAATTTTATTGAGAAGGCGGTAATCAATACAAGGTCTCAAAGAACCATCCTTCTTTGCCACAAAAAAGAACCCTGCTCCTAACGGTGATGACGACGGGCGAATATGGCCTTTCTCCAAGGATTCCTTTATATAACTCCGCATAGCGGCGTGTTCTGGCACAGATAAATTGAACAATCGGCCCTTAGGAAACTTACTACCAGGAATCAAATTAATTGCTCAATCGCAATCCCTATGCGGAGGTAGGGCACTGGCTTTGGGCTCATCAAATACATCCCGATAATCCGACAAAAGCTCTGGAACTTCAGAAGGAGTGGAAGACGAAATAGACAAAAATGGAACATCACCATGTACCCCCTGGCAACCCCAGCTGGACACAGACATAGATTTCCAGTCCAATACTGGATTATGAACCTGTAGCCATGGCAACCCCAAAACGACCACATCATGCAGATTATGCAACACCAGAAAGCGGATATCCTCCTGATGTGCAGGAGCCATGCACATGGTCAATTGGGTCCAGTACTGAGGCTTATTCTTGGCCAAAGGCGTAGCATCAATTCCTCTCAATGGAATAGGATACTGCAAGGGCTCCAAGAAAAAACCACAGCGCCTAGCATACTCCAAGTCCATCAAATTCAGGGCAGCGCCTGAATCCACAAATGCCATAACAGAATAGGATGACAAAGAACAAATCAGAGTAACGGACAATAGAAATTTAGACTGTACCGTACCAATGGTGTCAGACCTAGCGAACCGCTTAGTGCGCTTAGGACAATCGGAGATAGCATGAGTGGAATCACCACAGTAAAAACATAGCCCATTCCGACGTCTGTGTTCTTGCCGTTCAGCTCTGGTCAAAGTCCTATCACATTGCATAGGTTCAGGCCCATGCTCAGATAGTACCTCCAAATGGTGCACAGCTTTACGCTCACGCAAGCGTCGATCGATCTGAATGGCCAAAGACATAGACTCATTCAGACCAGCAGGCATGGGAAATCCCACCATGACATCCTTAAGGGCTTCAGAGAGACCCTTTCTGAAGATTGCTGCCAGGGCACATTCATTCCACTGAGTGAGCACAGACCACTTTCTAAACTTCTGACAATATATCTCCGCTTCATCCTGACCCTGACACAGAGCCAGCAAGATTTTCTCTGCCTGATCCACTGAATTTGGTTCGTCATAAAGCAATCCAAGCGCCAGGAAAAACGCATCAACATCACGCAATGCCGGATCTCCTGGCGCAAGGGAAAATGCCCTGTCTTGAGGGTCACCACGTAACAAAGAAATAATGATCGTTACTTGTTGAACAGGGTCACCTGAGGAGCGAGGTTTCAAGGCAAGAAACAATTTACAATTATTTTTGAAATTCAAGAACTTAGATCTATCACCAAAAAACAAATCAGGAATTGGAATCCTAGGCTCTGACATCGGATTCTGAACCACAAAATCTTGAATGTTTTGTACACTTATAGTGAGATTATCCATCAAAGAGGACAGACCTTGAATGTCCATGTCTACACCTGTGTTCTGAACCACCCAGATGTAAAGGGGAAAAGAGAGACAAAACACACTGCAAAGAAAAAAAATGGTCTCAGAACTTCTCTTATCCCTCTATTGAGATGCATTAGTACTTTGGGCCACCTGTACTGTTATGACCTGGTGGTCAGGACAATAATGGACCTGGAGGTTAAGAGCACACGGAATGACCTGATAGTTACTGATAATATAGGACGAGCTCTGGGACGTGGGAACTCTGCTGACCGCAATCCCTAATCCTATCAACCACACTAGAAATAGCCGTGGATTGCTCCTAACGCTCCCTATGCAACTCGGGACAGCCTAAGGAACTAGCTAGCCCTAAAGATAGAAAAATAAAGCCTACCTTGCCTCAGAGAAATTCCCCAAAGGAAAAGGCAGCCCCCCACATATAATGACTGTGAGTAAAGATGAAAATACAAACACAGAGATGAAATAGATTAAGCAAAGTGAGGCCCGACTTACTGAACAGACTGAGGATAGGAAAGGTAGCTTTGCGGTCAGCACAAAAACCTACAAAAAGACCACGCAGAGGGCGCAAAAAGACCCTCCGCACCGACTCACGGTGCGTAGGCGCTCCCTCTGCGTCCCAGAGCTTCCAGCAAGCAAGACAACAATCCAAATAGCAAGCTGGACAGAAAAATAGCAAACCAGAGAAAAACAAGCAGTCACTTAGCTTCTGCTGGGAAGACAGGTCACAAGAACGATCCAGGAGTGAACAGACCAATACTGGAACATTGACAGGTGGCATGGAGCAAAGATCTAAGTGGAGTTAAATAGAGGAGCCAGCTAACGAATTAACCTCGTCACCTGTGGAAGGAAACTCAGAAACACCCACAGCCACCAGAGAAAGTCCATGGACAGAACCAGCCGAAGTACCATTCATGACCACAGGAGGGAGCCCGACAACAGAATTCACAACATGGAACGGCACTGACCCAGGAGGTATGCATTTTTTAATTTTATCTGGGACATTTTTGCATTTAAGAAAGGGTTGTCTGTTGTGAATTCAGCTTTTGGGCTCCCTCCGGTGGTTGTAGAGGGTAATGCAGTTGTGCCTGGACTGCAGGAGTGGACAGGTGTATCTACTAATTGCAAAACTGACTGGGGTATATAGCTTTGCTGGATCCTTTAGTCAGTGCCAGTTGTCCATTATTCTTGAAGGATTCACTTCCCTGCTGGTCTCTCCAGTTTGCTGTGTTTTTCTACAAAGATAAGTCCTGGCTTTGTTTTTGCTGTCCACCTGCAGTGGACCTTATAGTTCTGTGCATTTTCATGTTTTTGTCTTGTCCAGCTTGGTCTGTGAAGGATTTTTTGCAGCCTAGCTATTTCTCTGGAGATGCAGATATACCCCCCCATGTCTTTAGTCAGATGTGGTGATCCGTATTTTCTGCGGTGGATATTTTCTAGTGTTTTTATACTGACCGCATAGTACTCTGTTCTATTCTTTCTTTTTAGCTAGTATGGCCTCCTATGCTAAAATCTGATTTCATATCTGCGTATGTTATTTCCCTCTCCTCTCACAGTCAATATTTGTGGGGGGCTATCTATCCTTTGGGGATTTTCTCTGAGGCAAGATAGGTTTCCTGTTTCTGTCTTTAGGGGTAGTTAGATCTTAGGCTGTGCCGAGGGGTCTAGGGAGAGTTAGGTACCCCCCACGGCTACTTTTAGTTGCGCTGCTAAGTTCAGGGTTTGCGGTCAGTACAGGGACCACCTTCTCCAGAGTACGTCTCATGCTGCTCCAAGGCCACCAGATCATAACAGTTGTCCAGTATACGACAACCCCTTTAATTGAGGAGCCATAGTGATTTCCTAGAATTGGTTAAAGAAATCCTATCAGATGGTCATTTCTTAAGATAATGTCATCTGTATGGTATAGGCCAGTGTTCCCCAACTCCAGCCCTCAAAAGCCACCAACAGGTCAGGTTTTCTGGAATTCCTTAGAATTGCACAGGTGATGGAATTATTGCCTGTGTAGGTGATGAAATTATCACCTGTGCAATACTAAGGAAATCCTGAAAACATGACCTGTTGGAGGCTCTTGAGGACTGGAGTTGGGGAACACTGGTATAGGCAATGAAATCCATTATATAGAGGAAAAGTTAAAGAAGGCCCAGTTCTTCCAGGATTTCCGATTACTACTCTAGAAAAATTGCAACATCTTAACTAGAGATGGGCGAAGCCCTAGATGTTTGGGTCCAGCAGGTTCAGCTGAACATTTTAAAAAACTTTGGTTTGGGGACCAGTACAGTACCCAAACCTGGACCCCATTCACCCCGAACATCCATTGTTATTATTTATATAAATCATTTTTTTAAAAATTGAGTAGGGACCCCTTTGTTCTTGATAACCGGCCATAATAAAGCTGACAGCTGAGAATTGCAGCCCCTAGCTGTCAGTTTTGCCATGTTGGTTATCAAAAATAAAAAGACCCTACGTTATTTAAAAAAATATATATTTATTTATATTGCAGGCGCCAGCAGATGAATCCTCCCATCAGCGGTGCCTGCTCTCGCTGTTATCAGCGACAGCAGGCGTAGGCCAAACTGAGTAGTACTCACATCAGCTCACTGCAGCGCTCTGACCACAGCTCTCTGACCAGCGGTAATGATTTTACCGCTAATGAGAGCTGCAGGTGTTTCTCACTCCGTCATGCAGATGACAGCGTGGGAAACAGCCAACGTTCGGGTGCCGAACCCGAACAGGAATACGTACTTCCTGGAGATGTCGCCAATCATTTATCTTAACCCTTTTGGGATTTATGGCTGAAAGAAATCATAGATGGGACACAGATTATCATATGAGTAAAAAACCTAAGATAGAAACAAAATGAATATATTCCCTGCTGTATTGTGTGAGGAAGGCCACTGTGTACCCTTCTGATGGGCATAAGGTCTAATTTGGTGGAAGCAAGTGTTGTAGTACAACACAATTCTAGCATGCATACAATGTTATGGACTCTGTGTCGTTGCCACATTGCCTTGTGTCGGCATCGGCTTAGGGGTTATTTTATGCTCATTTACAAGAGTCACATGACAATTACATTATTTCTGGGTCGTAATATGAGTAGATATAAATACTAATACACATAAGTTATACATTTTTTTCTCCAGTTTTATTAAGTCCAGATACAATAACACTATATGTTTTAATTATTGTGCTTATTACAGGTTTATTTTTAGGGCACACCTATGGAGCATATCTGCTGACAACAGAACATAAACTATGTCTGTGAAATGTCTGTAGTCATCCGCAGTCTGTCTTTATCGACAGGGCTGACTGCCTATGCTCGGGAGTAAGCAGATTTAATCTTTCTGATCTATGCAAGCAGGAGGTCTCATCTAGAACATGGGATACCGCAATAAGGATGAAACAAGTAACTTTCCCTTGTAGATCTTTTTGCAGAATCCAAGTTTAATTTGGTGCTCATCATTAGGTTACAGAGCAGAATTGGTTTTACTAATTGGCCTTGGAGATTTAATGAGCGGTTTAGGGAATATAATGCTAAAATTCAGTTTTTAATTGTATCTCAAAACACATATTATTGTATCCATTTAGGAAACTGCATATCTGTATAAATGACTCCAATGTGTCATTATCTCCACTATGACAGTCTCACCATATCCCAATAATGAAATCTGAAATTTTAAATAATAAAAAAGCAGTGGACAAAACCCAGCTGGGACCTAATTATATATAAAAAAATTTTTTAAAAGCTATGATTCATCAAGCAGTTTTTTGCCAATTATCTGGAGTAAAACTGCTCAGAGTGTCACAATTTTTGTTATTTTTGCTGCTATTACACCAATTCTGGCTAGCTCCAGCTACTTTTTAAAAAGTGTACAGCAATTAGACTGAAGGTAGTGTGGCTAAGCGTGGTCAACAAATTAATCATTTAAGACAGAAATATACCCTAGTCACTGAATTGTGTGCATTTATTGCAGTGGTGCCCAACAGCTGAAAGATCCACCAAATTCATAAAGAGGTGCATGACTCTTGATGAATTTGGCGCATCCTACTCCAGCAGACCCATTTATCCAGACTGAAGTACAAAACACAAGTCTTGATGAATCGGAGCCTAACTCATATTTTTGGGGTTTAAGGCTTCTTTTTACCCTTACCGTGCTTTTTTGCAGCCCGTTATTGCAGGCTTTATTTGTGGGCCATATCGCCACAATTTTCACGGTCTTCCGCAAAAACGGATGCAAAAAACTTGTGGATCACCGTTTTTCAAGTTTCCAATACTATTGGGAAAGTATTGGGGAAAAAACGGCGTTCCGCAAAACCGGAAGTAACGGTGCACCGCAAAAATAAGCTTTCGTTGTTCCATTTTACCACTCTTCCTTGCTTGAGTACTTTCCTCTTTTTTGTTTCCTCCTACATGTCTCATGTTACTATCCTTGATTCATGTTTTTTCACTACGTGTATTGAACTCTTGAATAAAATTTCTATATTTTAATATGCCTCCTCTGAGTGGTGCGTTTAGGATACTTTGTATCCATTTTCTAGGCTTTATGATGGAAATGTTATTTGCTAACTGCTTTGTGTGACATGACTCTGATTTAAAGGCATAAAAATGTAAAGTTTGAAAATTGTAACATTTTCAAAATTTTCACCAAATTTCTATTTGTTTTTATTTTTTTTTTAAATAAAAGCAAGTCATATCGAATAAATTTAACCACTATCATGCAGTACAATATGTCACCAAAATAATCTCAGAATTAGGGCTCATCTCCACTTGTGTGAAAAAAAAATGGTCCGATTTACGGACCGAAAAAACTGATGTAACGTCTGCGAGTGCCATGCGAGTGCCATGCGAGTGTAATGCGAGTGTCATGCGATTTTTTTATCGCAACATCCGTATGACATCCGTATTGCTGTCCGATTTTTACGCACGGGTCTCCTTTGAAAAGCCGGTAATTCAGCGCAGAGTACAGTAAAATCACAGTGACAGGTTAGATGAGAGTAGATATATACACATAGAATAGGTATATATACATATATATATGTCAGGGAGACACCTATATATATATATATTTATATTTAATACAGCGCTAGATAGCTTAAAAGCTGGTAATTCAATTACCGGCTTTTGCTTTCTCCTTCCTAAACCCAACATGATATGAGACCTGGTTTACATACAGTAAACCATCTCATATCACCATTTTTTTTTGCATATTCCACACTACTAATGTCAGTAGTGTGTATATGCAAAATTTGGGCGTTCTAGCTATTATATTTAAGGGTTAAATGGCGGAAAAAATTGGCGTGGGCTCCCGCGCAATTTTCTCCGCCAGAGTAGTAAAGCCAGTGACTGGGGGCAAATATTAATAGCCTGGAGAGGGTTCATGGTTATTGCCCCCCCCCCTGGCTAAAAACTCCTGCCCCCAGCCACCCCAGAAAAGGCACATCTGGAAGATGCGCCTATTCTGGCACTTGGCCACTCTCTTCCCATTCCCGTGTAGCGGTGGGATATGGGGTAATGAAGGGTTAATGCCACCTTGCTATTGTAAGGTGACATTAAGCCTAATTAATAATGGAGAGGCGTCAATTATGACACCTATCCATTATTAATCCAATTGAATGAAAGGGTTAAAAAAAACACACACACATTATTAAAAATTATTTTAATGAAATAAAATCAAAGGTTGTTGTAATATTTTATTTAACGCCCAATCCAATCACTGAAGACCCTCGTTCTGTAAAAGAAAAAACATAATAAACCAACAATATACTTACCTTCCGCAGATCTGTAAAGTCCAACGATGTAAATCCTTCTGAAGGGGTTAAAACATTTTGCAGCAAGGAGTTCCGCTAATGCAGGCTGCTCCTCGCTGCAAAACCCCGGAGAATGAAGCTAAATATAGATCAATGAGCTATATTTAGCTTCATTTGCGGTGAGGCGCCCTCTGCTGGCTGTTCATAGATCGCGGGAACTTTCCTAGAAAGCTCCCAGGCTTTCTAGGAAAGTTCACACGATCTATGAACAGCCAGCAGAGGGCGCCTCACCGCAAATGAAGCTAAATATAGGTCATTGACCTACTTTACCTTCATTCCCTGGGGTTTTGCAGCGAGGAGTAGCGTTGCATTAGCAGAACTCCTGGCTGCAAAATGTTTTAACCCCTTCAGAAGGATTTACATCGTTGGACTTTACAGATCTGCGGAAGGTAAGTATATTGTTGGTTTATTATGTTTTTTCTTTTACAGAACGAGGGTCTTCAGTGATTGGATTGGGCGTTAAATAAAATATTACAACAACCTTTGATTTTATTTCATTAAAATAATTTTTAATAATGTGTGTGTGTTTTTTTTAACCCTTTCATTCAATTGGATTAATAATGGATAGGTGTCATAATTGACGCCTTTCCATTATTAATTAGGCTTAATGTCACCTTACAATAGCAAGGTGGCATTAACCCTTCATTACCCCATATCCCACCGCTACACGGGAATGGGAAGAGAGTGGCCAAGTGCCAGAATAGGCGCATCTTCCAGATGTGCCTTTTCTGGGGTGGCTGGGGGCAGGTATTTTTAGCCAGGGGGGGGCCAATAACCATGGACCCTCTCCAGGCTATTAATATCTGCCCCCAGTCACTGGCTTTACTACTCTGGCGGAGAAAATTGCGCGGGAGCCCACGCCAATTTTTTCCGCCATTTAACCCTTAAATATAATGGCTAGAACGCCCAAATTTTGCATATACACACTACTCACATTAGTAGTGTGGAATATGCAAAAAAAATGGTGATATGAGATGGTTTACTGTATGTAAACCAGGTCTCATATCATGTCGGGTTTAGGAAGGAGAAAGCAAAAGCCGGTAATTGAATTACCAGCTTTTAAGCTGTCTCGCGCTGCATTAAATATAAATATATATATATAGGTGTCTCCCTGACATATATATATGTATATATACCTATTCTATGTGTATATATCTACTCTCATCTAACCTGTCAGTGTGATTTTACTGTACTCTGCACTGAATTGCCGGCTTTTCTAAGGACACGGGTGCGTAAAAATCGGACAGCACTCGCATGGTGTGAGTGCTGTGCGTTTTTTCTCTCACACCCATTGACTTGCATTGGCGAGTCTCGTCCAAGAATCTCAGCAATATGCAGCATGCTGCGATTTTTTTCTCAGCCGACACAGATTTTTCTCAGTCCGATTTCGGCTGGGAAAAAAATCGCTAATGGATTGTCACCTATTGAAAAACATTGGTCCGAGTGCAATCCGATTTTTTATCGGATTGCACTCGTCCGTTTTTCTCACAAGTGGAGATGAGCCCTTAGTGGGATACGTTGAAGCGTTCCAGAGATTACCACACTGGTCAGAATGAAGTTGAAAACAGGGTTGGTGGATGAAGGGCATAATATAAAGATATTACAAAAAATAAAAAACTATTCAGTGTCACACTGATAATTAATACGATTTTATTATTCACAGTAGCAGCTGTCCAGCACTACTAGCAGCAAAAGTTAGGAAATTACATTATGGCTGAATTTATCCCTGCAAAAGTTGAGAAACATTAAATGTAGTGAGCCTTTAACCCTTCATGACCTTGGGATTTTCCATTTTTCCGTGTTCGTTTTTCACTCCCCTCCTTCCCAGAGCCATAACTTTTTTATTTCTCCGTCAATATGGCCCTGTGAAGGCTTACATTTTGCGGGACGAGTTGTACTTTTGAACGACATCATTGGTTTTACCATGACATGTACTAGAAAGTGGGAAACAAAATTCCAAGTGCGGTGAAATTGCAAAAAAAGTGCAATCCCATGCGTGTTTTTTGTTTGGCTTTTTTGCTAGGTTCACTAAATGCTAAAACTGACCTGCCATTATGATTCTCCAGGTCATTACGAGTCCATAGACACCAAACATGTCTAGGTTATTTTTGATCTAAGTGGTGAAAAAAAATTCCAAACTTTGCTAAAAAAAAAATTGCGCCATTTTCTGATACCCGTAGCATCTTTATTTTTCGTGATCTGGGGTCGGGTGAGAGCTTATTTTTTGCGGGCCGAGCTGACGTTTTTAGTGATACCATTTTGGTGCAGAAATGTTCTTTTTATTGCCCGTTATTGCATTTTAATGCAATGTTGCAGCAACCAAAAAAACATAATTTTGGCATTTCGAATTTTTTAGCGATCAGGTTAATCCTTAATCCTTAATCGGGCGATTCTGAATGCGGCGACACCAAATATGTGTATATTTGATTTTATTTTTATTGTTTTATTTTGAATGGGGTGAAAGGGGGATGATTTAAACTTTTATATTTGTTTTATTTATCTCATATTTTTTAAACTTTTTTTTACTTTTGCCATGTTTCAATAGCCTCCATGGCAGGCTAGAAGCTGGCACAACTGGATCGGCTCAGCTACATAGGAGCGATAATCAGATCGCTCCTATGCAGCTGAATTACAGGCTTGCTATGAGCGCCGACGACAGGGTGACGCTCACAGCAAACCGGCATCAGTAACCATAGAGGTCTCAAGGACCTCTATGGCTACTATCCTGATGCATCGCTGACCCCCGATCATGTGACTGGGGTCGGCGATACGCGCATTTCCGGCCACGCGGCCGGAAGCGGTAGTTAAATGCCACTGTCAACGTTTGGCATTTGGCATTTAACTAGTTAATAGTGGCGGGTGGATCGCGCTTCCACTCGCCGCTATTGCGCGCACATGTCAGCTGTTCAAAACAGCTGACATGTCGCGGCTTTGATGTGGGCTCACCGCCGGAGCCCACATCAAAGCAGGGGATCTGACCTCAGACGTATTATCCCATCTGAGGTCAGAAAGGGGGTTAAACTCTAGCTCTCCTGGGTTATTAAAGCACCTGAACAAGTACCCAAGAATGAAAAAGGTCCTTCAGCAAACAACAAAAATTTGCATATGTACTAGATCATGTTTAATGACATGCAAAGTGCATAAGAGGGAGGACGCATCAGCGGAGCGGCAGAAGATTCATTCAGCACAATCTCCTCCCTCCTCCTGGCTGCTGTCTACTCTCAGATGAATTGAATCCATAAATAAAAGGAATTTTCCTTTTTTAATGAAAAAAATGAGGTGAAAATTAGTTCCCTAAACTGTTCAACATAAAAGTTTTTATCTCATAACACAATCTGCGAGGTTTTAAGCTACGCTTGCAATATTAAAATATAGTACGGATTTTTAAAACATCAATTAATCAGTATTAATGATTGTCAGACATGACTGAAAATATGCTAGAAATAAATAAAAACAGATCAACAAAATGTATGGTATTATTTAGGATGACCATAACAACATAGCCTGCCGTATTCTCTTTCAAGAAATAAGCATCATCCATCCATTTTCTATTAAAGCAGTTTTCCCATGGACAAGGATATTTCAATCAATAGACTTTGGAATAAAAATAATTGGATGTGTTGAAAAAAATGTTCCTGTGCTGAGATAATCTTATAAATATGCCCCTGCTCTGTACTGTGTAATGGCTGTGTCTGACCATGCAGGAACATGAATGTATAATAAAAAGGTGGCTGACAGCACTCACTTATTGGGGCGCCCGTTCCATGTCCAGGGAACCCTCCTGGGTAAGCTAGATAGTCCAAATCAGAAGAACAGCGCTCCAGCCGGATGTAGTAATCAGGTAAAAAAGGTCTTTATTCAGCCATGGTCTGCAGGAACATGGTCTGATCATACCACAGCTCCTGGGCAGGGGAGGAAGCAAAAGGGAATATACAGACAGGACAGAAGGGGATCACAGCTGATTCTTTCTGTGAGTTAAAACATTTCCTTGCCTGTTTAAAAACATTTTTTACCTCAGAAAGAAAGAGTTGCAATCTCATGCTGTAATGTCTGTATCCTCTTTTGCATCCTCCCCTGCTCAGGCACTGGATCACACCATGTTCCTGCACGGTCAGACACAGCCATTACAGAGTACACAGCACTTATAAGATTATCTCAGCACAAGTTAAAAAAATTTAACACATCCAATTGTAGAACTTATTATCTGTCGCGGGGTTACTGCAACAGTGTGGAGCCAGAACACCGCAGTGTCTGATTGCTCCTACTCTGGCGCTGAGAAGAAGCACTTCTCCTTCATTTTAAATGTGTTTATTTCTTCTGGCAGAACAGGGGTTAAATGGCCATGTTTGAAATCCCTGTTTTCACAGCTGAGCTCGGTTAGCCACTCCCTTCCCCTTTATAATCTGGGCTCAGAGCAAGCATTTGCTGCATGGCTAATGGTGGGAGAGGAATACATACGAGAAGGAGAGTTGGAGGAGTTATTAGTGACTGTTGCTTGTTTTGTATGCGTGGTAATTCCTTATCCTTCTCTGTTTTGGTTTATTCCCCTACTTCACACCCCGGTGCATTCCTCTGTTACATATGAGTGAATATTTTGTATGCCTGAAGTTTACTGTTAACCTTTGTTTATGCTGCCTTGTTTGTCGGGTTGGTGTACTACAGTGCACAATAGCGCCCCCTCTTCCCAGGGTGGGGGAAGAGAACAGATGGAGGGCTAGCTCAGGAGATAAGGCAAGGGCAAAGGTCCCGGCATCTTCGCCATCTGAAGTATCTCGGGGAGCAGGGAGAGCGTCCCCCAGTGTTAGGGACCGGGAAGGAGCCCCTGGTCCCGTGTCACCCAACAGCTATGCCGTGACATTATCATTCCAAGGTCTGTTGGGTAAAATTTATTTTGTTAGTGCGACAACCCCTTTAATTTTTATATTATAGCCTACTTTACCAAGGTTGCTTACACATTGGGAAGAATGGTGGTCAGGAGAAACAACATACATATTTATCAAGCTAACTTCACGTTTTCTGATACTTATGAACTTTCAAGAAAAGAATGTAAAGACCCTGGTTTGTAAGATCAAAGGGGCATAAGGGAATATAGGAATTAATAGTTATTATTAAGCAGTCAATAATTGCTTGCTAAACTACTGTTTTTGTCCGAGGTATATCAAGGGTTAATGAAGATGGCAGGATCAAGCTGGCCAGATTACACCGACCTGGAGATGCTTTTCCCGCTCAATATGGACCAGGTAATTGGAGGTTCCGCTGGAAGGCGAGTTCATTCTTCTACTTAAGCTACGGCACCCTATTTGCGGTGTCAAGCTCACAGAAGCACTTGAAGATCATCTGTCCCACCCACCCTGTTTTTCAAGACCTACCGTCGCATTGCTTTATTGAACGGAGGTAACACATAGACCTCTGGTTGTGTGGTTTTTTATTAAGTATTTAACAATGTACTATATGAGTCAAGTGAGGACTGAATCATTATTGGTGTGTTTTAAAAAGTTATGTTAGATTTAATTGATTAATATTGGATAATTATGATATCCTTAATAAAGCACTGCGGCCTTGATTATCCAACCAGTTGTTAGAGTTTTCTTTCTTATTAAGTAGTTTTAGTATTATTGAATAGTGTTATTTTAATATTTAAAATAGTCCTTACATTCTTAAGAGTGGCTTGAAAGTCACATGCATATCAATGTAGTTACAAATATCTGAAGAAGTTGTAGCAAAGCCGGTAGGACAGGGTTTAATCCCAACTCTGCAGGGTCTGATCAGAGGCACCTGTATAGCTTTTTACTAAAAGGAGGAAGTAGGTTCACTTGGTGTGCATTGTGCTGGGGAACCGAGCAGTGTGCAGAGCCTCTTGAAGTGCCAGGATTGCTGCATTGGTGAGAGACTGTGGTCTGTGTCTGGGAGGAGGGGTGAAAACACCTCTTAGTGCTGATCTCTCTGATAGAACATGAGAGACAGCTGGACATTTGTTAGAATGCGTGAGCTTGCATCTGCCTGTATATGGATGTTTTCTTTTGTTTCTTTATGCCGGAGAAAGGCTGTTTGTTTTCCATTCTGCTTGAAGTTTTATGCACTTCAACAAACCTCCCTTTTTAACCTAGAAACTAGGTGTCTGTAAATGCTGCCTGAAAGCGAGTAAATCCATGCACAGTGATTTGTCATCAGTGTGTATTTTTATCATCATTGTTTCACCATAATTTTCTCACATACAGAAAAAATGCAACGCTTCTCCCATCCATTCCAATGTTAAAAACAGCACGTGGATGGCACAAAGAGAGTATCCGTGTGCTGCCTGTAATTTTCACGGCCCCATGGAAATGGACACACGGTCCACAAAAACCACTTACATGTGAAGAGTGCCAAAAAACTGACAGCGCCCAGAGCTATAGGAGTCAGGCTCGGATCACATCTGCATTTTGAGTTCTGTTAAAAAAAGACACAAAATGGTAACCTGACAGACCCCGCAGAGGGCAATGGCGTGCTTGGCTTCAGTTTGCATCCGTTTTCCACATGTAAATGCAACAGAGAAACTGACCTAAAATCGCAGATGTGAACACAGCGTCATCAAAGCTATTTACATATCAGTTTTTTTACTATCCTGTGTGCATGACCCAGGAAAAAGTCAGTACATGTTCTACTGTATTATGGACTGGATACCCATGTCTATGGGAGTGAGGGAAACAGGCGAAAATACACTGAACCCATCCATGGGTAATGCGTTTGTCAATGAAAAAAAATCTGGTATGGCAGTGTGAATGTAGTCAACATTTGAAAAAGTGGCAGTGAGCAGATTTCTGAAATGGCTACAGACTCCTACCACAAACTCCTCATAACATTGGTTAAAATGCATTTACACATCCCTTTTTCTCAACCACGTGCTTTTAACTCTAACAGAACACTGACCCATAGAGTTTAATACTTTACTGACCTGGAGAAATTCTGCTTTACGCTTCCATTTTTTATGGCTCTGATTCCAAGAGACATCACTTTAATATATTTCTATCTCTCTTTAAGGTTTAACCATAAAGATTAACTAATCTACTGTGATATTTTGATAGATCAAACTTTTATGGAAGTAGTGATATGATTTAGGCAAAACAAAATATTTCTTAATTTTTAAAACTGTGAATAGAGGGTGATTATATTAATTTTTTATTTTTATTTTTTTTATCAATTTTTTTTTTATTTTGTTTCTTTACTTTAGTTTTAATCCCTACAGGGACCTTGAACCTGAAATAGTTTAAATGCTTGTTCTATATGGTGTGATAGATATACTGTAGTATATGGAGAACTTAATTTTTACTATTGAAGAGGACTAAGATGGCAGCCATGGTAGGCCCAAGTGCCATAGCACATCAAAATCCACCAATTGTGTTTAAATAACCTCTGTTAGTGATTGACAATGGCTTTTAAATGGTTAAACAGCAGCAATCTGAGCACGCTCCAGTCACTGCTGTTACAGGCAAATACTGAGTGTGTGACACAGCAGGTATTTCTCACGGGAACCAACGTAGTAAACACTAATATGTCTGTGTGTTCCTTGCAGGGCTGTGAAGTCGTAGAGTCGGTGTCCATTTTATTGAAGTTAGTATAAAATGGACTCCTAAAATATATAATAAATTGGGCACAGTAGTGCAATGGAGAATGTGCTGAACATTTTTTCATAATAATTTGTGAAAGTTATGAAATGTCTTATAAATGCCTGTTCTGTTCCCGATGTAAAGATCTCCGCTTTTAGTTGAGATTAATCTGTACTGTATTTTATGCACATGCTCAGTAGTGAGGCAGTGCTGTGGAGTCTGAGTCGAAGACGGAAGTCAGGGAGATTGAGGAGTCGGGAGTTTTGCCTTACCGACTCCATCAGCCTGGTTCCATGTGTCTTTTCTATTAAACTCCGTGCATAATCTATTCTCATCCAAATTTGCAGATCAGATTTAGTCATTCAATACTATGAGGATTATCAAAAACAGAAGCTAAAAGGAAATCTTACATGCATTTTTAAATTGTTTCAGTTTACGACTTTCAGTTCTAAAAAACATCAGATAAAAAAACGCATTCAAAACGAATGACAAAGGGGAGAAAATTGAGGAGAATGGCTCAGGTACAAGAGGGAGCAGCTAAACGGAGTTGAGAGCTTTCAAAATTCTGAGTTATTATGTATATAGAGCATGGAGAAGAAGGGTGAGCAGGAAGTATGTGTGGTGCAGTGTCAGCCAATGGCTGCAGAGCAGGAAGCATGTGGTGCAGTGTCAGCCAATGGCTGCAGAGCAGGAAGTATGTGTGGTGCAGTGTCAGCCAATGGCTGCAGAGCAGGAAGTATGTGTGGTGCAGTGTCAGCCAATGGATGCAGAGCAGAAAGCATGTGGGATGCAGTGTCAGCCAATGGCTGCAGAGCAGCAAGTATGTGGTGAGCAGTGTCAGCCAATGGCTGCAGAGCAGGAAGTATGTGGGGGGCAGTGTCAGCCAATGGCTGCAGAGCAGGAAGCATGTGGGATGCAGTGTCAGCCAATGGCTGCAGAGCAGGAAGCATGTGGGATGCAGTGTCAGCCAATGGCTGCAGAGCAGGAAGTATGTGGTGAGTGGTGTCAGCCAATGGCTGCAGAACAGGAAGTATGTGGTGCAGTGTCAGCCAATGGCTGCAGAGCAGGAAGTATGTGTGGTGCAGTGTCAGCCAATGGCTGCAGAGCAGGAAGCATGTGGGATGCAGTGTCAGCCAATGGCTGCAGAGCAGGAAGTATGTGGGGGGCAGTGTCAGCCAATGGCTGCAGAGCAGGAAGCATGTGGGATGCAGTGTCAGCCAATGGCTGCAGAGCAGCAAGTATGTGGTGAGCAGTGTCAGCCAATGGCTGCAGAGCAGGAAGTATGTGGGGGGCAGTGTCAGCCAATGGCTGCAGAGCAGGAAGTATATGGGGGGGCAATGTCAGCCAATGGCTGTAGAGCACTGATGATGTCAAAGAGTGGTGTCATTTTGGCAATTTTTGCCAAGTCTTATAACATGTTGCAGATATATTTTTACATGTGGTCTCCATGAATTAAAGTGGACAGACTGAACTAATTAATGGAGATGCCAAAAAAATGTCTCCTAGATCCAGGGTCCCCATTGGGTCCTGCTTCTGTCTCAAGAATGGAGGCGTGTCTTGCACTATCAGGAATGGAGAGGTGGTAGCGAATATGGGAGTTCTGAAAATTGTTGAACAAGCAATATTAAATGATTTTAATGATTATTACTAGTCACGCGATTTATCTGGACTTTCCCTTTTATAATCATTGGGCCAAGTTCTATCATTACTTATGTAGATAACATGATTAGTTTCCTATTTAATTGAACGGAAGTGTGAAAACAGATTATTACTTTATTCTTGCAATGCTTCCAGGACCTTGTAACCTCTTCAATCTGGTTATGAATGATTACTCAAACTCCTGGTGATATAATACACACAGCAATGGAGGCGTCTACAGATGCTTAATAAATCTTAAGGCTACATTAACACGGTGTAAAGATTACATTATTCTTTTTCTTCATTACTGCATTTATTTCACATTTTATGAAGAAAATAAGAAATCTACTCAGGCATCAGTCATCATCGTCAATCACATACCATGGATGACGACCATGGCCTTGTTTTGTACCGTTCTAAACTTGTATGGACCCTGATGTATGAGTCTGTACATGACAAAGAAGCGGACAAACTACCACAAATATAAATTATAGTCACTATGCAAGAGCTCAGTGTGATCTCTGCAGGACGTCCAATATCACATTCTGAGGATCCAGCCTGGAAACCTGACTTAGTATTGCTGCAATATACCATTAGTTCCTGCGGTAATATACCAAATATTATTGCCTGTGATTAGATGCCTTCCTTTCTAATAGTCAGTAAGTGGCAGGTAATAACATCAGGAATACAATATAGATTGTTTAACTCAGATCACAACTATATAAAGAAAACCTAGCAAATGTGTGTACACAGGAGAGGGATCCTTCCTCTGGATGGCATTGTGTGCCAGCTGTGTGTCACTGGAGCCCTCTGCAGGAATATAGGGTGTACTACAAGCAGAAATAGCACACCCTGCATATTGGGAAAACACTGCAGGGGCTGCTCTCATGTGAAAAAGGGGTTAATGAAAAGTGTTTCTTTTTAACTTGTTGCAAAAAAGTGTAATATCTACAATATTGTAATTTTTATTTATGCTATCAAGGAAAATATACATATGACAAGAGAGACTCTGATTTTAAGCAAGTTTGCCATTCAGTGCATCTCCTAGGTGCCAGGACGAGTGGTCTAACTGATTAGCTGCAGCGCTGGACACCATAGCATGTTGGCTCACACTAAGGCCGGCCTCACACTAGCGAGTTTTACGGACGTAAGAGAGGTGCAGAAAATACGGATTGCATACGGTACAATGATTCTCTATGCCCCTGCTCCTATCAGCCGTATTTTACTGATCCATATTATACGGTCTTCTACGGCCGTAGAAAATCGCAGCATGCTGCATTTGTCACCGTATTGCGCAAAAAATCCGCCAATAAAAGTCTATGGGGGCCAGAAAAATACGGATTACACACGGACCAGCAGTGTGACTTGCGAGAAATACGCAGCGGTGTTAGAGAGAAAAGCCGGCAATTCAGTGCGGTGTACAGTAAAATCACACTGACAGCTTACAGTAGAATAGGTAGAATAAATGTGTACACATAGAATAGGGGTATATATATATATATATATATATATATATATACAGGTCCTTCTCAAAAAATTAGCATATAGTGTTAAATTTCATTAATTACCATAATGTAATGATTACAATTAAACTTTCATATATTATAGATTCATTATCCACCAACTGAAATTTGTCAGGTCTTTTATTGTTTTAATACTGATGATTTTGGCATACAACTCCTGATAACCCAAAAAACCTGTCTCAATAAATTAGCATATCAAGAAAAGGTTCTCTAAACCAGTGTTTTTCAACCAGTGTGCCGCGACACATGGTCGGGTGTGCCGCGGGGAACGGGAGTCAGCTGTTCTCTGTGCCGACTGTCAAGCTGACAGCCGGCACAGAGAAGCTGCAGCGTGCCGGCTCCCGGAGATCAATTGTACTCGCAGACATCTACCAGCTGCGAGTACAATTGAGGCTCTGACCGCTGGGTCAGAGCGACGCCAGCAGCGTGATCAAGTCATGTGATCATGCTGCTGGCATCACTATCCGGCGCGCAGGAGACAGAAGAGACTTGGTGGTAAGTGCTCCTGTGCTGTGGAGCTGAAGACACCGAAGATTCAGCGTGGGGTGGGTTTATGGGGAGTACGTGGGGGGATTTATTAAGTGTGTGGGGGGATTTATTAAGTGTGTGGGGGAATTTATTAAGTGTGTTTGGGGGGGATTTATTAAGTGTGTTTGGGGGGGATTTATTCAGTGTGTGGGGGGGATTTATTCAGTGTGTGGGGGGGATTTATTCAGTGTGTTTGGGGGGATTTATTCAGTGAGTGGGGGGATTTATTCAGTGTGTGGGGGGGATTTATTCAGTGTGTGGGGGGATTTATTCAGTGTGTGGGGGGGATTTATTCAGTGTGTGGGGGGGATTTATTCAGTGTGTGGGGGGATTTATTCAGTGTGTGGGGGGGATTTATTCAGTGTGTGGGGGGGATTTATTCAGTGTGTACGTGGGGGGGGACTGGAATTTATTTAGCATGTGTGGCGCAGGGTGCATTTATTCTGTGGAAGGGGATGGATTTATTCTATCGGAAGGGCAGTGGATATATTCTGTGGGGGTGAGTGGGGAGATGGGGGTGGACACAGTAGCGAGGGGAAAAATGTGTGCTGACAGTACTGGGAGCAACGGTGATGGGATGTGTGAGGACAGTATGGGGAGTCGGGGGAATGTGTGAGGAGGAAATATGGAGAGAGCAAAGGGGTATGTTAGCAGGGGGGGGATGTACAGGAGGAGGCTATTAGAAATGTGTGCAGACAGTATGGGGGGATGAAAGTGTGAGTGGACACATAATAGATACTGAGTAGTGTGAGGGTAACAGCCAGGAGGAGACAGTATGCCAAGTAGGAGGAGTGTAATGAAGGGGCACAGTAGAGAGACTGGGCTCTCTATGAGGGACACCGTATGAGAAGGCAGCGTGAAGTATGGAAAAGAGAGAGAGGGCAGTGTGGATGGCATGTACCATAAGAGGGACAGTGAGGGTCATATTATGTGCTGGGAATAAAGTGAGGGGCAATTATTTACTCAGGGGCTCAGCCTAGGGCAGATATTTTTATTCCGGAGCATTATAATAACACTACTGTCTTTAAGGGTGTTGTGTCGGGATGTGCTGCAGAAGACAGGAGAAGATGGAAGTCTGCAGAAACAAGCTCTGCCGGTGGATGAGAAGAGTCATCATGGCATCTGGACAAGGTGAAGATGAAAAGAAAGAGGCGACTCCACAAACAACGTCATCTATCAGGTACCTGGATGTAAATGTGTTTTTTTTGTGATACTAATTCTCATTTTTATTTGTTAGGAACATTAAAGGGGATGTCCAAGGTTGTGATGAGTCTGCAGTCATACTATGTGACTGCAGACTTCTGAATTCTCACAGTGCACACTGCTATCATAATTCTCTGATGTTGGTGATTTACATACATGCGGTCACGTGCTGACTAGACATGTGTGGCCTCATTCAATGAAAATGAATTGACTGAGGCCGGACACGTCTAGTTAGAATGTGGCCAGAAGTATCCAAATCACATACTTGTGCTGTCATGACCGTCCACTCTGGCCACCGGCAAGGGAGAATCCTGAAAGTGTGCAGTGCTTGCGCTGTGAGAATTCAGAAGCCTGCAGTCACATAGAATGACTGGAGACTTTCATCTCAAACCTGGACGCACCATTTTGTGCCATTTTGGTTGGTGGTGTGCCTCGGGATTTTTTTAAGTATAAAAAGTGTGCCGCGGCTCAAAAAAGGTTGAAAATCACTGCTCTAAACGACCTATTACCCTAATCTTCTGAATCAACTAATTAACTCTAAACACATGCAAAAGATACCTGAGGCTTTTATAAACTCCCTGCCTGGTTCATTACTCAAAACCCCCATCATGGGTAAGACTAGCGACCTGACAGATGTCAAGAAGGCCATCATTGACACCCTCAAGCAAGAGGGTAAGACCCAGAATGAAATTTCTCAACAAATAGGCTGTTCCCAGAGTGCTGTATCAAGGCACCTCAATGGTAAGTCTGTTGGAAGGAAACAATGTGGCAGAAAACGCTGTACAACGAGAAGAGGAGACCGGACCCTGAGGAAGATTGTGGAGAAGGACCGATTCCAGACCTTGGGGAACCTGAGGAAGCAGTGGACTGAGTCTGGTGTGGAAACATCCAGAGCCACCGTGCACAGGCGTGTGCAGGAAATGGGCTACAGAGAAGCAGCACTGGACTGTTGCTAAGTGGTCCCAAGTACTTTTTTCTGATGAAAGCAAATTTTGCATGTCATTCGGAAATCAAGGTGCCAGAGTCTGGAGGAAGACTGGGGAGACGGAAATGCCAAAATGCCTGAAGTCCAGTGTCAAGTACCCACAGTCAGTGATGGTGTGGGGTGCCATGTCAGCTGCTGGTGTTGGTCCACTGTGTTTCATCAAGGGCAGGGTCAATGCAGCTAGCTATCAGGAGATTTTGGAGCACTTCATGCTTCCATCGGCTGAAATGCTTTATGGAGATGAAGATTTCATTTTTCAGCACGACCTGGCACCTGCTCACAGTGCCAAAACCACTGGTAAATGGTTTACTGACCATGGTATTACTGTGCTCAATTGGCCTGCCAACTCTCCTGACCTGAACCCCATAGAGAATCTGTGGGATATTGTGAAGAGAAAGTTGAGAGACGCAAGACCCAACACTCTGGATGAGCTTAAGGCCGCTATTGAAGCATCCTGGGCCTCCATAACATCTCAGCAGTGTCACAGGCTGATTGCCTCCATGCCACGCCGCATTGAAGCAGTCATTTCTGCCAAAGGATTCCCGACCAAGTATTGAGTGCATAACTGAACATTATTATTTGATGGTTTTTTTGTTTGTTATTAAAAAACACTTTTATTTGATTGGATGGGTGAAATATGCTAATTTATTGAGACAGGTTTTTTGGGTTATCAGGAGTTGTATGCCAAAATCATCAGTATTAAAACAATAAAAGACCTGACAAATTTCAGTTGGTGGATAATGAATCTATAATATATGAAAGTTTAATTGTAATCATTACATTATGGTAAATAATGAAATTTAACACTATATGCTAATTTTTTGAGAAGGACCTGTATATATATATGACATTGAGACACATATATGTATATATATATTAATATTTAATACAGCGCTAGATAGCTTTAAAGCCGGTAATTCAATTGCCGGCTTTTGCTATCTCCTTCCTAAACCCGACATGATATGAGACATGCTTTACATACAGTAAACCAACTCATATCCCCATTTTTTTTTGCATATTCCACACTAATAATCTTAGTAGTGTGTATGTGCAAAATTTGGGCTCTGTAGCTATTAAATTAAAGGGTTAAATGGCGGAAAAAATTGGCGTGGGCTCCCGCGCAATTTTCTCCGCCAGAGTAGTAAAGCCAGTGAGGGCAAATACTAATAGCCTGGAGAGGGTCCATGGTTTTTGGCCCCCCCCTGGCTAAAAACATCTGCCCCCAGCCACCCCAGAAAAGGTACATCTGGAAGATGCGCCTATTCTGGCACTTGGCCACTCTCTTCCCATTCCCGTGTAGCGTTGGGATATGGGGTAATAAAGGGTTAATGTCACCTTGCTATTGTAAGGTGACATTAAACCAGATTAATAATGGAGAGGCGTAAATTATGACACCTATCCATTATTAATCCAATTGAATGAAAGGGTTAAAAATCACACACACACATACAAAGTGTTTTAATGAAATAAACACAAAGGTTGTTTTAATATTTTATTGTTCTCTCAATCCACCTGAAGACCCTCGCTCTGTATCAAAGAAGAAATAATAAACCAACAATATACATACCTTCCGTTGATCTGTAACGTCCTACGATGTAAATCCATCTGAAGGGGTTAACATATTTTACAGCCAGGAGCTCTGCTAATGCAGCTGTGCTTGTGTGTTATGTTTGCTAATGACAGGTGTTATGAAGGCAATCCAGAAACACAGTGTGCATAGCGATCAGAGCGCACACAGTGATCTAACAAATACCCAAAAATACAAGAACGAGCTCTGAGACGTGGAAACTCTGTAGACTGCACACCTGATCCTATCCTAAACACAACTAAAAGCGGCTGTGGATTGCGCCTAACAACTACCTAGGCAACTCGGCACAGCCTAAGAAACTAGCTAGCCTGAAGATAGAAAAATAGGCCTGACTTGCCCCAGAGAAATTCCCCAAAGGAAAAGGCAGCCCCCCACATATAATGACTGTGAGTAAGATGAAAAGACAAAACGTAGGGATGAAATAGATTCAGCAAAGTGGGGCCCGATATTCTAGGACAGAGCGAGGACAGTAAAGCGAACTTTGCAGTCTACAAAAAACCCTAAAGCAAAACCACGCAAAGGGGGCAAAAAAAAACCCACCGTGCCGAACTAACGGCACGGCGGTACACCCTTTGCGTCTCAGAGCTTCCAGCAAAACAAAAGACAAGCTGGACAGAAAAAAAGCAACAAAAAAGCAAAAAGCACTTAGCTATACAGAGCAGCAGGTCACAGGAACAATCAGGAGAAGCTCACATCCAACACTGAAACATTGACAAGGAGCAAGGATAGCAGCATCAGGCGGAGTTAAGTAATGAAGCAGTTAACGAGCTCACCAGAACACCTGAGGGAGGAAGCTCAGAAGCTGCAGTACCACTTGTGACCACAGGAGTGAATTCAGCCACAGAATTCACAACAGTACCCCCCCTTGAGGAGGGGTCACCGAACCCTCACCAGAGCCCCCAGGCCGACCAGGATGAGCCGCATGAAAGGCACGAACAAGATCGGAAGCATGAACATCAGAGGCAAAAACCCAGGAATTATCTTCCTGAGCATAACCCTTCCATTTAACCAGATACTGGAGTTTCCGTCTAGAAACACGAGAATCCAAAATCTTCTCCACAACATACTCCAATTCCCCCCCCACCAAAACCGGGGCAGGAGGCTCAACAGATGGAACCATAGGTGCCACGTATCTCCGCAACAACGACCTATGGAATACATTATGTATGGAAAAGGAGTCTGGGAGGGTCAAACGAAAAGACACAGGACTGAGAACCTCAGAAATCCTATACGGACCAATAAAACGAGGTTTAAATTTAGGAGAGGAAACCTTCATAGGAATATGAGGAGAAGATAACCAAACCAGATCCCCAACACGAAGTCGGGGACCCACACGGCGTCTGCGATTAGCAAAAAGTTGAGCTTTCTCCTGGGACAAGATCAAATTGTCCACTACCTGAGTCCAGATCTGCTGCAACCTATCCACCACAGAATCCACACCAGGACAGTCCGAAGACTCAACCTGTCCTGAAGAGAAACGAGGATGGAACCCAGAATTGCAAAAAAATGGAGAAACCAAGGTAGCCGAGCTGGCCCGATTATTAAGGGCGAACTCAGCCAACGGCAAAAAGGACACCCAATCATCCTGGTCTGCAGAAACAAAACATCTCAGATATGTTTCCAAGGTCTGATTGGTTCGTTCGGTCTGGCCATTAGTCTGAGGATGGAAAGCCGAGGAAAAGGATAGGTCAATGACCATCCTACCACAAAAGGCTCGCCAAAACCTTGAAACAAACTGGGAACCTCTGTCAGAAACAATATTCTCAGGAATGCCATGCAACCGAACCACATGCTGAAAGAACAAAGGTACCAAATCAGAGGAGGAAGGCAATTTAGCCAAGGGCACCAGATGGACCATTTTAGAAAAGCGATCACAGACCACCCAAATGACTGACATCTTTTGAGAAACGGGAAGGTCAGAAATGAAATCCATCGAAATATGTGTCCAAGGCCTCTTTGGGACCGGCAAGGGCAAAAGCAACCCACTGGCACGAGAACAGCAGGGCTTAGCCCTAGCACAAATCCCACAGGACTGCACAAAAGTACGTACATCCCGTGACAGAGATGGCCACCAGAAGGATCTAGCCACTAACTCTCTGGTACCAAAGATTCCAGGATGACCAGCCAACACCGAACAATGAAGTTCAGAGATAAGTTTATTAGTCCACCTATCAGGGACGAACAGTTTCTCTGCTGGACAGCGATCAGGTTTATTCGCCTGAAATTTTTGCAGCATCCGCCGCAAATCAGGGGAGATGGCAGACACAATGACTCCTTCCTTGAGGATACCCGATGGCTCAGATAAACCCGGAGAGTCGGGCACAAAACTCCTAGACAGAGCATCCGCCTTCACATTTTTAGAGCCCTGAAGGTACCAAATCACAAAGTCGAAGCGGGCAAAAAATAACGACCAACGGGCCTGTCTAGGATTCAAGCGCTTGGCAGACTCGAGATAAGTCAAGTTCTTATGATCAGTCAATACCACCACGCGATGCTTAGCTCCTTCAAGCCAATGACGCCACTCCTCGAATGCCCACTTCATGGCCAGCAACTCTCGATTGCCCACATCATAATTACGCTCAGCGGGCGAAAACTTCCTGGAAAAGAAAGCACATGGTTTCATCACTGAGCAATCAGAACCTCTCTGTGACAAAACCGCCCCTGCTCCAATCTCAGAAGCATCAACCTCGACCTGGAACGGAAGAGAAACATCTGGCTGACACAACACAGGGGCAGAACAAAAACGACGCTTCAACTCCTGAAAAGCTTCCACAGCAGCAGAAGACCAATTAACCAAATCAGCACCCTTCTTGGTCAAATCGGTCAATGGTTTGGCAATGCTAGAAAAATTACAGATGAAGCGACGATAAAAATTAGCAAAGCCCAGGAACTTTTGCAGACTTTTCAGAGATGTCGGCTGAATCCAATCCTGGATGGCTTGGACCTTAACTGGATCCATCTCGATAGTAGAAGGGGTAAAGATGAACCCCAAAAATGAAACTTTCTGCACACCGAAGAGACACTTTGATCCCTTCACAAACAAAGAGTTAGCACGCAGGACCTGAAAAACCATTCTGACCTGCTTCACATGAGACTCCCAATCATCTGAGAAGATCAAAATGTCATCCAAGTAAACAATCAGGAATTTATCCAGATACTCACGGAAGATGTCATGCATAAAAGACTGAAACACAGATGGAGCATTGGCAAGTCCGAACGGCATCACTAGATACTCAAAATGACCCTCGGGCGTATTGAATGCAGTTTTCCATTCATCTCCTTGCCTGATTCTCACCAGATTATACGCACCACGAAGATCTATCTTAGTGAACCAACTAGCCCCCTTAATCCGAGCAAACAAGTCAGATAACAATGGCAAGGGATACTGAAATTTAACAGTGATCTTATTAAGAAGGCGGTAATCAATACACGGTCTCAGCGAACCATCCTTCTTGGCTACAAAGAAGAACCCTGCTCCCAGTGGTGATGACGATGGGCGAATATGTCCCTTCTCCAGGGATTCCTTCACATAACTGCGCATAGCGGCGTGTTCGGGCACGGATAAATTAAATAATCGACCTTTAGGGAATTTACTACCAGGAATCAAATTGATAGCACAATCACAATCCCTATGCGGAGGTAGAGCATCGGACTTGGGCTCTTCAAATACATCCTGATAATCAGACAAGAACTCTGGGACCTCAGAAGGGGTGGATGACGAAATCGACAAAAATGGAACATCACCATGTACCCCCTGACAACCCCAGCTGGATACCGACATGGAATTCCAATCCAATACTGGATTATGGGTTTGTAGCCATGGCAACCCCAACACGACCACATCATGCAGATTATGCAACACCAGAAAGCGAATAACTTCCTGATGTGCAGGAGCCATGCACATGGTCAGCTGGGCCCAGTATTGAGGTTTATTCTTGGCCAAAGGTGTAGCATCAATTCCTCTCAATGGAATAGGACACCGCAAAGGCTCCAAGAAAAACCCACAACGTTTAGCATAATCCAAATCCATCAGATTCAGGGCAGCGCCCGAATCCACAAACGCCATGACAGAAAACGACGACAAAGAGCATATCAAGGTAATGGACAGAAGGAATTTGGACTGTACAGTACCAATGACGGCAGACCTAGCGGATCGCTTAGTGCGCTTAGGACAATCAGAAATAGCATGAGTGGAATCACCACAGTAGAAACACAGACCATTCAGACGTCTGTATTCCTGCCGTTCAACTCTAGTCATAGTCCTATCGCACTGCATAGGCTCAGGTTTAACCTCAGGCAGTACCGCCAAATGGTGCACAGATTTACGCTCGCGCAAGCGTCGACCGATCTGAATGGCCAAAGACAAAGACTCATTCAAACCAGCAGGCATAGGAAATCCCACCATGACATCCTTAAGAGCCTCAGAGAGACCCTTTCTGAACAAAGCTGCCAGCGCAGATTCATTCCACTGAGTGAGTACTGACCATTTCCTAAATTTCTGACAATATACTTCTATATCATCCTGACCCTGGCACAAAGCCAGCAAATTTTTCTCAGCCTGATCCACTGAATTAGGCTCATCGTACAGCAATCCGAGCGCCAGGAAAAACGCATCGACACTACTCAATGCAGGGTCTCCTGGCGCAAGAGAAAATGCCCAGTCTTGAGGGTCGCCGCGCAAAAAAGAAATAATAATCAAAACCTGTTGAATAGGATTACCAGAAGAATGAGGTTTCAAGGCCAGAAATAGCTTACAATTATTTTTGAAACTTAGAAACTTAGTTCTATCTCCAAAAAACAAATCAGGAATAGGAATTCTTGGTTCTAACATAGATTTCTGATCAATAGTATCTTGAATTTTTTGTACATTTATAACGAGATTATCCATTGAAGAGCAAAGACCCTGAATATCCATGTCCACACCTGTGTCCAGAATCACCCAAATGTCTAGGGGAAAAAAAAAAAGTGAACACAGAGCAGAAAAAAAAAAAAAAATGATGTCAGAACTTTTTCTTTCCCTCTATTGAGAATAATTAGTTAGGCTCCTTGTACTGTTATATTTGCTAATGACAGGTGTTATGAAGGCAATCCAGAAACACAGTGTGCATAGCGATCATAGCGCACACAGTGATCTGACAAATACCCAAAAATACAAGAACGAGCTCTGAGACGTGGAAACTCTGTAGACTGCACACCTGATCCTATCCTAAACACAACTAAAAGCGGCTGTGGATTGCGCCTAACAACTACCTAGGCAACTCGGCACAGCCTAAGAAACTAGCTAGCCTGAAGATAGAAAAATAGGCCTGACTTGCCCCAGAGAAATTCCCCAAAGGAAAAGGCAGCCCCCCACATATAATGACTGTGAGTAAGATGAAAAGACAAAACGTAGGGATGAAATAGATTCAGCAAAGTGGGGCCCGATATTCTAGGACAGAGCGAGGACAGTAAAGCGAACTTTGCAGTCTACAAAAAACCCTAAAGCAAAACCACGCAAAGGGGGCAAAAAAAAAACCCACCGTGCCGAACTAACGGCACGGCGGTACACCCTTTGCGTCTCAGAGCTTCCAGCAAAACAAAAGACAAGCTGGACAGAAAAAAAGCAACAAAAAAGCAAAAAGCACTTAGCTATACAGAGCAGCAGGTCACAGGAACAATCAGGAGAAGCTCAGATCCAACACTGAAACATTGACAAGGAGCAAGGATAGCAGCATCAGGCGGAGTTAAGTAATGAAGCAGTTAACGAGCTCACCAGAACACCTGAGGGAGGAAGCTCAGAAGCTGCAGTACCACTTGTGACCACAGGAGTGAATTCAGCCACAGAATTCACAACACTTGTGGCTGTAAAACCCCGGGGAATGAAGGTAATGTAGGTCAATGACCTATATTTACCTTCATTCGCGGTGATGCGCCCTCTGCTGGTTGTCCTCATATGACCTCGAGCGTGGGAACTTTCCTGGAAAGCTCCCAGGCTCGAGTTCATATGAGGACAACCAGCAGAGGGCACCTCACTGCGAATGAAGGTGACATTAGGTATTGTAACTATGAGAGAGAATCGAGTCAATCGTTCACATCACACTCTGATTGGAATCCGAATCTTAATCTGTGGAAATAGGAATCACTCTCAGTCTGTGGAAGGAAATCCCATGGACTGCGATTTTTTTTTTTCCCAGTGGATTGGCTAGGTCATAAGAAATAAATAAATAAATCAATCGAGCGTGTTCACAGCCCCATAGAATAACAAATATTCACACCAATCTAGTCACATTGCAGTCAGAAATACTGCTATAGCTCTACTACACCAAATTACAGCTGAATAATAGGGACGAGTCATCAGGAATGAGAGGCTCATTATAAGGCCGGTTTCACACGTCAGTGGCTTCGGTACGTGAGGTGACAGTTTCCTCACGTACCGGAGCCACTGACACACATAGACACATTCTATGTGTCTACCCGGATATTAACTGGGAAACAGAAACCTGTGAAACCCATAAAGGCAACAGGTTTCTGCTAATAACCAAGAAAAATTATCTTTCACAATTGGTGCAGAATCCAACCAGAGGAGCAGCACTTTTAGACCTAATACTATCTAATAGACCTGACAGAATAACAAATCTGCAGGTGGTTGGGCATTTAGGAAATAGCGACCACAATATTGTGCAGTTTCACCTGTCTTTCACTAGGGGGACTTGTCAGGGAGTCACAAAAACATTGAACTTTAGGAAGGCAAAGTTTGAACAGCTTAGAGATGCCCTTAATCTGGTAGACTGGGACAATATCCTCAGAAATAAGAATACAGATAATAAATGGGAAATGTTTAAGAACATCCTAAATAGGCAGTGTAAGCGGTTTATACCTTGTGGGAATAAAAGGACTAGAAATAGGAAAAACCCAATGTGGCTAAACAAAGAAGTAAGGCAGGCAATTAACAGTAAAAAGAAAGCATTTGCACTACTAAAGCAGGATGGCACCACTGAAGCTCTAAAAAACTATAGGGAGAAAAATACTTTATCTAAAAAACTAATTAAAGCTGCCAAAAAGGAAACAGAGAAGCACATTGCTAAGGAGAGTAAAACTAATCCCAAACTGTTCTTCAACTATATCAATAGTAAAAGAATAAAAACTGAAAATGTAGGCCCCTTAAAAAATAGTGAGGAAAGAATGGTTGTAAATGACGAGGAAAAAGCTAACATATTAAACACCTTCTTCTCCACGGTATTCACGGTGGAAAATGAAATGCTAGGTGAAATCCCAAGAAACAATGAAAACCCTATATTAAGGGTCACCAATCTAACCCAAGAAGAGGTGCGAAACCGGCTAAATAAGATTAAAATAGATAAATCTCCGGGTCCGGATGGCATACACCCACGAGTACTAAGAGAACTAAGTAATGTAATAGATAAACCATTATTTCTTATTTTTAGTGACACTATAGCGACAGGGTCTGTTCCGCAGGACTGGCGCATAGCAAATGTGGTGCCAATATTCAAAAAGGGCTCTAAAAGTGAACCTGGAAATTATAGGCCAGTAAGTCTAACCTCTATTGTTGGTAAAATATTTGAAGGGTTTCTGAGGGATGTTATTCTGGATTATCTCAATGAGAATAACTGTTTAACTCCATATCAGCATGGGTTTATGAGAAATCGC